>NC_134406.1:190408239-190771989 GCF_038048845.1 Mixophyes fleayi
AGTGTCAATACCACATGACTGCCTTAAAGCAAATATTTAAATAGTCACCAAAATCTTAGCGAGGAAACTCTAAACTATAAAGTCTGACATTAGTTAAAGCACCAGGGCCAGATGGCAGTGTCGGACTGGGGCATGAACGGCCCACCGGGGGACTGCATCGCTAGGGGCCCACCAGAGGGGGTGTGGCCAGCCATTATAGAGACGAGACCAGACCCAAGAGGGGGAGTGGTCAGCACACAAAGGACAGCTAGCACCATAGTGTAGTATATAAAGAATGCAGTGTGTATATAAAGAGTACACAGTCTTGACCTGCCCCTTAGATTGGGCAGAACAGTCTCCAAAAATAGGGATTGTCCCACTAGACCAGGCTTGGCTAACCTGTGGCACTTCAGGTGTTGTGAAACTACAAGCCCCAGCATGCTTTGCCAATATATAGCAGCTTATTGCTGGAAGGGTATGCTGGAACTTGTAGTTTCACAACACCTGGAGTGCAACAGGTTAGCCAAGCCTGCACTAGACTCAGAATATTTGACAGATTGTCCTACCTGTTCTTGTCACTTTTACCACCTGTGGCTGCTGGTTTCTTTAGTTGCTGCTTGTCTGGATCCTGGAATGTTGGGGGTCCCAATTTGGAAAAAATAATGGTTACGTTTAGAAAACTCCAACCAGCCCTGGCGTTAAATCAATAGGACCCACAATTAATACTTAGGCCTTCCTCCAGCCCCAACATCAAAGTAATGTTATTCCCATTTAATAAACCTATTTCCCTCCATCCAGACAGCCCTGCAATAAATTAATCAAATTTACATATAATAAATATACCTATTTCTCGCAACCGTCACTGCCATTAAATAATTCATATTCACATTTATAAATAAATAAATAGACCTCATGCTCCTCAAACTCAGCCCCATATTCAATTAATAGCCCTACTTTCATTCTACAAACAAAATAGCACCCATTATTTAGCCACCACCTACCACACACACATTACTGTTCATCACCATGCTGTGCCTCCTTATGATCACACTGCGCGCTCCATGCTGCTTTGGCCCCCCTTCACACTGTGCCATGCTGCTTTGGCCCCCCTTTCACACTCTGCCATGCTGCTTTGGCCCCTCTTTTACACTCTGCCATGCTGTTTTGGCCCCCCTTTCACACACTGCCATGCTAGCCAACATCCTGGTTTCTTTCCGCTCAGCCTGTTCACCTGCACCAGCCATGTTCTTTGTTGTTACCTGCTCTTAGCATAGTAGTGTGACATAGTGCCAGTGAGTCTTTAAATCTAGTGTGCTGCTATGTTGAGAATTTCTAGCAGTCCTCTAGTGCAGATAGCTGGTGGCAAGATCAGCAAAATTAGCTTGAAGGGTTGCCACTTCTTTACGAACAGTTTCCATCATTTTGATTTCCATCTTTCAAAGTCCTGTTTAGTTGGCAGATCCTGCTTCGTTGGTAAGGATTTGAGAAGTTTCAAAACTGTATGGAAAAGAAAGGTATCATTGGTAACATAGGTCGTCACTGGTCATGTTCCTGCATATTAACTGTTAGGGGGCCATGAGGCCCAATTCAAGGGCTCAACAGTCTCATTGTTTGTTTTAAAAGATAGAAACTGCATTTTTTAACAAAGACCCAAAGATGGCAATGGATCTGGACTGGAAGATCTTTCTTGTGAGCACAGTAATGTTCCCCGGGTGGCACCACTGACCCAGTAATTAGAAGTCCAAATACTACTAAATATAAGGGACAAACTTAACAGTGTATGACTGTCTTTGGTAGTTACATATAGAGAGTTTCTGAGATATATTAAGTATCACCTAGCAGTATATTATTACAGCTAGTGGCGATACCAATAACCTACCTACAGCATAAGTCCACACATTCTAGGGGTTATATATGCAGACAACATTTGTTTTTAGTTGATTTTAACATATTTCTCTTATTTTAACCATACATAGAATAAAAGTTATATTTTATTTAAATATCAATTTGCAAATTAGAAGCTTTAGTGCACCTATAAATTAACTTATTTTCTTTCTCTTGACCTTAAATGCAAATATGGCTGTCTGAACCAAGCCATTTGTGTTTTGAAGATGGTCTTCATTTTGGGTCAGCAACCCACCCACCTGCAACTAGATGCTTTTAGCCAATAAAGTATCTAGCCATGCTCCTATAGAGCAAAAACATTTATTGTCTGTAGGAGTAAGCTACTTGAAAACATAAATTTGTTGTACTAGAAATCGATTTTCTTTATAATGTTTGCAAAGGGGCCAATCTGAAGTGGGCTCACTATGACATAGTAAATAGTCTTCAACAATTTGAAGAAGAAAAAAATGTGTGCTTATAACCTTATTTTAATTTTTAAATACTACAGGCATACGTTAAGGTTTTAGGAGCTCATTCACACTTTGTATTAAAGCACTTTAATTTGTATTCAAATTTACATGGGATGTGTTGCACATTTTTGTTTAATAATCTTTTTATTGAAGCATATAAAACTACATGTTACAAATTATAATATTAACTTATAGCAAGTTAGATATGACAATCAGTGTTTAAATCCAATAATATCTTATTTCTTACTATTACTATAACATAGATGCATATAAGGAGAAATGTGTGGTTCTAAACCAATGAGCTAGAGTCACTCAAACATCCCTCAGGCTATTGGCGGGTCATCATCACATGTGGTATGGTGAAAGCATTTCCATATTTGTGTCTTAATTATTTCCGATATCAATAAAACTTTCCCATGTGATGAAAAACTTTTTTACTTTTGCTTCTTTCTGCATGCTTTAACTGCATGTTCATTATCAAACATGTTTTGATGTAATTTGATGTACTTTTGATATATTTTTCTTAAAAAAGTTTCATTACATGAAACAATTTTATATGTGTTAAAAATATAACATCTGTTTTTGCTGTATTAGATGTTTCTCAGTTGCTATTTTGCATTTCATAGTGATCAGCACTGTGTTATGAATGTGTTATAGTGATAAGGAGGTGCAAGAGACAACATCAGCATTTACCAAGGGTTGAAACAAGTTCAGTTCTTGAAATCCTCTGCATTAAATACCATTTCTTTCTCAGTTTGCTGGGTAATATCACATTGTGTGCTATTTTGTATCTGTCTTTGCTCTTCCTGTAAACACGGGTAATACAACTGATTTTAAAAAATGCTAAATTGTGAACACATAAAAGTAGGTAGGAAAAGTGCCATTCAAACCAATGCAAACTATTTTAAATGTAATTTTCATGCACTAATTAGCTAAGGAGCACATTTACAATGGATGCTATAAAAGGTGATATTCATATCTGACCGTATTTTCCAGTGACTCATTACACTACTATGCATCTCATTACACTGTAGAACACTTTAACAAGCTACATGACAAATCTATTGTACATGTTCTTCTGGTATATTGTATTTTGGTTCAACAATCTTCATCAATGACAACATAGCCTAGAGAATAAGTACTGAATATAATACTAAACAGAGGTTTAGTACTACAAACAGAGGCAGCACTGCCAGACAAATGTTGAAAGTGTCAGATTATGTCTAGCAATGCTGAATGGTGTGCAGTCCATGATAAATAATTAGAAGAATGGTAATCCCACTCCTCCAAAGTGCTGGACTGGGATATGAAGGGCTCATTGGAAAATGTAGGGGCCCATGACATGGTATGCCAACAGCGGGAGACATGGACAGTCCACAGAAGGCATGGATGCCGTTTAACTGTTCTGCCTCCAATCAGGACAAAGAGGACAGGAGGAGTTGCAACGTATAATAGGAGCTGGGATCCTCAGACAATATTTTCCCTGTGTCCAGGTGGGCCAGTTCGACACTGCTCTTGCATGCTTCAAAAACAGTTGCCATGGTGGATACCTCATCAAAATACCACCAATGTTTTACTCACCAATGCATCTAACTGACACCTTAGCATTATCTAAGAAAATTGGTTACATTCATCCAGGGCCCTCTTAACAACAGGAGGAGGAGACCAGGGAGGGAGCCGGATCGCCAGCTGACCGCAAGGTAAGTATTTCCTTCTTCTTTTTTTTCAGGTTTTTTTTTTGTGCTGCCTCCGACGGGCCCCCCTGGGCTGCAGGGCCCCCGGGCACCTGCCCATTGTGCCCAATGGGAAAGACGGCCCTGCATTCATCAACATGTCTGTCTGAATGGTATTAACCCAGGTGACTCTTTTGATACCTGGCTGTCTAGGATCTTAAGCTTAGGTCTCCTTATGGTTCACAACTGTGGATTTCTATGGCTGGATTAAATTTGTTTTAGTGGCCATATTTTTTTTAATGGTTAGGTTTTATAGATTATAGAAATGTATAGATACAATGAAATACAATAGCTATATTGTAATTTAATGCTACTATACATATTTCCTGTAATCCCCACATATTTTGAGTTGTTACTTGTCATTAATGATGCTTTAAAGAGAAATACATGGTTAAGTAAGTACTGTGTTAAGGGCATGTTAACAGATAAAGGTTGATCTCAGAGGCATGAAATAATAAAAGCTACAGATAACATGTCACAAATTGTGTGTATATTAATCCTTCACAATCATGGCTAACATAAGGCATTTGCTCCTGCAATTAGTGCCAAATGTTCATGACCCCACAATTATAGAACAAATTTTTTTTAATCACTGAGACATACACTGAAAGCCCAGATTAATTAATCATTTTGCTAAAAACATATTTTTCACAATTAGTTTAAATTTATTAGCTGTAAATTAGGTTATAACTGTCGACTAAGGATTATTTAATAGGATTATGGTCATTGTAAAGGAGAGAGAAGAACTGTCAGAGAAATATACAGAATTTCAATATTATTAAAACAGAATTTCTTAAGGCGATATAATATTGATTTCTCCCTATTCTTCTAGTCTACTTAAAAATATCAGAGGTGCAGGGGGTCTAGTAAACTAGACAGTGTGTAGGGCAGTCTAGAAGACTTGTTTCTAGGCTGATGCACAGAGGAACATTTATGATAAATTGTTGCACAATTTATTCATGCAAAAGAGGAGCAATCCGAAAAATTATGGGTAAACATTGTTCACATATAGAAGAACTGTGAAAAACCTTATTTTATATAAAGGTCCCTTGGCATGACTTAGCACTTAGAAAGGTCAAACCTGTTCTAGGAGAAGTGCCTAAATTGCACTTGGTTTACTAATGAATGCTTTATTTATGTTGGTTAAATTTTGTACATGTGAATCTTACACACACATGTAGCCCCTCCCCTTTTGGTCCAAGTTGTTAGTGACATAGTCAGGGCCGTCAATAGGCAGCTTTAGATCGAGCTTGGGTGCAGCACGACGTCTTACTTGTTAGCACTTCTGCCTCACAGCACTGGGGTTGTGAGTTCAATTCTCGACTATGGCCTTATCTGTGTGGAGTTGGTATATTCTACCTGTGTTTGCGTGGGCTTCCTCCGGGTGCTCTGGTTTCCTCCCACAATCCAAAAACATACTTGTAGGTTTATTGGCTGCTTACAAATTGACCCTAGTCTGCCTGTGCGTGCATTAGGGCATTTAGACTGTGAACTCCAATGGGCCAAGGACTGAGTTCTCTGTACAGCGCTGTGGAATTAGTGGCGCTATATAAATAAATGATGATGATAATGAGCTCTGGTGGGGTGGTCGAAACATTAATACTGTCTCAGAATGATACATTATAGTTAACTTAATGCGGGAGGTGCAATCAACCAGAGGGCACAGTGCCCACCCGCTACCTCCCCATCCTACAGGCCCTAGATTGACATTGTGATGCTGCTATAGTGCAGCTCCGCATTTTAGTATCTGCCCAGCTCCCGGCAGTGCTGTGATGGCACAATACTGTCAGTGGAGAGGAGCCGAGAGGACTCAGGCAACCAAATAAGAAAGAAGAAAGAAGAAAGAAGAAAAAAGAAAGAAGAAAGGCTACAGAAAATGAGGTGGGTGGGAGAGGAGGCTGGAAAAACTGGGGAAATGTTGCTGCAGAATATGGGTGGGGGGGGGGTGGAGGCTCAGAAATCCCCATGAGTTACAGACTAGTAATTTAAAGGAACTATAGTGTTGAGCAATCATTTATTTTTTTAGTATTTGGCCACTTCTTGGCTCTGCTCTGTTGCTGTCTATTAGTATATTTAATTTTACATGAACAGAATACATTAACACATGCAAAAATAAGGTCTAGATTATCTATGTCATTTAGATTACCTTTCTCTATTTATTTTCATGTGGCAATATATTTTGTAGATTATACTAATAGAAAGCAACAGAGGAGAGCCAAGAAGTGGGCAAATACTAAAAAAAACAAATGGTTTAATTAGGCTGTTTATTAAAAGCTTGTGAGGAAAAATAGCTGGTTGGCAAGGGGGCATGCCAGAGGAATGTGGTTTTGGCAGGGCGTATGTTGGAGAAAAGAAAGTGGGCAGAAGGGGCATTTCAAAGAAAAGCTGGTGGGCAGAGGGGCATGTGTGAAGTAAGCCGGCTAGGGTGCCTAGTGCAGTGGTGTATGTGAGAGATAAGCTGGTGGGCAGTGGGACATGTGAGTAAAACTGGTGTTATGCGGGTAGCATGTGTGACAAAAGCTAATGGGCAAGGGGTGGCATAAGTGAGAATAGCTAGGCATGTCTGAGAAAAGTTGGTGGGTAGTGTGGGACATGTCAGTGTGTAACAGGTGTGTGACGTCAAGTTGTTTTTAGTTTTGTTCTGAAATCTAACATTTGGAGCCTCACCTTTAGATATCTCGTGCTTGCTCCTGGACAGCAGTGCACCCTGGACAACATTCTGCGTCAGACACCAGTACATCTGGACATCAGTGAATCTGGACTGCAGGCTTATCAGCCGGGAAGAGGTAAGAGTTATTATTTTTATTTTAAAAATGTGGACACATGAACCCAAAAACTAAGAATATAATTGCATCTTATATGGAATTGTACTGTGCAGTACTCAATACTGAAATGTATGCTTCAGGGGGCGAAAACCTGTAACAGTCCGTGAACATTGAGGAGTACTAGAAACTATGATGAAAATTCAATGATTAGGAGGAAAAATAGATGATTTACTGAGAATATAAAAGTGTTTTTTAAAAATAAATTAAAATGTACATATCCATTATGTTTCAATTATGTTTTACTTACACCAAAATCCTGGATTTAATGAGACTGCCAAAAGTCTATTTTTTACTTTTATTTTTGTGTGAATTTAGTTAAAGAAAGATTTAAGCTGCAGTTCTGTTATATGTGAGTATGCTGTGTGTGTGTGTGATTTGATTTGATAGGATCTAAAAATGGTACTTGTTATTGTTGCAATGGTCACTAAACTAAATTAGTGTTTTCTAATATATTTGTAGATCTTATAGTACTTCACACTAATACATTAAGTATGTTGACTTGTATAAGAGATCATTTCTTAGTAATAAGAAATTTTCACATAAGTTTTCAACAGATATTTCAGGGTGTGTGCAGGGCCATCTTTCCCATTGGGCACAATGGGCAGGTGCCCGGGGGCCCTGCAGCCCAGAGGGGCCCGTCGGAGGCAGCAAAAAAAAACAAAAACCTGGAAAAAAAAAAAGACAATACTTACCTTCCGTACGGCGCTCGCAGTGCATGTCGGGCGTGACGTCAACACGCCCGCCCGACATCCATTGCGGAGCGCGACGGAGGAGGAGACCATGGAGGGAGCCGGATCGCCAGCTGACTGCAGGGCCCATATATATAATCATTTTTTTTTTTTTTGTATATATAGGGGCCCCGGTGCACTGCTGTGCCCGGGGGCCCAAGATGTTCTTAAGAGGGCCCTGGGTGTGTGTCTGCAATTTTGATAAGAATACTTTAGCTGCATATCACAAAAGACCATATGGTCACTTACACATATGATTAGCTATTCAATGGAATTTCTGTCCATTAAGTCAATTATCATTTGTGGTTATGTTACAATGTAAAAGTCAGAAAACTAGTCACACCCAATATCGTCACTGAAAAGCCATGTATTACAACTTACACACATAATACATTTGATATTAAAATTCAGATATTACATTTCTTAATATATTTCTGTATTAATCGTTAATCAATATCTATCAGTTCTCAGGGAGGTTATGCAGGGTTGACAACCTGGCAGAATTTTACAAAACTGCTCAAAGAACTTTTGAGGTTTTACGTATCACTATTTACAAAGAAACCAAGGTCCTTTAATATAAAAATTTGAACATATGAAGCTTAATTCAGATAGATGTGCTTGATACCCCAGTCTTCCCAACACAATTTTAATGAGCTCAAATTCCTACTCTGTGCTGTTGTTAAAGCTTTAGGGGTGTATTTACTAAACTGCAGGTTTACAAATCAGATTGTAGCTGTGATTCTGGAGAATGTACTAAATAAATGATAACTTAAATCTGATTGGATGCTATAGGCAACATCTCCACTTTTTTAAACCCGCAGTTTTGTAAATCTACCCCTTAGTGTTTCCCAGATAGTTTTAAGCTTTGCCTTTCCATCCACATTATTGTCAATGGAAGAGATCTAGCATAGGTTAATCTTGACCAAATCTCCTAGTTTTTCGTTATTTAGATTGTGATGTGCAATTCGCCCAATCCAGGCAAATCACCATATAAACCTACACTTTAATAATTTATTATATTTATTTATATAATGCTGCCACATTACATAGCATTGTATAGAAAATATTCAACCATTCACACCATTTAAATTCTCTACTAGATAAACATACACATAATATGATCCATTTTGGCCCCAGCACTGGAGACATTAGAGAACACTGCTACCCCTCCTCCTTCTTTTATAGCTATGACGCTGCCCAACTGCAGTAGAGACTGCCAAAAACAGTGCTACCCCTTCTGTGTCTCTCTGTAAAATGGCACTGGATCACCATGGAGGGCGGTACTCATAGAATCCAAAACTCGCGAGGTCCGACAACGTAACAATGACGTTTTGCCTCAACGGCCCTTCTCACAATAATTTTCAACCCCCTTACTTCCCTGCCAACTAATAAAGCACATCTCTATTTTAATATCTGGTCTGTTTGTGATTATAACTTCCCACAAATCATCTTTAGACAACAGAATTTCAACTTTGAATTTCAACAGTTAATTTATTATCATTAGAGAGCTTGGTTACTCTTTTTTGTCCTTTTTGTATATCTTTATTCCCTTTGATGTATAATATTGGGCTACTCACAATTGCTGTGCATATTCTCTTAGAGATGTTTCTTGTGCCTAGGTCCTTGTGACTGGATTCATGTTGCTTGTATGTCTGGGCTTCTGCTGTCTGGGGTCCTTATGTTTGTGTCTGGGCCCATAACCTGTTACAGATTGTGCTTCTTTCATACACTGTCCATAGGCACACACTGGGAAGTTCTTTGTGGAATCCTAACTTTATATTAAACTGTGCAGTTATATCAGCATACATACAGAACACATCTTGCATGTAACATCAACAGGACAACACAATAGCACATCTAGGAACAGCTCCACCTGCAGTCCCTCCAGTGTAATCACTCATGCAACAATAAGTCTGAATCTGTTGCAGTATCTCAACAAGGGGAATGTATTCTGCAGACGGAGGGAGCATGTATTGTGTAGAGGGGGAATGTATTGTGAAGTGGGGGGCATGTATTGTTGAAGATGGGAGCATGTATTGTGAAGAGAGAGGGGGGCATGTTCTGTGAAGTGGGTGGGGGGAATTTATAGTAACGAGGGAGGAATGTATGTATTGTAATGAAGGTGGGTGGGGGTCTTGCCAGTTTGCTTTGTACTGGGCCCCACAGTTTCCGATGACAGCCCTGACCTTACTGGCTAACAAAAAGGGTGAAAAAGGATGAGCAGGAGATGCACAAGGAAATGCAATGGTGGTCAGACCCTAGTCAAATACACATGATCAAATGGTAGAATTATGATTTTTCCTTCTTTCTGTTTATTATTTCCTATATTGCCTGGGTAAAATAATTAACTATTAACCTACACTACTAAACGCAAGCCATATGTGAATCCTGAATTTTTTCCCTCCAAACTAATTAAAAAGTTATTCTTAAGTGACACATCAAAAAGTAGTGAACATTTTCTCCAGTCAAGAAGGTATAATGCCCAAGGTAATTAAGGGATTTAATGCTCAGCTAATTTACAAGTTGACCTAGACTTTCCCACTTTACTCTTGCTTACTCATGGAAATGCAGGAGTCAGTTGAGTCTAAATACTCTGTATTGCTGTTACCCTTCTAATTCTCAGATTAGTTACAGGTTGTTATAAACCCACCCACTTTAACTACTATTTGTCCATGTGTCCCAGGTTTGAAAGAAACAATGACACTTGTCATTCTGACCATAATAAAATGCCTTTAAAATTCAACCATTGGCCCTACAATACATAAAAGCGATCATTATATTTCAAGTGGACTTTAAGTGAACTGTAGTTATAAGTGCTCTCACACTGACATAACAGCTGTTCTCCCTCTTGCTGTTGCATTGACAACACATTGTATATAGCATTACAGATATATGCAGCACTTTTCAAATCTAGAAGATCCAGACCAAAATTACAAGCTTGTTTTTCCAGGAAAGACCACATAAATGATCACTTCATTCCAAAGGTTTTATGTGGAAGTTTTCACAACGGTGAACTTAAGACCTTAAAGAAATTCATCATTATCATCTATTTATTTAGTGCCACTAGTTCCGCAGCGCTCACTGACTCACTCACATCAGTCCCTGCCCCATTGGGGCTTACAGTCTATATTCCCTAACATACACACACTCAGACAAAGAAACTAGGCTCAATTTGATAGCAGCCAATGAACCTACTAGTATGTTTTTGGAGTGTGGGAGGAAACCGGAGCACCCGGAGGAAAACCATGTAAACATGGGGGGAACATGCAAACTCCTCACAGATAAGGCCATGGTTGGGAATCAAACTCATGACCTCTGTGCTGTGAAGCAGAAGTGCTAACCACTAAGCCACCATGTTGATAGAGCATGTCTGGGGTATCGTTTTTGAGAGAGCAGGTAATAGAGATCCAGTGTGGTCTCCTACATTAATATGAAACTACTAATGTGACTCTACTTATAAACAGATGTAATGTATGATTTATTAGATTTGAGGTAATTTGATGATCTTGGATAAGTCAGCAATTTTGGGTTTATGGGCAAAGGTAACACTGAATGCCCCAACCAGAACCCTCAAAATGCCACCATAGCTCTTCCCCCATTCTCACATCACTCCAAGTGGTGGGTCACAGGGGCCCAGCCCAAAATAGGAAGGATTATTTTATTAAATTACAGCACTCAGGATGTGATGGGGCTAGGATAGGGCCCATAAATAAGAGTCTGGGGATATTTCATTACACAATTCCCCCAATATACCAGATGGGGCATAGAGTCATACCCCTGTCTCCTCACTGCATGTGGGGAGCGGGGGCGGCAGAGATTACAGTCCCCATTCTCCCTGGACTCACCAGCTACATTTTCTTTACACGCTTAAGCAAGCGTATGACCACCACATTAGCAAGCTTAAGATTATTTAGATAGTGCTCATGATGCTTACATTTCTGGCATCACATAATGAACAAACTTGCAGTGTAGTATATCATTTTTTAATTATTTAATAGTAAAAATGCAATTTTTTATTTTATAAAGATGTATAATGTAGAGAAATATTAGACTAGCATTTCCCTACGCCAAATAAATAGACAAATGAGCATGATAGTTACTTTAGACACTATGAAGATTTAAAGAGTGAGAAATATATTATCCCATGTACATGGACAAAACCCAATCAACACATGGTAGGCAAGAGAAAATTATGACATCTCAATGGCTGTGCCATGGCAACTAGGCAAACAGCCCATGGGAAGAATGTGGATAATAGAAAATGGCAATATTTCTCAATGTGTTTTCACAGTTGACAGTTTTATCTTCACATCTGCCTGATGACCAATTTAATGCAGTGCCCCTAACTTTTATATGTTCTGTTTCTCTCTCAATTCTCTCTCTGTTTACACTAGAAAGAAAATACTAATCACCAGCGGTATTTGTTCATATGTACTAAAATGTACTCCACTCTTTTATTACATGTTTGCCAAGATTGCAATATAATAGTTATATGCATGACATAGTGTTCCTATTTTAGACACAGTCAAAATATGACACTATTAATAATTAAACAGCAGTTTTACTCATTACCAAAGATAAATTCAGGCATAAAATATTTCAACATTAATTGTTTCTGTTACACAAGTCAACTACCACTTGCAACTCTTGTATCTGGCATGTAGTACACTATAGATTTAGCCCCATTTGTATTAACAACATGAGCAACCTATTGGTTAAAACTACAGTGAAATTGAAAAGGACACAATTATTTGTAGTAAGGTGTTCAAATGTAAATAATTGTGAAGTTTCATAACAAGTAATGCACATCCTCCCCTGAGTTTTCTTCTCTGTCCTGGCTAACTCTTGGGTGTAGGTATAAGTGACCAGACGGTCCCCGGACATGCAGGTTTTAAAGTGTGAACACGCTGTTGCACGGTGGTGCAGTACAACAGAAATAGTAATAATTTGGGTGACAGGCCATCTCTAAGTTGCAAAATATAAACTCTTCTTTTACTCTCATTCTCCTCCAGCACCATACTTGGGTTGTAGATAATGAAGTAAATAAGCACAGCTCCTCATCTACTCCTGCACCATGACTTTGAGTTGCAGATACAGTTCACAACAATAACAAGTTAAATCCTTGTTGCTCCTGCACAGTTCTTACATTAGTTTTCAGAGTAAGAAATTTAGTTGCATTTTAATGGTGCCTCAGCGCACATCCATTCTCTTTCAGCAGAGTTCCACACACCCCTCCTCTGCAGAAGTAACATCACTCACTTAATTAGTTTGTCACTATATCTGGAACACACTTAGCTGCAACCCACACCTCCTCTGCGGGAGTAACATCACCCACCTGGTTCTTGCATGGTCTCTGGTGCACTCTTAGCCAGGGCTTACACCTCCTCTGCGAGGGTGAGTTCTCCAGTTACTTGAGCACTTACACTTTCTCTTTTGTGTAAATTCAGCCCCTGGGTTCTGACTCCTCCTCCAATGTAGCTCTTCCATACAAACAGCGCCCCTTCCTGAGGTAATTCAGTATGTTTCCCCCTGACTAAGCTCACCTCTCTATTATACAGTTATATTCTGAGGTAATTTAGTATATTTTCCCCTGACTGGGTAAAATACTCTGAGGTAATTCAGCATACCACCCCCTCACTGAGCTTGCCTCTGTATTGTAAAGTTTTATTCTGAGGTAATTTAGTATATTACCCCCTGACACAGCTCTCCCCTCTATATTTTTTTAATTATATTAAAGAAAACCATTTATTAATTTTCATTACAAGCATCATCTTAAACATGAATAGAAAAATGTGTACAAACTTGTAAATTGAACAAACATTTGAAACCCCAAATGATAAACTTGACAGTACAAGGGGGAAAAATTCATAAAGGGGAGGGGTATATACCAACACAAAGTGGATATAAAGTTAAGATCTCGCCTCTATTATACAGTTTTATTCTGAGGTAATTCTTCCAAAAATCTATCCAATTATTCGTTTGTCAGTCTCTCTTTTACCTGTCTCTAACTGACTCCTGCTATTTATTCTGTCTCATATCATTCATATTCTCTCTGTCATAATATACTTGCATTTGTAGCAACAGGCCATGGACCTGCTCTCCAAATTGCTGGGGCATCCCGGGATCTCCTCCTCTATTTCCTAGATACATGACATTCACTTCCAACCACTTCTGTTGTGCTCAGCTCATACCAATCTTCTCCTCTGGGTCCTACTGCTGGGGGCACAGTTTCAATCACCAGGAGGTGTGAATAACAACACCAGAGGGAGCATTACATGGTCTCCCCACTAGCCTGGTGCCCTATACTACACCAAGTGGGGCTGCCTGGCTAAACCCACTCATACACTCACACACCCGACTGTACACAGGCACTTGACGCTAACAGGTTTATCATAACATTTACTCATGAAATCCCTTAAGCAAGTAAATACAGCATTTCAGTACATTGGCCGTATAAACATAGAATAGATTTAACATTGCTTACCCCACACTCCCGCCAGTAGTTTTAAACATGGGAGTCTTGGGTGTCCTTTAAACAAAGCCCTCTATTTCTCAATAGTCATACACTTGTGGAAACTTTTCAAAGTCAATGTAGCACCTACACGTGCCTGCCCTTGTCTACCCCCTCCAAGATGAAGAGACATGTGGCTCTTTTGTGGGTCCCTTCCAGCAAATACTTTTTCCCACTGAGGTAAACGGAATTTTTAGTACTTTTCCCATCCTTCTCCGGCTCTCAACAGCTGACACCATTTGCAATGGTGGGACTGTAGCTCATACTTGTCGACTTCTTGAAGTCGGCGTCCGGGTGTTGCCGGGGGGGAGGTGGGCGTGCAGGGGTGAGGCTCAGAAAATAGCGTCATTTTGGACCCACCCTGCTATGTAATGACACAAACGCGTCATTTTACAGCGGGGGGCAGGGTCAAATACTGCGATTCCCAGATAATCGCAGCATTTTGGATTTAATTCTGCCCACTTCACTAGGAAGTTGGCAAATGCGGAAGGCTGCCATAATCTCCCAGGAGTAAAGGAGAAGTACCCGGAATCCAGTAGTTTCCCAGACAGTCCAGTAGAGTTGGCAAGTATGCTGTATCTTTAAATAGAAACCAAGCGGTAGATCAGCAACCACAGATAGACATGAGAGCAGCCTACCTGCTCATGCCTGTCTTGAAACCCAGACTTACAATTATTTGACTGGATCGAGATTCCTGGTTACATATGGTTCGAGTTCACAGAGATGGGTCAGTCAGATTTGAGACACAAGAGAGAGAAGAGCTGCAGGACAAATGAGCAGGAAAAGGGATACATATACCAAGAAACACATAGGGACAGAATGAGAAACAGCAGAAAAAAGCAGGAGGCATGGAGTGATTGGCCACAGACCTTACAGAGAGTTTTCTTTATACCCCGTACCCCTCAATTTATTTTATAACCAGGAGAGTGAAGGATGAGGAAACTTTACAGCAGACTCATTGGGTCCAGCCATGGCTTAAAGGGGTGGTCCCAGAAATGAACAGGCAATGTCAGGCAGCCTGGCAGCAAATCAGAATGAAGCCGTTTCATTGTGATTTGCTGCACACTGTTTTTCAGACCATAGTGGTTACGCAGAACCCTTAGTATCGCGAGTGAGATGAGGAAATTCTTATCTCGCAAGACTAACAGCAAGATCAGACCTCTCCCTGCATTTACTCTGCAGGCGCCACCCTGATAGTCTGTGATACTTCACATGCATAGGGGATAATTTATTTTGGGTGGGGGGCATCATCTGCACAGGAGATATGAGGAAGCATATAAAGAGTGTCATGATATCCATACAGGGGGACATGATATGGGGATAAACCAATACGAGGGGCTAAATATGGGAAAAAACAGAGGGAGCATGAAATGTAAAATATAAATACAGGTGGGCCATGATATGGGGAAGAATCAAAACAGTGACCAGGATATTAATAGTGGTTTAATGATATAGGGAAAAAAATAAGGTCAGACATAATTTGGGGGAAATAATATGGCACAATGTGGAACAGGGGGAGGTTTTGAGGCACCATTTGTGACAAAGGAAGTGTCCAGGGGAACAGTTTCTGACAAGGGGAGTTTCCTCCTCTCTGCTTTGTATTATAATCACAAGGATGCTCTCTGTATTGTATGGCAGTAATTAGAATACTCTCTGTGTTGTATGTCAATCTCAAGAATACAATCTGCATTGTAGGACAGTCACTAGGATGCTCTCTGTATTACATTGCGATCACATGTTTTCTCTCTGTATTGTAGGGTTGTCACTGGAATGCTCTCTGTATTGTATATTGGTCACTAGGATGTTCTCTGTATTGTAGATTGGTCGCTAGGGTGTATTGTATGGTCACTAATGTGGAAATATTAGTCTGCTCACCTTTTAAAGGGTTCCTTTTGTTTTGCCATGTTTGAGAGAGTTTCTTGATAACAAACGCATTGAGTACTAGGGAACATAGCCAGGCGCAGAAAAAAACAAATCTGTAGAATGCAGTATCCCCAATGTTTAGAAAAAGATAAATAAATACAATATAACTAAATATGAAGCAAAGTGGAATATACAAAATAGCCTGCAATATAAAATAGGTGTAAAATATATCAATGTTATATGGTCAAATACTAACAAAAAAATTTTAATCGATAAAGCATAAAAATGAATACATTTTGAATGGCACATCTATGGGAGTATTTTTGTTTAACTTGAACAAAATAAAGCATTTGTTGAATTGTTGATGCTTGTGTTTATAGGTAGTTAATCAGAATTATATTTAAAAATATTTTATTTCTATCTTTGAAAGCTACCCCTGCCTCCAAGAAGAGGTATAGAGGGCATTGGGAGGGTGGAACATCCTGTGGTGTGTAAGGTCATGCCCACCACTATGGCTGGGACACTGTAAAGTATTGGGTATAGTTTGGTGAAGTCAATGTGACTTTGATTCTATTTTATATGCTAGGAAGAATCAACTACTCTTCAGTCCGGGCCGTCTTCTGCCGAAGGTGTCCTGCCCGAGTCCCCAGAGACGTATGTTCAACCCGAGCTGACCAAGTCTTGGACTAAACCAAATTCATCTTCTGTTCTAGACTTCCAACCACCTTTTTTCAATGGGGATATTCAGCAATTTAATGCTCTTATAGAATGTTGTATTTCTTATTTTCCATCAGTACCTGACCTCCTAGATACCCAACGAAAGCAAGTGTTTTACCTGTTATCCAACTTTACAGGAAAAGCTCTGAAATGGGCAAGCCCATTTATTGAGACCAAAGATCCAATTATTTCTGATTTGCAGCTTTTTTTCAGGCAGTGATCAAAGAATTTGCTCCGGCACCTGTCGATCGTACTCCCTGCATGTCTTCTGTGTCATCCTCTTTGTCTCTAGTTGCCAAAGCCTTGGAGATACTTTCATGTTCTATTCAATTTGAACAACCTGCTGTCCCTAAAAAGACTCATAAAAAGAAAGCAAAGAAGAAGAAGAAAAAAGGGTCTTCTGGGTCTCAACTCTCTTGTGGCATGGTTTCTATACCCTTTCCGTCCTTGCACGAAGACATCTCTACTACATGCCCAATTCTGGACTATGACTCTGACTTTTTTGACCATTCCTGGTAAATTGGGCATCTGGAATCCGCCCTTAAAGGACAGGGTACTGTCACGACCTCCATCCTGCAGCTCCTGACATTTGAAACCTAGTTTATAACTAATATTGTCAAAATTGTTTAATTGGCTAATGAACATGTCAATCTGAAAAACAAATGCTTTATATTTGGAACCATATTTTCAGTTCTATCATATTATCACCCTTAAAGTTGTCATTTTACTATTTTTACTTTGTTGAAAAGCACATAACAATTAACAATATCACAGCACCGGCTACGTGAAATAGAAGGTACCACCAGGACCTACTGAATGAGTAGTATTGAATATAATATCAGTGAGACGCTTGCTCTTTATATGGATCCGCTATGAGTACCCATATAATACCATTGCTTATCTGGATTTTACACATGGGTGTAGACAAAACCTTGTACTTTGTCCTTATGTGTTTGAAGCTCTTGTTCGTAAAACTTCCCTCCGTCATATTGTACTATGTACTTAATGAGTGAACTCATGGAGCTCTGTTATATTACACCGAACATTAAAGCTGGATGCTAAAGTCAACTTTGAAAATGACAAAGTGAACACTTGTTAAATTGTGCATGTATGTACGGCCCATTCACTTACATTATATTTCAGATTATCAGAGTAAGAGGATATTTACAGAGCTTTCAGTAAGTGCAATAAATCCTTTAAACTATCGACTATGAATGAGGTTTAAGGTTTTATCATAATTATAACTTCTTTGTATAAAACTCATTGTTTTTATATTTTAAGTTACCAACAATATTAAACTTTTTGCTTAATTGTTATAGAGCTTATTTTACCTTTTGTAAAATTAATAACTCATAGACCATTAGTTTATTAGCCACCATAAAGATGTGAAGAACATTTCTCACATAATTAGAAAATAGAAAACATGGAATTATTTTCCCCATGATGCCTAAACATCTGTTGCTTTGATTGCTCTTAAACTGTTCCTGGAAATAATTCCTTGTCCCGCTCACTTGCACCGCTGGATTTATTACTGCATAGCATTTGGATATTTTTGTATATGCTAATGCAGATTGATACATTCACACATTTTCCAAACTCAGGTTTTGTGGTAAGTTTGATTTTGATTCTTTTACTGGTCTAATGTTTGTTGAATATGATATGTAAAAAAAAATATATATCTGTATATCTAGGCATATAATGCAAGTGTCACATATCCAGTGATGTGAACATTAAGAGGTCATGTAGAGCAGGTTGTAAGTACAAAAAGATCTTTTCGAAAGTGCAATATCCAAATAGAGCAGACTGAGACGTATCTCACCCTTGCACCTCTCTACACTGAGAGAGGCAGAATGGGAAGGGGGGGGGGGTAATGAATGGGCAAGTGTAGCCATAGTACATCAAGGGCATGTTGACTTTCCTTATGCACTATGTTGTGCCGGGAGTAGCTGCTTGTAGGAGGTGTATCTTTTGAGGCTGATTTTTCTTGGTACATGGTCATCAGCATCAGCCTTGCTTTGTGTAAAGAAAATAAAGTACAAAAAAGGTTGAGTCCCACTGAATTTGTTAGTACCAGACTTGGCAACACTAAAGCTGGTTAAGCTTTTTTTCGTATGTGTGTGGAGGATACACGTTTCTAATTTTTTTACATTTATTTATCTGCCTTACGGGCTGTTGCCTATGATATGTTTAAAGTGTGTCATATGCTTGTAATGTGGGATATTAAATTGTCTGCACTTTGCGTACTATTCTGAGTCACACGGATCTTTAGATACTAAGTAAAGTATCTAATCGTACCTAGCACCAACTCTACATGATGGAACCAAATGTTCAATTAAATGACATTACCATTAAATTCAAATTAATATCTTTAAAATTTTAAAAGATTCTTAGAAAATATCAACAAGATTGGAAAGACTGAATCAGATCCAGTTTACCACTAAAGCATAATCAGTTGTGTGTTATAATTTGTGTTTTGCAAAAAACAAATAAGTACATAAGCAAAAAATACTGTTGTTTTCTAAAAGTTTGGTTGTGATATTTAAATCTGAAATATTTGTTTTACTATGGCATAAATTTACAGTGACTAAGTTGAGTAATGCTAAATGTGAAAAGTTTGTCTAATGTTAATAATTAAAAATAAAATATTTAACACTTTAGCAGGACATGGAATAACAAACACTAGACACAACTGTGTCATTCTGTAGATTTAAAGGGTGGTATTGTGTAAGCCGTAATATAGAAAAGTTCTAGACAAAGAGAAATTAGAAACTAACATTTTTAAATGACCTAATACAGTATATACTTGACTATCAAAACAGTGTTAAATAATTTTGATATTTGTAGTAACATAATTACTTTACTCCTTGAAAGTAGGTTTTCATATTTTTTTTTAAATTCACCTAAGCAACATCATAATAATAATAATAATAATAATAATAATAATAATAATAATAATAATAATAATCTAAAAAAAGTTTCTATTGATTTTCGTATAATGCATATAAAATGAAAAATACAGCAAACAAAAAAGCAACATTAATCATCAATTCATTGGTTTTACATAGTACAAAGTTCTTTTTCTACTCTGTATCATTTAAATACAGATAATTTTGTTCATGGTGATTTCAAATGGGGATCAGAGGACATATAATGCTCCTATTTTAATAAGTGCAAAGTGAGTTATTGTCACAAAGCAGATACAGAGGGAAAAAAAGCATGTGAAAAGAGAATTTAGCCTAATCTCTGTAATAAGGGCTTGTGAGGGTACTAACATGGTCACCTGAATTATGCATGCCTATTGTGTTCGAATATCATAAATCTATGCATGAATACTCTCCAAATCATTTTCAGTTCATGAACATTTATATACAGAGCTCTTGAGCACTGCAAAGACAATTAGTCATATTTGTATGCCGGAATTAATTGAGAGTGAGATGCGGGAGGCAGAAAGGGAGAACAAAGAATGCTTTTTGTCAGTTCTTCCAACTGACAGGGATAATTAGATATATGAAATTGAAATTCCTCAGCAGGGGGTTTCTGTTGACAATGAATTTTCTTTTGATTCCATTCTGTTATTCTTTTATGCTGTCATCTGTGGCAATTTGTTATTCAGCTTGAAGCTTAAAAAAGCAAAGCATTCTGCTTTTATGAGTAGATGATGTCAGTTTGTACACTGCTGGGAAATAGATATTAAATGTAATCTTTAAAGTGAGGAAAAAAACACAGTTAAAGTGACAGTGCCATGTTTAGGATATTAACACTTTCTTCGGAAAACTTACATGGCTATACAACTTTTTGTGTTGACTTTAAGGAGACTTAAGATGCATAATCACTTACATTAAGTTGATTTAGAGAATCAAATACATGTTGATGATCTGAAAATGGTTTGGTAAGTATCAATGCAATTATTTAACAGTTACAAAGGCATTAAGCATAATTAATTTAGGTGTAAATTTCAAAATGTCAGTTTACAGGTTTTGACGTGTGATTATCTCTTTACTTGTATAGAGTCTGTAACCTGTATAACATACAAGAACAATGTAATTAAGCAATTCAATGAAAGTTTTAAGTTGCATTTAAAATGCATGGTATCTTTGTTTAATATTTCTCATTAAACACCATCCATCCAAAAAAGAAAGTTATAAATGTGAAGGTCCCTTGACAATAAATGAGTAATGCATAATTCTATTCACCAGAGACAAGCATACCACTTGTTTGGAATGTATGAGTTTTTCACTGATTGATTTATAATTCATTCTGGATTTTGGGGTTGATTTGTTATACATTTCCTTGCAGGGTAACGCACCATTGTTGCTCTTATAGAGCATATTTACAATGGATAAAATAAGTCTATACACCCTTAATGAAACTGCAGTGTTTATGATATAAAGCCTGAAATCAAGGTAAATCACGTCAAACCCATTTCCATCTAAAGCGTGTCTTTGCAACCAACAAAATTCAGGTGAAAACCAAATTAACAATTTTTAGGAAAAGGAAGTTAAAATTAAAAAAAAAAATTGACAATACTCTGGTTCCTTAAGTGTGCACACCCTTAAACTAATTATTTGTGCATTTATTATAACAATGAGTCTTTTTGAATAAGTCTCTGTCAACTTTTCACACATGGACCTTGCAATTCTATCCCCTTTCTTGAAAAAAAATTGAAGGTCCGTGAAATTGCGAGGGGATCTCCTGCACACAGCTCTCTTTAGGTCATTTCACAGGTTTTCAATGGGATTGAGGTTTGTGCACTGACTGGGCCATTACAAGATTTTGATCTTCCTTTTCTGAAGCCTTTCCTTGCTTGACTTGAGTGTGTGGTTTGGATCGTTACCTTATTGGAAGATGGAATTCCTCTTCATTTTCAGATTTCTGACAGAGGCCAGCAGGTTTTGTGCCAAATGATCTTAATATTTGGAGTTGAATTGATGCACACGGACAACTTCTTGCTTGAATCAAAAGTTGCTTTAATGTTTACATCACAATAATACAGCAAACACTGTCAGGACGACACCAGGCAACCTAACACTGGCTAGTCCCAGTTTCCCTATCTGGCAACCGGCCACTAGCTGACATCGGTCGCAATGCACAAGTGCACAGTTCTTTTATAGATGAGACTCCTCTCATAGTCTTAGCTTGATGGACAGGCAACACTCCCCCGTTGCCTTCCCAAAGGAGTTCTCCACAGGTGTTTTGTAATTAATTCTCTACAGACATGCTCCGCCATTCTGCTGCTTTGTCACTCACCGGACCGTGAGTGCCTCTTCCCGGACATTTAGGAACCGTGGCCGTCCTCCATCCTGAGGGTCTGCGCATGCGCAGCCCTTTCCTATACTTCAGTGTATGTCCCTTTAACTCAATTGGCAGATCAGGCAACCTCCCTATATTAAGCACCTGTGGTCAACACCACGTTGCCTGATCTTGGAGTCTCATTCCCTATGAGTCTCTGAAGGTGTTCCTGTATTCCTCGTGTTTTCAGCGCTGCTGATTCCTGTGGTTTCCAAACCACTTCTACCTCTGTGGTTTCCATACCACTTCTACCATCAACTATATCATCGTGACTGTTAGCTGATTCCTATCCGCTGCCTCCGTGCACTACAGTCTTCCAAACCACTTCAACGCTATTACTTATCATTGTGACTGTTTGCTGATTCCTATCCGCTGCCTCCGTGCACTACAGTCCTCTAATCCACATCACGCTATTATATTTCACTGTGACTGTTTGCTGGTTCCTACCCGCTGCCTCTGTGCACTCCCACCGTTACTTTACATCCACTCACCTGTTCCTCATCAAGTCCGTGAGCTGATTCCTATCCGCTGCCTCCGTGCACTACAGCCTTCAGCCTACAACTCGCCTGTGTTCATTATCGTGACTGTTAGCTGTTGTCTATCCGCTGCTTCCGTGCACTACAGCCTCCAGCCTACAACTCGCCTGTGTTCATCATCGTGACAAGTTAGCTGATTCCTATCCGCTGCCCCTGTGCACTGCAGTCTCTTCTCAGCTCTCCTGTGTTTCCTCGAGACTGCTGCTCTCATTGCCATTTGCTACTCTCCGTGATCAACAGCTCCTGGTCTACTCTGCTCTCCCGTGTTCCATCGCTATTGACAACTATTGGTTGCTACTGGTTACCTCCGTGTACCGCAGAGTCCTGCTGCTGCTGACCGCGCTATCACCCATCTACCGCTGATCCGCTCTCCACGCCTTCACGTGTCCCGCAGGTCTACCCTCCTGTCAGCATTGGATTTATATCTCATCAACTACTCTTCTGCTGGATCATCTCCTCTCTCCTGGGTCCTGCTTGAGTCCAGTTCCACGTGTTACTGATTCCTGTGGATTCGTGTCCCTGTTGGTCTACTTATCTGTGCGCTGCACCTACTGACCGCTGCCTCAGGTATCCTGGGACTTCTCATCCAGCCGGCCTCCTGCCGCTCAGGTATCCCTGCACTCCTATCTGACTGCCTGCTTCTGAACCACGGTATGCATACTTCTCATTGACTGTGCTGGTGTATTGCATATCTTGCTGGACTGTGTTGGTTCTCCTCTGGAGTCTGCTATCCGCTGAGTCTATTGCCATCATTGACTGTGTTAACTTGTGCTGGACTACTTCAAGAGACTTCCTATAT
This sequence comes from Mixophyes fleayi, assembly GCF_038048845.1. NCBI lineage: Eukaryota > Metazoa > Chordata > Amphibia > Anura > Limnodynastidae > Mixophyes > Mixophyes fleayi. The sequence goes on from NC_134406.1 coordinate 190,431,574, forward strand.
TTGCAGACCTGTTCAGTCATTTATATATATATTGTGCATGTTACTGTGGATCGTATATAAGGTGCCTGTGTATATCCTGTGTTGCAGTCTCTCCCCGTGCACCTCCTCTCATATATATTCAGTGGTACAACTTGCTGGTAGCAGACCACTGATCCCTGTTTCCAGTATCACCTGTTCCAGTATCCTCTCACATAGCAGTGGTACAACTTGCTATCGCAGACCACTGACTCCCCGGATACCTCCACTTGGATTCCACTCCTTCACTCAGACAGCGGTACCACTTGCTATCTGCAGACCGCTGACTCTCATCACCTCCTCGTTTCTGTTGGACATTCCTCCTCACTATAGCAGTGGTACAACTTGCTACCGCAGACCACTGACTACCTTCACGTGTCCTTGTCCTACAGTTCCTTGTGTACTATTACCTCCATATTGCCGGTGCTGCTAGTCATAGACTTTCCTGAGCATCTCATCATCTGCTGTTTCCTGGTCCGTGATCACCCAGCTACCAGAGTACCCTATTACCATCTATATTGCTCTGGTAAGCCTACCACCTGGTGATCCCTGGGTAAAGACTCCTAGTGCCCGTGACAGTAAGATCAGGCCATGACAGACCCAGATACGGAACCTACAGCCAAAGAGATGCTGCAGCATCTGGTCAGCCGTGTAGAGCAACAGGATGCCCGCCAACAGCTGTTACTTCAGTGTTATCAATCGTTAACCTCCCAAGGAACATCTGGACAGACAGTGACAGCTACTACTGAGGCTCCTGTGCTTTCCTCCGTTTCCCCAGTGCCATCCCAGGTGTCTACAGCTTCTACGCTTCACCTGCCTACTCCGTCAAAGTACGATGGGGACCCCAAAACATGTAGGGGTTTCCTTAACCAATGTTCAGTCCATTTTGAGCTCCAACCTCAAAATTTTTCTACCCATCGTTCCAGAGTGGCCTATCTTATCTCTTTGTTTTCTGGACAAGCCCTGGCTTGGGCCTCCCCTCTGTGGGAAAGAAACGACCCAATATTGCAAGATAGTGCCAAATTCATTGCTACATTTCGAAGTGTGTTCGATGAACCAGGTCGTGTGACCTCCGCTGCTTCCAGCATCCTCCGTCTGCGACAAGGATCTCATACAGTAGGACAGTACGTCATTCAATTTAGGATCTTAGCCTCTGAACTTCAGTGGAACACTGAAGCCCTAGTTGCCGCCTTCTGGCAGGGGCTTTCCGATAAAATTAAAGATGCACTGACTACCCAGGAGCTTCCTTCGTCACTTGAAGATCTGATCTCTCTTTGCCATCGTGTTGATATGAGATTTCGTGAAAGAGAGGCTGAGAAAACAACTTCTGCTAAAGCACCTCTTCGTTCTAACCCTCAATTTCGTCCAGTTTCACCCTCTGTGATTCCCATGGAGATAGGACGTTCCAAATTATCTTCAGAGGAGAGGAAACGAAGAGTAAAGTATAGACTCTGTATCTATTGTGCTGATTCCACTCATATGCTCAGCTCTTGCCCTAAGAGATCGGGAAATGCCAGGCCCTAACTAGTTCTGGAGAGGTGAAGTTAGGGTCCCTGGAGTCCTCTCCATCTTCCATGAAATCTAAAGTCTGCGCCTTTGACGTTACGATTTCCTGTGCTACCAAAACCTTTGAGTCACAGGCATTGATTGATTCCGGAGCAGCAGGAAATTTTATTTCCAAATCATTAGTAAATCAATGGTCTCTACCTGTGATTACCTTAAAAACACCCATTACTGTGACGGCTATAGATGGATCACGTCTCATCAACGGTCTCATCACTCAGAGTACGTCTCCAGTAACCCTTCAGATTGGTGCCCTGCATCATGAAGAAATATCGTTTTTAATCCTTCCTGTTACGACAAGTCCAATTGTCTTAGGCCTTCCATGGCTTCAGTGTCACTCTCCCCAGATTGACTGGCGCACCCCTCAAGTCACGTCTTGGGGGTCTGAATGTCACCATCGTTGCCTTTCCCAAGTCATTCCTCTCAAAGTACAGCAATCTTCCATCTCATCTACCTCACCGGGACTCCCTCCTCAATATGCTTCATTTACTGATGTTTTTGATAAAGCTCAGTCTGAACGTCTTCCTCCTCATCGTTCTTGGGATTGTCCGATCGACCTTCTACCTGGCAAGACTCCCCCCAGGGGCCGCGTCTATCCACTCTCGTTACCTGAAACTCAAGCTACATCTGAGTATATACAGGAGAACCTCCAGCGTGGGTTTATTCGACCTTCCACCTCTCCCGCTGGAGCTGGGTTCTTCTTCGTTAAAAAGAAGGATGGATCTTTACGCCCTTGCATAGATTTTCGTGGACTCAATGCCATTACTATCAAGAATCGGTACCCCATTCCGCTGATCACTGAGCTATTCGATCGCATCAAGGGAGCCCGTATCTTTACTAAGTTGGATCTTCGTGGTGCCTACAATTTAATCAGAATCCGTTCCGGTGACGATCTTCACAGATCATAAGAACTTGTCATATCTCCAGTCTGCCCAATGCTTGAACCCTCGTCAAGCAAGATGGTCTCTTTTCTTTTCCCGTTTTGAATTAATAATAACCTTCAAACCAGCTGCCAAGAACAAAAAAGCTGACGCTTTATCTAGAGCTTTTGTGACGTCCTCTGATATAGAAGAGGTTTCCAACCATACCATTCTAGACCCCAAATGTATCTCACTGGCTGCTTCATCCACCAAAACGCTACCATTTGGGAAGACCCTCGTGCCTCCTACTCTAAGGAGGAAAATCCTTTCGTGGTTCCATGCCTCTCGTTTTTCTGGACACGCCGGTGAACACAAGACCTTTGAGATTCTCTCTCGAAGTTACTGGTGGCCTTCAATGAGGAGAGACGTCAAAGAGTTCATTGCTTCCTGTGAGCTATGTTCCCAGTTTAAATCCTCCCGCAGAACTCCAGCAGGGTTGCTGCGACCACTACCCATTCCGTCCAAACCGTGGACCCATATTAGTATGGATTTCGTTACTGACTTACCACCTAGTAAGAATCATAACACTATTTGGGTGGTGGTGGACAGATTTTCGAAGATGGCTCATTTCATTCCTCTGGCTGGTTTGCCTTCCTCGTCCATTCTGGCTGAACATTTCATTAAAGAGATCTTCCGTATCCATGGATGTCCGTCTGAGATTGTGTCGGATAGAGGAGTACAATTCGTTTCCAGATTCTGGCGAGCCCTTTGTAAAACCTTGGGCATACGATTAGCACTCTCATCTTCTTACCATCCGCAATCTAACGGACAAACTGAACGTGTCAATCAAGATCTTGAGACTTTTATAAGGATGTTCTCATCAGCCAATCAAGACAACTGGGTAGAGTTGCTCCCTTGGGCTGAATTCGCCCATAACAACATGTATCATGAGTCATCATCCAAAACTCCATTTTTTGTGGTCTACGGTCACCATCCGTCTTTTCCGGAATTTCCTGCCCTCCCGCCCACCCAAGTTCCTGCGGTGGAGATTGCTTGTCAGACCTTTAAAAATATCTGGTCTCAGGTCAAAACCTGTTTAAAGAAGACATCTATCAAATATAAATCTTTCGCAGATAAGAAGAGGCGGGCTATTCCACCACTAAAAATTGGAGATCGTGTCTGGTTATCTACTAAAAACATTCGTTTGAAGGTTCCATCTATGAAATTCGCCCCTCGTTTTATTGGTCCATATAGGATCATTCAAGTAATCAATCCAGTATGTGTGAAACTTCTTCTTCCTAAGAATCTTCGGATTTCTAATGCCTTCCATGTGTCTTTACTCAAACCTCTTATTATCAACCGTTTCTCAAATCCTCCCTCAGCTCCGCAGCCAGTTCAAGTTCATCAGGAGGAGGATTTTGAGATTACTGAGGTACTAGACGCAAAAATTTCGCGAGGAGTCCTCCGTTTCCTCGTTCATTGGAAGGGCTTTGGTCCTGAGGAGCGCTCTTGGATCAAAGCTGAAGATCTTAATGCTCCTGCCCTTTTGAAGAAGTTCTACTCCAAAAATCCGGACAAGCCCGGTTCCAGGCGTTCTGTGCCCACCTTTAAAAGGGGGGGTACTGTCACTCACCGGACCGTGAGTGCCTCTTCCCGGACATTTAGGAACCGTGGCCGTCCTCCATCCTGAGGGTCTGCGCATGCGCAGCCCTTTCCTATACTTCAGTGTATGTCCCTTTAACTCAATTGGCAGATCAGGCAACCTCCCTATATTAAGCACCTGTGGTCAACACCACGTTGCCTGATCTTGGAGTCTCATTCCCTATGAGTCTCTGAAGGTGTTCCTGTATTCCTCATGTTTTCAGCGCTGCTGATTCCTGTGGTTTCCAAACCACTTCTACCTCTGTGGTTTCCAAACCACTTCTACTACTGTGGTTCCCATACCACTTCTACCATCAACTATATCATCGTGACTGTTAGCTGATTCCTATCCGCTGCCTCCGTGCACTACAGTCTTCCAAACCACTTCAACGCTATTACTTATCATTGTGACTGTTTGCTGATTCCTATCCGCTGCCTCCGTGCACTACAGTCCTCTAATCCACATCACGCTATTATATTTCACTGTGACTGTTTGCTGGTTCCTACCCGCTGCCTCTGTGCACTCCCACCGTTACTTTACATCCACTCACCTGTTCCTCATCAAGTCCGTGAGCTGATTCCTATCCGCTGCCTCCGTGCACTACAGCCTTCAGCCTACAACTCGCCTGTGTTCATTATCGTGACTGTTAGCTGTTGTCTATCCGCTGCTTCCGTGCACTACAGCCTCCAGCCTACAACTCGCCTGTGTTCATCATCGTGACAAGTTAGCTGATTCCTATCCGCTGCCCCTGTGCACTGCAGTCTCTTCTCAGCTCTCCTGTGTTTCCTCGAGACTGCTGCTCTCATTGCCATTTGCTACTCTCCGTGATCAACAGCTCCTGGTCTACTCTGCTCTCCCGTGTTCCATCGCTATTGACAACTATTGGTTGCTACTGGTTACCTCCGTGTACCGCAGAGTCCTGCTGCTGCTGACCGCGCTATCACCCATCTACCGCTGATCCGCTCTCCACGCCTTCACGTGTCCCGCAGGTCTACCCTCCTGTCAGCATTGGATTTATATCTCATCAACTACTCTTCTGCTGGATCATCTCCTCTCTCCTGGGTCCTGCTTGAGTCCAGTTCCACGTGTTACTGATTCCTGTGGATTCGTGTCCCTGTTGGTCTACTTATCTGTGCGCTGCACCTACTGACCGCTGCCTCAGGTATCCTGGGACTTCTCATCCAGCCGGCCTCCTGCCGCTCAGGTATCCCTGCACTCCTATCTGACTGCCTGCTTCTGAACCACGGTATGCATACTTCTCATTGACTGTGCTGGTGTATTGCATATCTTGCTGGACTGTGTTGGTTCTCCTCTGGAGTCTGCTATCCGCTGAGTCTATTGCCATCATTGACTGTGTTAACTTGTGCTGGACTACTTCAAGAGACTTCCTATATTTGCAGACCTGTTCAGTCATTTATATATATATTGTGCATGTTACTGTGGATCGTATATAAGGTGCCTGTGTATATCCTGTGTTGCAGTCTCTCCCCGTGCACCTCCTCTCATATATATTCAGTGGTACAACTTGCTGGTAGCAGACCACTGATCCCTGTTTCCAGTATCACCTGTTCCAGTATCCTCTCACATAGCAGTGGTACAACTTGCTATCGCAGACCACTGACTCCCCGGATACCTCCACTTGGATTCCACTCCTTCACTCAGACAGCGGTACCACTTGCTATCTGCAGACCGCTGACTCTCATCACCTCCTCGTTTCTGTTGGACATTCCTCCTCACTATAGCAGTGGTACAACTTGCTACCGCAGACCACTGACTACCTTCACGTGTCCTTGTCCTACAGTTCCTTGTGTACTATTACCTCCATATTGCCGGTGCTGCTAGTCATAGACTTTCCTGAGCATCTCATCATCTGCTGTTTCCTGGTCCGTGATCACCCAGCTACCAGAGTACCCTATTACCATCTATATTGCTCTGGTAAGCCTACCACCTGGTGATCCCTGGGTAAAGACTCCTAGTGCCCGTGACATGCTTCTTTCAAAGCATGTAAGTTAACTCAAACTTTATACTTTTACTTTGTCATCTATGTCTCAGACCTGTATATCTCTAAACCCAGGTGCACTGCTATACCTGTATGTAACTCAGTCTGTAGCCATTACCTGCAGAATGTAAGCTGAATAGCTTATTGCACTCCTAGAGGTCTATGGCAAACCCTTCCCTTTGGCACATATCTCTCTTTCTAGCGTCACCAAGTAGGGTGGCACGGACTTTGCGGGGAGCAAATCTCTGTGAAAGAGAGCATCTGTGATCTTTTTGTCCATCTAACTTTTTAAGGCTCGGGACAAGGAATGTTCTATTGCCTTTTTAAATGTTCGCATAATCACGCCTACCATCGCACCAATGGGGACCTTCTCTTCTCGACCCTGAGAACCCTACTTTCAAACTACATGTTTTCTCTCGCATGACCTCCAATCCATACAAAAGGACACCTATGATTCCTTTCTAATGATGACTGTACTGCGACAAAAGGACAGGCTTTCTAGCATTCAAAACAAGCCCTACGTAGACTCTGGGCCAGTAAAACCTGCATATAACTTGTTTCCTCAATTTACCTTCCCCCAAGTGTCTGCCACCCACCTGAGTGTGTGCAGCTTCTAGTACTAAGAGTACATGGATTTGTGGAACCACCAATTGTTCTACCTTCTTCTCCTTCACAGCAGCAACTTTAAACAATACTTTGACCACAAAAGATGGCATACAGCCTGCCAAATTGACAGTTCTTGCAATATCTCCTATGTTAATAGGCAGCTTAAAGTCATGCTGCAAAGTCACATCCTGTCTCTTGTCATGTGTCAAGTCTGGCACACTCAACTGTTCTGGATAATTAGATCAGTCTACACCATCACAAACAGGTGAAGTGGGCACCTCTGCGACGTCACCAGCCACCGCTGATTTAGATGGTCCAGGCTTACGTGAAAATCCTGCCATGACCCCCAGCTTAGCATTACGGTTGGTCCACTCCCAAAAGATGAGGTCCAGCTGTTGTGGTGTTTTTGGCAGATACTTTAAGACCGGGCTTCCAACTGGTGAATCAGTTACCGGCATGTCCGGCCAGATTTGCTCACTGATGACATCTTTAAAAAGATGGTGTCACAAACTTACCTGGTCACACACCTGTGTTGCTGATTCCCTCTGTCTCTGTGTTAGATCGGCACTTCCTGGTTTGGGTGGTCACATGATTGTGGCTGGGAGGCGGCATATTCAAAACTGCAGTGTATATAAAGCCCACACTCTCACTGTATTGCTGCTGACCTTGATTTTCTTTGTGAATCCTTCTTGGAAAGTACTTCTGCCTCGTGTATCAGTCCTTGCTTCTTTTAACCTCTCTTTCTCTGATCCTGATTTTGTACTGCACTATTGCCTGTGTACCAGATCTCGGCCTGTTATTGGTCTTCCCTTCTGCATACTGATTTTGTACCTCGCTACCACCAGTGTACCAGTCAGCTAGCTGACCTGCTTTCGGATTTCCCTTTCTCTCCGCTGTGTTACACCTAGAGACTGTTCTGAGGGCCGCGACCTGCGTGTTCCCGACAGCTAAAGTCCATCCTTTCTTGCGGTGGTTATTGGTGAAGGCCGGGGTCCTGTTAGACTCCACGCCTCTGTTCATCCAATGCTAAACCAGGCTAACACGTGTATATCCATCACCCCAGGGCTCTCTGCATTCAGACAACAAGACAATAGTTACAGTTGGAATGTCTTGCCCCAAAACAATTGGATACGGCAGCTTAGGTGCTATGGTGGCCACTATCTTCACGATTTGGCCTTTCAGACTAATGGCCAAATCATCCTTTTCTCTCTCCTGATTAACCCATGTGTCCAGCGCACTTTAACTTTGGGCAACAGCGAGACCTTGACTCCAGCCAGAACAGACCTGGAAACCAGCGTAAGGTCACGACTGATTGGACAACCCTGTTGCTCTCTCGCACAGTCACTTAAAGGTGAGCCACTGGTTGTGTAACTCTTAGGACAGTAGCTTATAAGGAGAGGCCCAGCTTGGACAAGTGAACAGTCCATTGCTTTCTAGGGTCACTTGGTTTTAAAGTGACCCAGCTCTCCTTAATCAAAAAATCTTCAGTCAGATACCTTTACAGCTGGACCTTGATTAGCAATAATACTGTAAAGCATCTCTGAGCAAACAGCGCCATGAGACATCGCTGACTGAACAGTGTTATGAGATACCTCTGACCAAACAGCACTGGAGAACACCCGAGGCTAATCAGTGCTGGGGTACACCTGCTCTGTCTGCTGCAATCTGTCTGCAGTTTCTTAAAGAGCTTTCATTACTTTTGGATTTCGTCCACACTGTTACTTTAAATTCCACACTTCTTTTACAAGAGAGCGTATTTCCTCTGTAAACATTTTCTCCAAGCAATCATACTCTTCCCTGGTCACATAATCTGACCCAGGTACCACTAAGTTTGTGCAAATGAGATTTTTCAACTTCATCTCCACTCTGCACACTCCCATGTAGGTTTTCCAAGTTTTCCTGCTGGTACTGCATTTCAGCCACACCTGTTTGTAAAATTTCTTTTTGACAAGTTTTATTCTCTCTCTTGCCTATATTGGCTGAAATAAAGACAATTTTGTACTGACAGCAATAACTCTGTTCTATTGCAGCCTTTACACAACAAACATGTCACTCACCGGACGGTTAGTGCCTCTGGTTTGGGACATGGGTCTTTCTCTCTCTTGCCGGCGCCTGTTCTGCGCCGCGGCCATCCGCCATCTTGACCAAGGATTGCGCATGTGCAGAAACCACGGACTGTTAAAACCTTGCTCATAGTCTCATTGGTCAATCAATCACCTCTCACTACTTAAGCCACCTGTTACTCTATTACCGTTGCCTGTTCTTAGTTCTCATTCCCTTGTGACTCCAAGGTGTTTCCGGTTTCTACTAGTGCTCTCTGTTTGCTGTGGAACATACCTGCGCCTGGACAAGCCTTCTCTCCATATCGTGATACAGCTTGCCAGCCGCAGACCACTCCACGCTACCTTGTTACATACCTGCACCTGGACAAGTCTTCTCTCCACATCGTGGTCCAACTTGCTAGCCGCAGACCACTCCACGCTACCTTTTTACATACCTGCACCTGGACAAGCCTTCTCTCCCTATCGTGGTACAACTTGCCAGCCGCAGCCCACTCCACGCTACCTTGTTACTTACCTGCACCTGGACAAGCCTTCTCTCCATATCGTGGTACAACTTGCCAGCCGCAGACCACTCCACGCTACCTTATTACATACCTGCACCTGGACAAGCCTTCTCTCCATATCGTGGTACAACTTGCCAGCCGCAGACCACTCCACGCTACCTTATTACATACCTGCACCTAAACAAGCCTTCTCTCCATATCGTGGTACAACTTGCTAGCCGCAGACCACTCCACGCTACCTTGTTACATACCTGCACCTGGACAAGCCTTCTCTCCATATCGTGGTACATCTTGCTAGTCGCAGACCACTCTACGCTACCTGGTAACATACCTGCACCTGGACAAATAGACTCTCCATATCAGTGGTACAACTTGCTAGTCGCAGACCACTCTACGCTACCTGGTAACATACCTGCACCTGGAAAAGTCGTCTTTCCATATCAGTGGTACAACTTGCTAGCCGCAGACCACTTCACGCTACCTTGTAACATACCTGCACCCGGACAAGTCTTCTCTCCATATCAGTGGTACAACTTGCCAGCCGCAGACCACTCTACGCTACCTGGTAATATACCTGCATCTGGACAAGTCTTCTCTCCACATCAGTGGTGAGACTTACCGGTCACAGACCACTCCACGCTATCTAGTATATACCAGCATCTGCACAAGTCTTTACATTTACCAGCGGGAACATATGTCAGGAGCAGCTTACCCTACTATTTTGCATGGTACCTGTTATTAGGACTAAAGTCAGTAGTGCCTCTGAAGAATAGCTACGAGTCGATGACTCTCCTGCTGCATTATTGATTGGTCCTTCCATAGACTTTATCCAGTTGTCATATATTGGTCTACTGTATGCTACCTGTGTGCTAATGCACTTTGAAACCTTCTCCTCCTTTTATTACTGCACATCAGTCTACCGTGTTACCATTGTTTCCATTTTTCAGAGACTCTGCATTTATATCATTGACATTCCTTTTCCTATTCAGTTGTATAGTTCCGTATATTCACCACACTTCCCAGAGGGCCGCAACCTGCACAGCGGCAGCCGCTAAAACCATACTCCCTTGCGGGAGTTCCTGGAGAAGACCAGCCACTGTGTTAGACTCCGCGCCTCTGATAAAATGAAATTCCACCTGGTGAATTCTGGGTAAAACTCCTAGTGCCCGTGACAAAACATAACCTTTACATTTATCCAGCACTTCCACAGGCAACTAGCAAAACATCAGAGGCCTGATTCATTAAGGAACTTAAATTTAGAAGTTTCTTATTTAAGTCTCCTGGGCAAAACCATGTCACAATGCAAGGGGTGAAAATTAGTTCTCTGTTTTGCACATAAGTTAAATACTGACTGTTTTTTCCTGTAGCACACAAATACATGAAAGCTTATTTGTACACTGAAATTTAAAGTTGATATTTGTGTGCTACATGAAAAAATAGTCAGTATTTAAATAGCTTCAACTAGCGACATGGCTGGGACTGATGCCCCGGGATCCGGCTGCTCTCCCCTGGTACTATTTTCGGCCAGGGAGCAGAGCCAGACCCTGGTGCCCAGTCCCTGGAAGTCAGTTTGGGCGGGAGATATAAAAGATAAATCTCTCTCCCCAGACAGAGAGGCACCAGTGGAGGAGAGTGGTTTGAGCCCCCCCCCTCTCCCTGGCAGGGAGGAGTATACTTCCCCCCTGCCACTTGCAGCAATGTTAAAGGTGTTAAACCTCTCTGGGTTGATTCACGTACAGGCTGCATGAATCCACCCAGATTGGTTAAAGGGACCGGAGGACGAATTACCTCCTGCTAAGACAAGTCTTAAAATGTGTATAAAAACAGCACTGTTCTGTATTAAAAGCTGTTCTTCTTGTATCATATGATCTTATCACTGATAACTTCAATCAGTGTGACTGCAAATAAACATCACTTGCTTCATAGACCTGCTTGGAAACTTCTCTATCCTGTGACCTACAGATTAGACCCAACTCTAATCCGTTCCCAGCTGTTCTGAGGGTTGGACCCAGCACTCAGTACCACCGCTCAGCCTGTTACCCAGCAGCTCTAGCCAGTGTGATAGGCCAATGTGGGATCCATCTACAGCAACCCTGATCTTTAGGATGAGGTCAGAGGTACCAGCCCAGGTGCAACAGTAACAGGGTACACTAGCAGCATCTGTCACCCTGAATAACCCCGGTTCTGGATGCCAATAAGGAGTCCAGTGGTTGCAGCACTTGTAAGCCCATCCTACTGAGGCAAGAGGGCGCATTTGGGATAATGAAAGGGAACGGTAGCAAAGTAAGCCCAACTGATTCCCAGTGTGGCATAGGTGGTCCATCCTGTCACACCCTTGGTTGTAAGTGGCAGGTCCCCTCTTTTAAATAAGGTGTCCCCTTAGTAGTGGTGATCATTAGACAATAATAGCTAACACTACAGAAAGCATTAAAAAGTCTAGTGAGGAAGGGGGTTTATAATGCCCACATCTTCCTCATCCTGGCTTCAATAAACTCAGAGATAACCTAAGATGATGCAGTAGGTTGCCAATTTTTCAAAATAGTATGTCTTGTTGGGCTGCCCATATTCTTCCCACACATTTTATGCGTTTTATTCAAAACAGTGGAAACTAGCAAAAAAGTATTAAAACATGCTTTATGTGCAGATTTTCTTATGGAAACCTATGTGTAGAATCCTGCCTTTTTGTGGTTTTGGAAAGGTGGATTGATGCCAAAGCAAAAATCACAAATATTTTCTTGGTGATGTACACAAATTTGCTTTTAATTCACTTTCTTGAAATATCAATAAAAACAAGACTTTTTTTGGCCATTTTAAGTAGATCGTTTTTTAGTGGCAGTTGGTATAAGCACAATAATGGTGAAGGGGTTAACATCCACTCTATAAGAGAAGAATCAAAATCTGTCATCTGAATGGTCAAACCATCTTTATAACAAAACAGTACATGTAGTCATAAATAGAGTTTTGCCCATGGTGGGTTTTGGGTTGTTAATTGAATGTGGGGCTGAGTTTCTGGAGGATGACTATTTATTAAATGTGAATATTAATTATTTAATGCCGGGGATGGTAGTGGGAAATGGTTATATTAAACATAAATGTTGGGGCTGTTTGGAGGGAGGGAAATAGGTTTATTTTTTAAATGTGAATACTATTACTTTAATGTTGGTGTTGGTTGGAGGGAAATAGGTCTATTATTTTAATGTTGGGACAAAAGGGAGGCCTAATTATTAAATCTGGGTGCTATTGATTTAATGCAAGGGGTGGTTGGAGTTTTCTAAATCTCATGTACTCATTTTTTTTCAAAAAGAGCCTAAAACATTCCAGACAAACAACAACTGATCTAAATAAACAAGCAGCCACAGGTGGTGAAAGTGACAAGAACAAGTAGGAGAGAGCAGGACAGTCTGTCAACTATCCTGAATCTGGTGGGACAGTCCTGAATTTGGGTGACTGTCTCTCTTAGTCAGGATTTGGTCCGACTGCAAGGACAGTTGGGAGGTATGTCTTACTTCACACTGTACTATTCATGTAATCAGTAGTGCACAGAGTTTTACCTGTGTATTTCTCTAAAATGTATCTAAAATAATAACCAACCTGTCTTAAGTGCCCCGGGCCCCCCAGAGCCTTATTTCAGCTCTGGTGATACTTTATTGGTTCTTGTATTGATTCAAGCCAAATAACCTGAATGTCCTCTTCCCATAGCTACCTCCCGGGCCTTGCTCAAGTCTGGTGTGTAGGGATTTTTGGAACTCAAGGTCAAGGTCACTGCTGGGCAGGGAGATGAGGTCTGCAGGATATTCAGGGGTTAAATAGTTTTGATGGTGTCATCATCACCATGTATCTTAATACCTGAACTCCAATGCCTCAAAATATACACTTTCTAAGAAACATATCCCGAGTATGCATCCAAGTCTCATTAGGTTGCATCCCAGTGGTAATGCTACAATTATATGAATTTGCCCTTACTTTACTCAAGTTATGCTTTCCCGCTCCCATTCCACTCTACATGTAAAAGGGGCTGCAATTCGAAGATATGCAGAAATGTAGTTAGAGGTTCAATATGATATGCATGTGTAGTATGGAAATGGGTATATTTAAGTCACAAAAATGAACATGCTTCTTAACGAGTATCTGGATGAGTGGTAAACATAACAGAGAACATCTTAATAAACAATTTACAATACAGAGAACATTTTAGTGATTTTTATATACAAAAAAACTACACACTACACTTATGACTACTACACAGAACACAATGAATACAAGCGACTAGCTCTCAATGTCATCCCTGTTCTAGTAGCCACTATAAAATACAGACAACCAAATATCTGGTAGATTTTGCAATACAGATCCGCCAAATATTTGGTGGGTTTACGTTGTAAGACCATTGAATCTTTGGTGGTCTTACAGTATACAGCACAGATATTAAAATGTCTGGGGACTTTACTATACAGACAACAGATCTATTATGACTTTTACAGCAGACCTCCCACAAAATCACCAGTGGCTTTATAACATAGACTACCCCAGATTTGGTCGTTTTTCATATGTAGTCCCCAAATATCTGGTAACTACTATGTATTCTCTATATCTGTAGTGACATTACAATACAGTCCACTCTCCCCCAATCTCTGCTGGATTTATAATGCCATGTCCAACCTTAATGCTGGTGATAACATTCTGTTCCCCCTAAATCACTGGTGGTGACCTAAATGAATTACTTACCCCTTCGAACTACCAAAGCCCTGCAGATAAAGTTTGGAATGCTGGCATAACCAGTAGACAGCTTCCAACATTCCAGCACTGATGGATGGTTTCTACCATTCACCAATGAGTGTGTAGGGACCTCCCACTAGTCTGATTGGTGAATGGAAAGCATCATCCACCATTCAGAATGCTTGGAGCAGTCTACTAACTGTGTAGCTACACTGTTCAGGGCCATGCCCTGCACGGAGGCAGAGAGAGTATACTCCCTGGTCATTCTGCTGGTGTTTATAATGAAAAACAATCAGAATGACAGGGGGAGTAAGCTGTGCCTGCCAGGCATGGCCATTAACTATGGAGAACTAATTGTATGGGCTCAGCCCTCTGACTCTTCCAGCCTAGATGGCCCCTGCTGCTAGCTCATTTAAATAATTCTAAAACTAAGTGCATTCCTGTGCTTAATCTGCACTTTCATGGTATGCCCACATCCACAAAACTCATATTATTATTTATGTCATTAAGAGTATATACACTGCAGATTTGCACTTATTAGTTGTAAATAACTTTCATATTTTTGGTCTTTAGGTCATGAAAATGTTTGGAATCAATGCACAGAACATGTGCAGTAACTCTCGCTTGTGCTGTTGCAATGGGATGACACCTTTTTTAAGGGAAAGAGGGCATAGAGATCCAGTGTGAGTTGAGTTCAAGTTTGAGTGGAGTGTTGAGAGGAATGAAAGAGGTCTTATGACAAGTGTACAAGAGCGAAGTTGCAGTGAAATGTAGAGCATGTACCAGTAAGTAGCTATTTCTGCCAAATGTGCATTCAAAGAGAGATGGGAGGTCCATCAGAGAGTATCCAGGCACTCCAGCACATTACCCAGTATAATGAAGAAATTTTAATAAGACGAGATCTGCAAGCTGCGGTTAGATGACTATTAATCAGCAGTCATGGTGCATGAAGCTGAATTGATTATGCGGTAAATAGTTAAAGTGCTCAAGTGATGTATGTTCAAATGTGTACCTGTGATTGATGTGAAGGTTACAGTAGCAGTTTGCAGTTATTCACCACAAAAGATGACCTGATGTCCATAATATCTAGCAATTGTGTTTGTGCACCTGCCTAATCTATATTGTTTATTTCATCTTTACCACACCTGCATGTGAGGACTCTTGTTTGCCTATGGTAATCTATATAGTCCTGAAAGTGAGACTGAGCTACAACTGGTGGCCAGCCAATACCAGATAGAGATCATGGAAAACACACTACCACACCACAAAAAGTAGGCAGAGGTTACAAAGAAAAGAAGGTGTGCAGTCACTCATAAATGACACCTAAATATAACTTTCAGTGGCTTGGCTTTTCCTCTGGCCAGGGCATCATTTTAATGTCCTGTGGGAATCGAACCTCTTTTAACCAAACTGATCTCCAGAATGATCACAAAAGGATAGTATTTCAGATGAGATTGTCGATGCTGTGTGAGGCAGTGACCTGCTAATTTGTGCTAGGGTAAAGAGAGCAGGACTACGTGTGACAGGGATAGTGTATTGTGGAGTAGAATGGTGGCAAGGGCCAAAACCCAGCCTTAGGGGCGTATTCAATTGTTAAGAAGTCCCGCGGCGTTAAAACTATTACCGTTAATACGGTAATAGTAAGCTGGATTTCGGCTCGCACAGCTCCCTGAGTTGCGAGCTTAAATCCAGCGAGAAAATTACCGTATTAACTGTTTTTCCGCGCACTATTACCGTTATTATGCGGGATTTTCTGCAATCAATTGCAATTGAATACGCCCCTTAGAGTTAAATAGATGTGATCATTGCAAAAGATGATTGTGGTGATCTTGAGGCAGACTGACCTGTTTATTCATGTAATTCTGAGAACAGGGCTACATCATAGCATTGCAGGGGCAGTTTGATGATGTGTGGAGGGTAGTTAAGACTGCAGAGCAAGCGTAACTTATTGAAAAGAACAGGCCCATCCAAAAGCAGTGATAAGAGGCTCTAGTTAGACTGATGTGGGGAGATTGTGGTGTCAATGCATCTCTGTATGAAACAATTTTTATGCACACTTGTTCTGAATAAGCTGTGTTTCATTACAGGAGAATTTTATTCATTCTAATGAAAATGTGAGATATTATTTTACAGAAAATGATTCACATCATGTCTCTAATAAAGGTTCTGGCTTTTGTTACTACCATCACCCGCTACATATTTTACTAGAAGGAAGACAGTGGGGTGATATATCTTGTTATTCAAATTTGCTTTTTGCCATCAAGTGATATTTGGAAAAAGCTTTATGTAATTATTTTATTATAATTTTATTTTAAAAAGTGTCCTGTTCCACAATAATATTAAATTCATATGCAGTGCATGCTGTATTTATGTTACTTTGTATAGCTAAATTGGTGGCAATTTTCTTACATTACTAAGACATCTACCTATGTTATGTAAACTTTAACAATCAACATATTATTCGGTTGGTCTCCACAAGATCTACTGATGAATGTATTATTTAAAAACGGAATGTTGAACTACGCCTGCTCTATAACAGAAGCATTTAAAACTAATTACTACCACTGTTTATACAACCTAATTTGGTAAGAAAATGTAGTAAATTAACTCATAATGTCAAGGTTAAGATCTCCCAATATGGTTTGTTTTAGTTTAATTGTTGCAAATTGAATTCATTACAATTGTCACTGATGCTACAAGACATAGAACCTGCTTCCTTGTCAGAGTCTTAGAGCAAAAACTCTTTTGTTCTTTTTTAATAATCAGTCTGGAAAAGGATATTTTAAGCTGTGGAGAATTATAAGAATATATATTTTGAATTGTTAAATCAAGAGCATTTGGTAAAGCACTATGTTTATTCGAAAACATAACGTCCATGGACCCATTGGGCCTGATTCATTGAGGAGAGCAAAACAAAAAAAGGAGTAAATTTGCTCCTGGACAAACCCTGTTACAATGCAAGGGGTGAAATTAGTTTATTATTTTGCTCGTAAGGAAAATACTGGCTGCTTTTTCTTGTAGCACATAAATACTTGATAGCTTTATTTGTACATTGAAATTTAAAGGTGATCTAGGAAATGCCTTACCCCAACTATAAATCTGTCCCCACATTTTAAATTGACCTCCCCCTCCAAAGCAACATGGTTTTGCCAAGGTGCAAATTTACTCTTTTTTTCGCTATACTTTTATTAATGAATCAGGCCCATTGTCTATATAAACTGCTTACATTTTAAATAACCATCACACTTTACTTTGCAGTTTTCACATAGAGATTAACAAACTGGGAGGTCATTTAGGACACGTACATGATGTGCATCACCTTGATGAGTCTATCTGTTCACCCTTAAAAGTAGAAGTGTGCACCAATGTGTAGAGAAATTGTACAGAGGTTACCTGTGGAAAGGTGTACACTTCAAATCCAAGCCCTTACCCCTTAGTACCTCCTTTTAATGAAACAAGCATTTTACATAAATCTCAAATTTGTATTCTATATGATTTAAATTATTCATAAGAGTGTGGGGTCTTCATTACAAGTGGCACTTTTGTGTGTGTGAAGATTTTAATTACATTACTCCTACGGCTCCTCTGCAAATACAGTCAGCCTGCGCCATAAATGTTTATGTTCCTACAGAACTCTACACACTTGTGCAATACTTGTCCCTCTAGAATGTTATATCTCACAAGCAGGGCCCTCTCTTCCTTCCATCGCCTGTGCTTAGCTCCTTCTCTTCATGGAAAGGCTGTTTTACGTTCTGCTCTGTCTTCTGATGTAATTGCTATTTTATCATTTCTCTTGATACTATATGTATTTGTATGATGTATTTGTTTGTATATGCTTCTGTTTTCAATATTGCTGATTGTAAGTTGCTGCACATTCTATGGCCCCTCATGAATGAACATCGATGATGAAGATGATGTTGATGATGATGATGATACAAGGGACATGCCGGGTCGTAAAGTGGTTTTGTGCTGCAGAGTGGTCATTTTGCCAATGACTTAGACTGTGCTCTCATTCAACTGTCATGAAACAGATTTAGCAATAATTATGGAAGTACCATAAGGTCAGAAATATGTGTTATCCAAGTAGCTTGAGCCGTTAAAATTTCCTTTTGTTCAGAAACTATGAGAATGAAAATAATCTAAAACGGACTGAAAGATATTTTTCAACAGACCAGCCTTATTATTTACCAAATGGTAAGTGACAATATTTAATTATTAATATAGCTTATTTTATTTTTAGGTTTTGGTCAAATTGAACTAAATTGGACATGTGTCTTGTATTTTAGAACTACGTCTGCTAAGTTATGTCTCAAGTTGTCCAAAAATTATAACATTTGTAAACACAGTTCTGAGGTTTACTTTGACATTGACATATACTCTGCTAATATTATTATTATTATTATTATTATTATTATTATTAGATTATGTACTGATTATTTAGACAGCTAACATAATAATGTTTATAGTGATGTATTGCATGCTAAATGTGAATAAAATAAGGATTAGCTTGGATAATCATTTGTAAATCATTTCTACATTTTGCTACTATTTAATTAAGATGAGAACCATCAAACATGATTTGCAAATTTTGCAAGTTTTAATGTATTAAACCAACCAGAATGCATTGGCCTCATAGTGTTCCCCTTTTGCTATTGCAGTCTAAACTAATGATAATAGCATGTTTTATTAACAATCAGAAAGTTGCAGTAGGCTGCTAAAGCAAAGTGATAGTACGGGGGATATATTCACAGTAGGAGAGTTGGAGCACTATTTGAGATTGACTTTTATTTTGTCATTTTGCTGAAAAGCATTCTGCACTGTGTAAATTCCACATTCTGCAGTTTAATAGCTCAGGTCTATTCTAATGATTGCTTCTGACACAAAGTATATATGAAATAAAAAAGAATCTATAAAATAAAAAAAAAATCAGTGTTGAGGGATTGTCAACCTTTTAATCACTTTCATCATCTTTGAATTAATACTTTCTATCATTTTAACTCAATATTTTAATACAAAAATATTTTGTCTGAAGCATTTTAATGGGTATTATTAAAGTCAAATATGTTGTAATTACATTTTGTGTGGAATGCAAGAGTTCCTCCATATTAGAATTATTTATCTATTTTTGAATTTATATGTGCATTTGTCTCTGGGATATTACCCCAACAAATGAATGTAAATGATCAATTAAGAGATATAGGGAGGCTCCACACATACTCCTATGTAGATGGTAAAAATCTTGGTTGTGGTGCAACAATAAACAATGATGTTGATTATGACAATTAGCTGCACTTTATATCTGCTTCTGATTGGCTGATTGTTTATTCACCCCTATAACTGATAGCATATAAATCATTAGAAACTGCATTATATGGAAGAGGAAAATAATAGTGATAATAAAGATGCTGCTGACATTGCCTTATAACAAGGGTTTAAAAGAGAAGTTTTTGACTTTTGGGCCAGTAGCAACACATGCCCCTCTTTGTCTTCTCATAGCATGTCAAGAACAAATAACCTTCCATATTGACAGTGGTGATGACTACGGGATGGAAGAAGACTATGGCAGGTGTGGTACACATAACATAGCACCAGAAATAAAAGTATGGTGCAATGTTATTCCCATTTGTCAATGAAAACAAAATGTACTTAAAGTGAATAAAAGGCAGACACTTTACTGAAGCTACAAAAAAGTAACTGGGAAGTATGCAACATAGACAATAGTTCTCATTGAAGTACTGTACTGTAACTGCTGCAACCTGAAAACAAAGTATAATTGTGTGTGTTTGTCTATATATATATATATATGTATATATATATATATATATATATATATATATATATATATATATATATATATCTATAATATAAATGTCTAGTGGCGTGTGTTAGTCTGTCTGTGTGTGTGTGTGTAAAATATAAAACCAAGCTGCAGCGCCACCTGCTGGGCGGAGTTATACACTGACCTACTAAATTCTTAGTGTGTGTGGAAAAAAAAATTCAGAAAGGGCTGAAATTTGGTATACTAAGATGTTTTTAATTTGTTAATTTAATTTGTTATTTGTTAAAAGTGTTTATAAAGATTTTAAAAAAATATATATATATTTCTTGAAGGAGAAGTGACAGTTGGGAGTGGTTGGTGGTTGCCGGGGGTGACAGTGGGGAGTGGTTGGTGGTTGCCGGGGGTGACAGTGGGGAGTGGTTGGTGGTTGAGGCCTGGGCTATGGCCCAAATGCATGACGAGAACCTTTTTAACACCTTAAGTAGCTTGATTTGACTAGAATGCATGAGTATCATGCACGGGTTAACTTGTATATATATATATATATATATATATATTATTATTTATTTATTTTTTTCATTGCAAATGTTGCCAAGCAGAGTCTCACCCTCTAGGCTGCAATTTTCCAGACAGCCAGCTGCACACAAGACAAGAAGTGGGGGGGGGGGGCAGCAGTTTCCCCATTGGGGGAACTTAGGATGGCCTCTACTGTGAATGGGCAGGGAAAACTATTTCTCATGTCAATGTCTATCTGGTTTTAAAAAAATTGTCAAAACTCCACTATATGACAATTACCCTGTACTTAATTTCTTCCACCAGCACCTGTGGCTGCTGAGATGGTTCAGGCTGGCTCTGGAACAGAACTGGGGAGATGGAAAGATAGTTTTCCAAGACCACCGCAGCCTCCTGGGGCAGGTCAACCTCTTCCGCTGCCACTGCCGCCTCCTCCTGGATCACTCCTGCCGCCTCCTGTTGTACCACCTCCTCCTCATGTGGCCCTTCTTCATTGCAGCGGTGGTGGTGGTAGCTGCGTTTGTGTCCTGTTGGAAATAGGATGTGTAATATTTGTTTTTATTTTTTATTTTATCAAACATACACAAACATGCAGATAATAGTAGTAGCTTTCAATGGCAAATACAGTACACCACTCATGTCCCATAAATTAAATGGTTAAAGTTTGAAAAAATCGGAAATATTGTTCACGGGACCACAAATATTAGCAAAAATATTGTATTGTAAATATTATAAATATTAATATAATATAAGTATAATATTGTAAATATTGTAATATTTGTTTTATCTAAGTTCCTGACATAAAGAATGTTGTGGCCCTTTGTCTTTATTACTGTGCAGTTACTCACACTTTTTATATATGTGGCTTGGCAGTTATACTTTTTTATTGTTAATATACTATTATTATAATTCATTCCTATTACAGTAAAACTACCTGTAAATGAAAGTAGAACAAGTAATTTTGGACTAGCAATGGTCATTATAAATGTTAAGTGGCACCTAATAAACTACATTAAATGGAGCATAATAAGCTCAAGAAATAATATAATGGTATATAATAGTTTATATGTAATATGATAGTCAGTAGGGAATGGACATAAAAGAGGCCTTTGCAAACATGTGTCCATGTTTCGTGTGTGGTGAGCCACTTGCATATAATACAGTGTTTTTGGAGTGTTTACAAGCAGCTATTTTTGCCCTCACTTCTGTGAGGAGGTCGGGCTGCTTTCTCTGCAAATCACTCCATCTGCGCTGCAATTGCACAACGGAGCGACGACTGCCCAATTGGATTTGCAGACGCCTGCGGATGGCCTGATAGGCATGAACCTAATCTTTGTTAGTTACATAGCGAGCTGTGGGTTGAAAACAACGGGCAAGTGTTGCTGTCAGGACCTGCAGCTCGGTGCGTGAGAAGGTAGCTGCTCGCATGTTGTGAAAAAAGTGAGACAGTTTAATTTGCTGCATAGCTATTGGTTCTCAGTGCACGTAGGTGCGTCTGCACGTCATGTGCGGAACTATTCAATGCCATTACAAAGGCTGACTCAACTGTCAATCAAATTAAGTTTCCTAGCTATGGGGGGGGGGGGGGCTGTGGCCTAGCAAGCAGACGTCTACGCAGGAAAATGCACCAATATCCACTATAAAACTCCCACTGCTTTCAATAGTCGACCCTGACAATTTATGCATGGCTGAGAAGTTATTGCTGTTAGGAATAGAATTTGGCCTGTTGATTTTTTGGTAAGTAAGATGGCCCTAGATGTGCGCCTTTTTGTATAGTGAAGGACTATATATATGTGTATAAATATATATATATATATATATATATATATATATATATATATATATATGTGTGAAAAAATTTAATTGCCCCTTAAATAGCAAACCATAAACTCAGACATATTTGCAGTTCGATATAGTGAGAAGTGATAAGGCTACATTTTAACCCCCACAAGCACAAATGTAAGAAATTGTATTGCCAGTGTATCGTTACACAGTGGCACATAACGTAACACGGTATTAACTTTTGTTTTTGAATTTGCCCTTCATTGTAGGTGCCAATACAGCTGGAGAGAATTTTGAGGACAAGCTGGTGGAAGAGGCACGTGATGTGGAAGAGCATCAAATGACTAAGGAAGCAGAAGTCAGTGAACGGGAATCACTGCACACCTGCTATCACAGTATTCGGGAGACTAATACCACTATTCAGTCCAACACCATTGAAATTTCCACAACCCTCACCCATATGGAGCATACTTTACACAGTACCCTTACCCACATAGAGAACACTTTAGACCTAAACCTAACCTCGATAAACAATACCCTTACACGTCTCACTGACCTTATTTCAATCTTTATCACCAACAATCCTTCAGCACACATTTCCCTGGAATCTTCTACTACTTCTTTCCCTCCATCTCTCATATCTAGCAACCATACTGCACCCCACCTGATTATCGTTCTACAAGTAGACCCCATAAAGCGCACCTGTGTTCACATACTGAACCACTCCCCTCTCAAGGTCCTATTGTTTATAGTGCAAAACCTTGAATGCAACACCATCCTTTCCAAAGAACCCAATATTTTGAAAATGAACCATATACCCATTACAATCTGTCATACAACTCTCATTTGGCTCCACCTGCCCCTCCTGTCATCTCTGCTCCTCCTGTCATCTCTGCCTCTCCTGTCATCTCTGCCCCTCCTGCCATCTCTGGCCCTCCTGCCCCTCCTGTCATCTCTACCCATCCTGCACCCCGTGTCACCCATCAACTGCGTACCAACCAATCAATGTCTGCTGCACACCCACTCTATGCTGCTTCACTGGCCTCTGCTTCCTCCACACTATTGCCTTCCGCATCACGGGTTACCCGAAGCCTGACTCATCCAAGAACAGCAGCAACTATTGTACCAGCAAAGATACAACACAAATCAAAGTAATGTGCTTTGTGTTTTATTCCCTACATTGTTAATAAAATATAGAATGATATACTTCTCAGTTATGTATGTTTTCTTTAGTTAAAAGGAAAATTTACAAGAAAAGTAGGTGGCCAGGATATATTTTTAAAATGTGACAGCATCAACCGATTCAGAAGGACTGGGGTCAGCATCTACCACCTCCTGGCCAGCAACCTCGGCCTCTTCCACCCAAGAAACTCCACTCCTAATGGCGATGTTGTGGAACACCACGCACAGAGCCATGATATCGCACACAGGGGTCGGTGCATACATTAGAGCACCACCAGACCGGTCTAGGCAACGGAATCTGGCCTTTAAAAGACCAATTGCACGCTCCACAACCGATCTAGTGGCTGTATATGCGGAGTTGTATGCGACCTCCTGCTCCGTGCGTGGGTTCAAAAGAGAAGTGAGGAGCCAAGGGCTAAAGAGGGTACACATTATCTCCTAGAAGGGGTGACAAGAAAGACAAAGAGAAAAATATGAGTGACAAAATTCTACCTCCATCAAGAACACGTTGGATGACAAATAGTGGCAGATTTACAAATTAGAAATAGCGCAATATACTCAATTTATTTTTAGCTAAGGGTAACTCCTTTCTAAATTTTTAAAGCGTTTTTAGGTGAAGCTGTCCAGGTGCTATTTTTAGTTAAAAATCACAATGGAATGTAGCTGGGAATGATGTTAGAATGCTCCATTGTAATATGTCTACTTAGCTATAAAACTTAAGACATGAATATTAACACTTTAAAGTACTACATATATGGCGTCTTTTTATATTAAAAAGAAAAAACCTAGTACCTAACAGCCATGCGTCACCATTCGGCCTTGCACCCTCTTGCCTCTGTTGCAATCTTTACCACGTCCCTGATTGCCGGAAAGCAAAGCAGTCATGTGTACTCCCTGGCCACACAGCTACCAGGTCACTAATCTGGAGAGACGTGTCACATATAGCCTCGATGTTTATAAAGTGGAAATGCTTGCGATTCAAATAAATCGCAGCATTCCCACCCGATGGGACCAAGGCTGCACGAGTACCATCTACTGCCCCTATGACGTGCGAAAAACCGACTATGATAGCAAACTGCTGTTTGATCTGCACAAGGGACTCCTTATCGAGTGCCAGATGTATGAATTGCCTGAGCCACGACAGAAACGCCCGCAGAATAACCTTCAGCACACGACTGAAGGACTTCTGGGACATCCCTGCTGCAACTCCCATAGTGGTCTGGAAAGACCCTGTGGCACAAAAGTGCAATACCGTCAACAGTTTGGTTAATAGCAGTATTGCTATCGGGTTGTTGGGCATGGGCTCCTGGTCACTGTGCACAATGCGCAGGGTGTCCAGGATGACACGAGGCGGGAACTAATAATGACGTACCACCTCAGCATCAGACATCCCAAAGAGACTGACACAGAAGACATGTTCCCGGGCCGGCGACGATGGACTAGTTGCTGGTTTTGGAGGCCATTTCTAATAAACGCTATGTTTGAGAGAGAAGGATGTTACAAAAAATACATTACCTCATCACTTTGAAAATGCCACTCCTGTTTGCAGAGTAAAGATTTACAATATGCTTACACCTAAAAGTGGGTTGCCCAAATTCATAATGGGGCTGAATAAAAAAGAAAAAATTATTAACAAATAAACAGAGCACACAATTTGCCATTTTGACATATGAGTAGGCATTAAACAAGGTAAGAAAAAACAAAACAAACGAACACACATATATGTCTCAGGGGGAAAAAACAGTAATAAGAAAGAAAGACAAATTACCATCTTACCACAAAATGGAGGGTGATCCTTTGATGTAAATGTACTGTTAAACAGCAATGTCAATGGAAAGCTATAGAAAAGATAGAAAACATAACAAAACTGGCAAACAGCTCCATGACTAGGCTGAGAAACAAAGAAAAAACAAGTAAACTATGAAATGAAACAAAGTATGAAAAAAAACAAAAAGAAAAAAGCACATACATATGTCTCAGAGGGAAAAACACAAAAACAGTATTGAAATCATAAAAACTAGGCTACCAGTAAACAGACACTTACAAATGTACAAACCAAACAAACCTTGGTAATAGCTTGAAAAATCAAAAGCAAACATAAACGTAAATGTAATAATGACAGCATACAGGGCGCATGCTGTAATCAGAGTTTTATAGCAGTGTTAAGTTGGCAGAGAGTATGCAGGAGATTGGGAGCATACGTCACGATCACAGGTCGATCAGTAGTCCTAATTGTGTATGCTAGTGTTTTGGCACTAACAGATAAACTAGACCCCGAGCAGGTGCAAAGTATACGCCGAGAACCACGCGATAACATAAGTTCGACAAAGTCAGACTTTGATGTCCCTACATGGGAGCGCCTTCATTGTGAATTGACTACGGCACCACGCTCCATCACCGCCCTTTTCATGCATCAAAATCACATGCCGTAGTAAGTTGCAATTGCGTTCGCAAGCGTTGAGGTTGTGCGTTCTTGCACGGTCGATGATTCCATTGCTGGGTATGCGCAGAAGAGTTTTGCGTACGATATGCACAGAAAAAGGACATACGTCCCTTAATGACTCAGGCCCTTCATTTCTAAAGTGATAAATCTGCTTCCTAGAGGTATGTTTTCTAAACTGCGGGTTTGAAAAAGTGGAGAGGTTGACAAAAACAACCAACAAGATTCTAATTATCATTTTGTAGAATGTACTAAATAAATGCTAACTAGAATCTGATTGGTTGCTATAGGCAACATCTCCACTTTTCAAACCCGCAGTTTAGTAAATATACCCCTTATTGTTTTAATTGACATATTGAAAGCACAAGTTACACCTAATTAACTTACACTTTAAAAGAATTTAGATAGTGGAGCACTATACCCCAATTACCTATGAATATAAAGTTTATAGGAGTGTATAAAATATATATAGTACTGTAAATATACATGAAAAATAGATTTGACTTAGTTTCACAAGTGAATTTAAAATATTAGTAGATGTTAAAAATCAGTAATAATTAATAAATTGTGCTTTATTAATGCATCAGCATTTCGGTAATTTAATGGACCTTTATCAAACTCCATAAGACAGTTCTGCATAAGCGCTGTTTGTAGTAATAATAATAATAATAATAACAATAATAATATTAATAATAATAATAATAATAATTATAATAATAATAATAATAACAAATTAGAGATCTGACAGATCTGGGATTTTAGGTTCTGAGTAGATGCAAAATACAGCTTGATTCTTTGCTCTAAAATCGGATCTGAAAACGAGGAAAGGGGCAGTACGGTGACTAAGTGGTTAGCACTTCTGTCTTACAGCACTAGGGTCATGAGTTCAATTCCCGACCATGGCCTTATCTGTGAGGCGGTTGTATGTTCTCCCCGTGTTTGCATGGGTTTCCTCCGGGTGCTCTGGTTTTCTCCCACCCTCCAAAAACATACTGGTAGGTTAATTGGCTGCTAACAAATTGACCCTAGTCTGTGTCAGTCTGTGTGTCTGTCTTTGTGTGTATGTGAGTTAGGGAATTTAGACTTTAAGCCTCAATAGGGCAGGGACTGATGTGAATGAGTTCTCTGTACAGCGCTGCGGAATTAGTGGTGCTATAAAAATAAATGGTGATGATGATGATAAATGTAATTTCCAGGAAAATATGGAACCAAAACGCTTGTTATTCAGGAAGTGTGTCATTGCACTTCTGGTTAATGTGTTCCATGGTGATACGCATACCACCGGAGTGTGCATTTGATAGTGGAGGTGCGTTATTGCACCTACTTGCAGGCCTGGCGCTCCCATTAGGCAAGGTTAGGCTCTGGAGGGCGCCTGGAGGGCGCCACAGAAAAAAAATTACTTTAAAACTGTGCGGCGACCGCTGACCATACTTTTTTTTTTAATATCTGTCTTTTCTGTTGTTCTATGTGGGTTGTCTTGACAAAGGTCTGAAATATCAACTTACAATGTGAGGTATGGAACTCAATTTATAGAAAATTAAAGCAGAAACGGTGATAGTATCTTTTAGTAGACTGCCATGTATTTTTGCCACTATTCTGTTACTAATTTTAGTCATAGTTGCCTGCTCTCCTGGAATGTCCGGGAGACTCCCGAATTTCTGGGAGTCTTCACGCACTCCCTGGAGAGCAGGCAAACCTCCCGGTTGCTGACTGGTCCTTCATCAAGTTAAGCGACTGGGTGCTGGGCTTATGACTTAATATGTGCGTCATTGTGGCCCCACTCCCTCCTGTAATAGGCTCTACAGTGTGATGTCAGTGTTGGGGGTAGGGCCAATGATGCAAATCACTGAGCCCCACCCCCACATGCCCACCTCCCCCATCGACCTCCTGGACATCAAGTGGCCAAAGTTGGCAAGTATGATTTTAGTCTACCAGTTCACTGCAGACTTTGGGCAAAATTAGTGAAAATTTGGACAGTTGTATAGAGATGAGAATAAATAGCTCAAAAATGAAAAAAAAACCAAAACAAGCAAATAGTGAAATACATCAACATTAATCAATTAAGTATATTCTAGTCCACATTTTTTCCAGAACATATTAAGCAAGTGTGATGCCAGTCCCTTCTTTAACATATCAGGAGCATTGTTCTCGCTTGCTATATAACTCACATTGATATACTTTTTCCCCACTAACTCACATATGAAATGATGTCTAATGGAAATGTGTTCGGACTGTACATAGTGCTTTGTACAAAAAGACAAATTAATTGCACCTTGGTTATCAATCTCAATCATCATTATCATCATCACCATTTATTTATATAGCGCCACTGATTCCACAGCGCTGTACAGAGAACTCATTCACATCAGTCCCTGCCCCATTGGAGCTGACAGTCTAAATTCCCTAACTTAAACAAACAGACAGAGAGAGAGAGAGAGATACTAGGGTCAATTTTGATAGCAGACAATTAACCTACTAGTATGTTTTTGGAGTTTGGGAGGACGGTGGCTAAGTGGTTAGTACTTCTGCCTCAGAGCACTGGGGTCATGAGTTAAATTCCCGACCATCTCAATGTTAAGATTAAACTTGCACACAGTCTCCTTTATCCATTAAGCTTCTAATGTGGTCTCTGTGAGTACCCTGCATTCTGCCTTAGTGGTGGATAGGGCAAGGAGTTGTTTTCTGCTTGCCCAGCTGATGGCTGCGTCTGCCAAGACAAACTGGTATCCGGTGTAGGAGCAGCGGTCACCCTCATCTGATCCCCAATCGGCATCACAGAAAGTCTTTAAATTTGAATTTTTATACTTAGTGATCCTAACTTTAAGGAACTTGTACCCAGGGGAGGATCTAGAAGATTTGTTTAGGGAGGGCGATTTAGTCCCTGCCCCCTTTTTTTTAACTTTGCTTTTGCCTGCGGGCAGCACAGTGGCCTAGTGGTTAGCACTTCTGCCTCACAGCACTGGGGTCATGAGTTCGATTCCCAACCATGGCCTTATCTGTGTGGAGTTTGTATGTTCTCCCTGTGTTTGCATGGGTTTCCTCCGGGTGCTCCGGTTTCCTCCCACACTCCAAAAACATACTGGTAGGTTAATTGGCTGCTATCCAAATTGACCCTAGTCTCTGTCTGTTCCCCTGTCTGTCTGTCTGTGTCTGTGTGTGAGTGTGTGTCTATATTAGGGCATTAGACTGTAAGCTCCAGTGGGGCAGGGACTGATGTGAATGAGTTCTCTGTACAGCGCTGTGGAATTAGTGGCGCTATATAAATAAATGATGATGATGATGATGATGCCTGCGGCTACACACTCTATGCAGATCTGTTTAGCAGATACATGCAGGCAGAGTATGGCGCCTGGCAGCTCTGATTGTGTTTAAAACACAGAGTGGCCGGAAAGGATTCTAGCTGTATGTCTCTGCTGAACGGACCTGCACATAGTGTGCAGCCGCAGGCAGCATACCCCTACTAGGGGAAGGGGGGATTGCCCCGATGCCCTCTCCCCCAGGATCCACCAGTGCTTGTACCCTTCATGTATCTTAAAATTCTTTTGACTGCAGTCCAGTGTTGCTTACCAGGGTTGATTGCAAACTGGCTCACAAGGCTCACAGCATGTGTGATGTTGGGGCAAGTCTCAATACTTGCAAAAATTAAGCTCCCAACAACACTTTCATAAGGGACTTGTTTCATTTCCTCTCTCTCTTCCCTGTTTGTTGGTAACATAGCTTTTACTATTTTTATGCTTTTATCAATAGGAGTGCTCACAGGCTTTGCATCACACATTCCTTAGTAAGTATTGCCTCAATGGGGAGAATTCAATTCTCTATCCTCCCACCCCACATGGGACGCGCACCACGTGACAGGTTCCGCCCAATTCTCCAGTTTATTTAAGTCCCTCTGTAGAGAAGCTACATCTTGCTCTGATTTTATTACCTTACAGAGTTTAGTGTCATCTGCAAAAATAGAAACTTTACTCTTTAAACCTTCACCAAGTGGTGAGGTACACCACTTAAAACTTTTGACCAATTAGAAAATGTTCCATTTATCACAACTCTCTGTTCCCTATTCTCTAACCAGTTTTTGATCCAAGTACAAATGTTGTTTCCTAGACCTAGTTCCCTTATTTTGTAAACCAACCTCTTGTGTGGCACTGTATCAAAGGTCTTTGCAAAATCTAAGTAGACCACATCTACTGTGCTGCCCTGGTCTAAGTTCCCACTAACTGACTCGTAGAAACTAATTAGATTAGTTTGACATGACCTATCCCTCACAAATCCATGCGGATTCCCACTAATAATCTTATTGCGCACCAAGTAATCCTGAATACTATTCCTTAATATACCTTCCAGTAGTTTCCCCACTATTAATGTCAGGCTCACAGGTCTATAATTCCCTGGTTGTGATCTTGTCCCCTTTTTAAACAACGGCACCACATCTGCTATTCGCCAATCTCTTGGTACTGAGCTTGATGGGATTGAATCTATGAAATTTAAGAATAGCGGTCTAGCTATAATAAAATGTTATATTTATTATTTTATGTGTGACTGCTATTAATTTAACACCGGGACTGTTTGGAGTTTTCTAAATTTTGCGTACCCATTTTTTTTCCCAAATAGGGCATCCAACATTCCAGGATCCAGACAAGCTGCAAATGAATTAAAAAAAACAGTAGTCACAAGTGGTGAAAGTGACAAGAAATAGGAAGGAGAGAACAGAACAGTCTGCCAACTATCCTGAATCTGGTGGGACAGTCCTGAATTTGGGTGACTGTCTCGTTCAGGACAGTTGGGAGGTATGTCCCGTTTCACAGTGTACTACTACTAACAATAGTGCACACAGTATTGGCCACCTGTCTAAAGTGCCCCAGGCCCCCCAGTGCCTTAATCCAGTTCTGGGCCAGGGTGTCAGATTGACACCTAGTGCTCTACTCCTCCTTCCACCACCACCCCTAATAATATTTGGTTTAGGTTAACACTAAACAAAATAACCCTATTAGTTTATAGGGTGAAGTAAAACATCAGGGGGTAAATGTATCATACTCCGGTTTCTTCAACTCGCGGGAGTTTGGCGAGATGACAGCTAAAATTTAAAGCGGCGCTGCCTTGTAAAGGGAAACTTGAGTATGATACATTTACCCCCAGGTTTTTAAAGAAAACAGGCTTTTTGCATTTTGATAAATCCCATTATAATCAGCCAGGTATGTTTTAAAAAAAAAAAAGTGGTGTAGGGAGAAGGAACATATAAAATAAAATGCAATATAAAGTGAGGTTTGTTTTTTTGTTGCATTATTTATTTTTATTATTTAAGATTTAGTATTTATAATGGTATCGGTGGCTTAAGCAACACTAAAATAGGCTCTTTTTTATTGACAAATATATATTGTACCGAAAACCACCCTTTAGGGATGGGCCGCTACTTATGGGCCAGTGCTATGTGCTTGCCCCCGGGCTAAAGTCTGCTAGCCAGCCCCTGTGTTTGGCATTTGAATGCTCTCGTCATGTTTGTGTGTGTTTCCGCTGGGTGCTCCGGTTTCTTCCCACAGGCCAAAAACATGCTGGAAAAGTAATCCGCGTCTGTCAAATGCAGGGTCGGTCTAGTCTACAGGTACCGGCTAAATCTCCAATGGACCCCGCTGTAAGATGTCCCTGTCCCATACACAGCTTTGATTGACAGGCTGGTCTTGGGGGAGGGCCAGCTGCCCTATTGTTTGCAATGATCTAATCCTCCCCTGCTTTCCTCCTCACTCTTCTGGTGACATCATCACAGGACGTGCACCACATGATATGCGCACCATTCTAAGTGTTCAAAAGGGAAGAGAAGAAGATGAAAGACTTGGCCTCTGCAGAGCCAGATGAAAGAAGATTAGTTTGGGGAGGAGGGTTTAATGTAAAGTGGGTTCCCTTATATAATACAGAGAAAAGGGTAAAAGAGCATTTATGTAATAATGTATTTGCAGGACCATCTTTAATATTATAGTTTTTCAGACACACAACAGACTTTTTAGGCTCAATCATAAATGTCAAAAAGGCCACTTACAAACCTTCCTTCAGAATCAAGGACATTCAGAAAACAGATGGATTGGACTCGCAGTATACTCTGGTTTTCTGCATTTGCTCTCGGTTTATACAGATTATTTACTTACACAGTTTTTCATTAACACTCTATTATCCAAACCCATAACCACTTTCCTATAGCACCCCCTACCACTCAGTTCCTCTCCTAAAATAAAATATACATTTTTACTACATTGGGTACATAAGTTTATTAAATAATATGCAAATGTTTCTGTTAGGTTTTCTATAAACTTGCCGAAATTTTAATAGAATCAGTTTTAAAAATAAATAAATGCTAAATAAATTAGAGGACAGAAGAATATTTTGGCTTTATTAATATTCTTAGGAGGAGCAGTGCAGCTGGTGGAACAGACTTATAAAACACCCTCTGCCTTACATGCCATTTATACCTCGGTCAACCAACACTCCATTTTCTTGCGTCAAAGCATTTCCCATGTAAATGTCATGTCACATCAGGCTAAGAGGAGAAGATGTGAAAGCTGCAAGAACAATTTGGAGAGAGCAGCAGAGTCTACCAACTGTTCTTATTCTGGTGGGACAGTCCTGATTTGGGCTTCCACTTCTGGATGAGGTCCAGACTGTGCATTTTTTTTATATATACTCCATTCTTATATACTACACAATGCACTAGCTATGTCCTTTGTGTACTGACCACACCCCCTCTAGTCGCATCCTCAGGTGGCTGGCCACACCCCCTCTGGTGGGCCCCTACTATTGTTTCCACCCAGTGAGCCCTACATACTGCAGTCCCACACTGGATAAATGTACCTTAGTGTGTGTATGGTAGGGAAATTAATCAGTAGCTCCAAAGGTGCAAAGAGTGATGTGAACAATTCAACATTCTTTGGAAAGTGCAGCCTAATATAGTGGAGCTGTATGAATAAATTATAATAAATAAGAAATAATCTTCAAATATTGTTTTTTCCAACCATTGCACCAATTTTTTATTTTTCTAGCCCTAATTTTTTAATTTTATTTATTGCAGTGTGCTACCAAAATAAAGCCCTACCTGAAGACAAAACAATATAGAAATTAGTTTTGGCAAATTGTATTTCTGCCTAAACTAATTCACATAAAGTACAAAATGTTAGCTTTTTTATTGTTATGGCTCCCACTGACACCATTTAAATTCTTAGAGCCAGACCAAGAGGGTTCTTCACCTATAGTAAACCACCTTTTCTATAGAGGGCAAGGTTCTCACATGTGCTCGGATGCCCCCAGGTATTGAGATTAAAATAGTAAGAATTTATCATGAACCGGGTAATGGGGTGGATGTATGGAGATTTTTGGAGCAGGGGGACTGAAAGATACACCAGATGGTAGACGCGATGTAACCGGAGGATATGCAAATGGTCGAGGCAGGCAACATACCAGGATAAACAGAGACAGTAGGGGCGGGCAGTGAGAAAGAGAAAAATAGAGAAAGTGAGGTCCAGTAAGTAAAGCCAAAGAGTCAAGACGGGCAGCAGACATGCAATAATCAGGACCAGGCAAAAGGTCAGGCAACAGGAAATCAAACTAAACAGAGTCAGCAACAGGAGGTAAACAAGGTGCAAGCACAAAGCTATAGCCAGCAGGATAGCTAACCCCTCCTTGCCATTTAAACTAATGGGGGACGATAAGAAAGATCCATTGGGAGTGATCCCCCCACAGTGATTGGTGATTGCAGTCATGTGACTGCAATCGTAGAACAGAAGTACAGTGTGAGCTGTAGCGAGCAGCATGGTGGCTCAGAGACCAGCAGCCAGCCGGAAGAAAGTAGCTTCCCAGCTGCTTAGCAACAGCCAGGATGTGTGTGAGGTGTCGCTAGTAGCGCGGATCTTAACATTATATAGGGTGATCGTGGGGGGGAATCATTTTTGTTATCATACAATTTACTTTGCTCTCAATGATGAGCAAATAACTCATAATTACAAGCTCATCATTACTTCTCCAAGTATGGT
Organism: Mixophyes fleayi; assembly: GCF_038048845.1. NCBI lineage: Eukaryota > Metazoa > Chordata > Amphibia > Anura > Limnodynastidae > Mixophyes > Mixophyes fleayi. The sequence continues at coordinate 190,465,243 of NC_134406.1, forward strand.
GAGGTAGAGAGATTACATTGATTTATGCCACTGAAAATACATATTTCCCATATTCACATTATCAATATATAATTTTATGTGCGGTGAGGGGCAGAGCAGTCATGATGCAAATTGTGTCTTTACCCCACTAGGTCCAGGGCCGTCTTTCCCATTGGGCACAATGGGCAGGTGCCCGGGGGCCCTGCAGCCCAGGGGGGCCCGTCGGAGGCAGCAAAAAAAAAAACCTGGAAAAAAAAAAGAAAATACTTACCTTGCGCTCAGCTGGTGATCCAGCTCCCTCCCTGGTCTCCTCCTCCGTCGCGCTCGCAGTGCATGTCGGCGTGACATCATCATGCCCGCCCCACGTCCATTGCGGAGCGCGACGGAGGAGGAGACCATGGAGGGAGCTGGATCGCCAGCTGACCGCAAGGTAAGTATTTTCTTCTTTTTTTTCAGGTTTTTTATTTTTTTGCTGCCTCCGACGGGCCCCCCTGGGCTGCAGGGCCCATATATATATAATCTTTTTTTTTTTTGTATATATAGGGGCCCCGGTGCACTGCTGTGTCCGGGGGCCCAAGATGTTCTTAAGAGGGCCCTGCCTAGGCCTTGACCCTTGGATGTTTCCTCCGAGGACAAGTATGCTTTAATTTGTTATTGGGCAAAAAAAAAACAACAAAGTTAAGTGTTTCAGTAGGAAAAGAAAAAGAAAGGAAAATTCTGGTGTACTAATGGAAACTATCTGAAGACTAAAAAGCAATTTGATTATTTGCAAAGATGCTCTGATGATGTTCTTTACATCGATAAAACAGTTTTTATCTTTAAATATACACATTTAAACATGCAAAATAATAGCTGTATACAATAAATGATAAAAAAAACTGTTTAGATTTTTGGTTGTGTTTGTTAAAAAATAGTATGTAAAGATGGAATACATAAACAATCACTACACCACAATTTGACAGATTTATAAGTATGTGTGATAATTGTATGTGCTTTATTGATTTTTGTCTATTAAATGTCTTATATTCTGCTGAGAATCCTATTTGATCAATGTCTTTCAACACTTGTTCAAGCAAATAACTATTAAAATGTAATCAATATACATTTCTTTAAAATAATTTTGTTTCTTGCCGTTAAGTCTCAAACCAATATACAATATAAACTGCGGCACATGTAATGATGTAATGCAGAACAAAATACATTATTCTCCAAATTCTCTTGTGTTGGCAACATGTACTGTATTTATTAAGAAAGAGGCATTGAATCTAATTCCTTTTTTTTTACTAAAATTAGGTAGACATTCCGTGTGTGATAGAAATAATAGTGGGAATAATAATCATCATTAATTTTAAATTAGTGATAATGTGTTAGCAATGCTTTTATTTAACTAAAGCACTTAATGTATGCAATTAATCCCTTGTTTCATTAGGTAGTTCATTTTTTATTCACAAGTTTTTTTTAAAAAAACCTCTGTGTCAATAATTTCTTATATCCCCCCCCCACCTTAACTTCCTTAGAAAATAGTGTTATTTTTGTAAAGCTTTTAAAGTGTGACCCCTTCACATATATCATCTTACACAGATTGAATGGAACAGTGAAGGACAGACTGTGTGGTCAGTGTTTTCAATATCCCCCCTGCAAGCGATTACATCATTCAGCTACTCTTTAAGAGGATTTTCAGCCGGCTTGGCTTCGTTATTAAAATAGTAATTAATTTTTTCCTCTTCACAAAACCTGCAGACCTTCAAATGGAGGCCTTAGAGCTGGGGCACTTTTCTTTTGAAAGTGGCCTTTCTGGGAGCCATAATCGGCTCTCCAACCTTACAGTACACATGTTCCTCAGTAAATGTGATTAAAAAGCCATACAAAAAAAACCCTTGCAGAAAATTAATTCAGTTTCCAGAATAAAAAAGTTTGATAAAGTTGTACAATGCTTCGATGACAACACATAATAGAAGCGCAAAGTTCTATCCCCTTTAAGGATAAATGAGCGGCCAAAAAGGTCTGGCAGTTCCCAGAGTAAAAACATCTGCTGCAGCTAATTCACTTTAGCTTTTGATTGTAAAATTCATTAGCCATATCAGGCAGCTGTAGCTTCAAACATGTTGCTGGAAAGAACATTTTTACAGGCTCAAATGCCATTTAATCTCCTAGCAAAGAAAATGTATGAAAATTCATCTAATGAAGTGGTATTCTATAGATTATGTTTTTAAGGTGACAAATGACTATTTATAACTGAGACAGATCAGGGCGTTTAAAACACTATAGCTTAAAAATGGAATATTGTACAGTACAAAGGTATTTTTCAATTTAACTAGGTAACTTAGATACTTTTATTCATGGTGGTCAGTTGTAAATATTTGAAAACCCAATTAGGCAATTGCATTATAGGTACATTTATTTCTACATTAAAGAAACTTTGAAAGGAATTTTCCAACTTTAATGTGATAAATGAATGCATGATAACAGTTTCAAATATCTGCTTATTGCAAAATCAAGGTAGGATGTGCCAGGCACATTTCTCGTACTTTCACTGATGCACTCTAATTCTGATGACCAGGCGATTGTGTTTCAGAGTAGACTGGATAGACTGGATTTGCAATATGCAGAATTCATCCATTATTGCTAACTACAATCTCTGGTTAATTTTTGCACATATCCTACATCAATAACCTACATTCAAAGATACATATTTTCATACTTTTTTCAACCTCTGGACACTAAACTAGAGGTATAACTAGAGATGCTCATTGTCCCCCATGTTTAGGTTTTGGTTTTGGATCTGGATTACCTTCGGGTTTTGGTTTTGGTTTTGCCTAAACCGCCCTTGCGTGTTTTGGTTTTGGTTTTGTTTAGCCATTTTCAAAAAAAAATAATTGTTTGGGCTAAAATCCCATAATTTAGGTATTATTTTGAACCTACATTATTATTGACCTCACTAACACTAAATTCCATTGATTTCCATTCAATTTTTACCATCTCACTGGTCACAATATGCTTTTCATACACTTTCAGACAAATACTGCAGCAATCTGGCTGGATGGTAAGCGACAGAGCAATGACTGAAACACACGGCACTTCCTAGCACATCTACGACACATTGGCACACAGCAGTGGCAGAAAAGAAAAGTGGTGCAAGATGGAATTGTCCTTGGATCATGAAATCAGTTATGGTTCATTTGATTGCTCCACCTTTTTCTTGGATAAGTGAAGTAATTTTACAGCTAAAACATGGCAACGATCGCTCCACCTGTTTCTTGGATAAGTGAGGTAATTCTACAGCTAATACATGGCAACAATCGCTCCACCTGTTTCTTGGGTAAGTGAGGTAATTCTACAGCTAATACATGGCAACGATAACTCCACCTGTTTCTTGGATAAGTGAGTTAATTCTACAGCTATTACATGGCAATGAGCACTGACCCTCCCAGGATGTGTGCTTTTATCAGACCCACACCAATCCAGGTTGCCAGACAATGCACTAAAAAGAGCCATTAAAATTCACAGCAAAAAGCCAGTTCATCAGTGAGCTTCGAATCAGCCCCAATTCCCACAAAATTATAATCTAGTTAAGTATCTTTCATGTAAAGTGCTAATTACAAACACAACAAAACACGTGTGGGAGAATGTGGCCTCTAAGAGCCTGACTACTAGATACAAAGACATTGCATGGATGGCTATCCAGGGACGTCTGTGTCTCAGGACATTCATGTACTCCCGGAACCTGTGCAGATATGTCCACTGCCCCTTCTGCATCACCAGAAGGGAAACAGCACAGCATATTTTTTGGGACTGCCCCACTACACAAGCACTGTTGGATGCCTTGGAACATGAACATAAGTACAGTGTGCCCAGAACTTGCCTATCATACCATTCAGTATTTTATGGATTATTTCCTGGGATCCACATCATAGGGGCAATCCAGGAGGCCTGGAGCCTAATGAACTGCTTTAAGGACGCTATTTGACTTGCCAGGAATCGCCTCATCTTGAAAAGGGAGAAGATTACTATCCAGGACTGTCGCAGGTTGATCCACAGCCTACTAAGAGACTATAACACCATTGACAGCCCTGAGGAAGAGGAAGATGATTAATGTTCTGTCTCCCTTTTCTTCTCCCCCTATGTGTCTGTTTATTCTATGTAACACTGTTGAATTTGCCGGCAAATTCTACAGAAAAGCCTGCTTGTCTTCCTCTTCATCATTAACTCTTAGCAATGAGGCACTCATCTTTGGGTGTATATTAGACCCTACACTTATTAGTGCAAATTAAGGAAAAAAAGCCTGCAAAGACTTGTAGATTAATAAAAATGACCAAAGCAGCTCTTTTGGGACAGGGCTGAAATACTACAGATAATAGAGTATAAAGATATGTATCTGTCTTATATGTGTCTAACTACAATAGCTATAATTGTTAATGTTCCAAATAGTCAATATCTTTAATAATACATATTTATAGCAAAGCCAGTTTCATGCTACAAGAAGGTTGCCAAGTTATTGCAGCTATCAGTATTGTCTGTACATCATTCTCTATAAATGTGCGAACAGTATTGATTGTGGTGATTCTTAATCCACCTGAACTATTACCTGTAATTTCTTTATTGGTGCTATAGGTAAAACCAGGGGCAGGTTGGGTTGGAGGGCAGTGGGAATCTGTGTCCCAGGCCGCTTCATGGGCTACCTTGGGCAATGTCACTAGGCCACCGGCATTTTTTTTCCCTTTAAAATGTTCCTAATAGGTTGCTGAGTCGAGACTTGAGCCCCAGGCTAAATTTGTCAGCCTCCCCTTTCAAAAACTGTAGTCACATTCTTAATCAGAAATAAATGGCAACTACTATCTGTGGTATAACATAGGTAAAATGCAAATGGCTAGGGTATTGATTGCGCTATTGTTAATCAGACACCATCTATAATTCAAAGCTATATATATGCTGGCAGTGTCTTCACATACAATGTATCCCTTTAATAATTGTAGCAGTGTTACAATACATTGCTATCAAAACCAGCTCAGAGGACATGTATCCTACCACTGAGAAACGTGTTCTCCTGCACACTAAGCCTTAACTTTATGAGTACAAATAACCAGTCTGTGTTTATTTCTAATAGTAACTCTGCAGTTCAAAGTAGTGCTTCGATTTTTACTACCATTGTCAGTCTGGTGATATCTTATTATCCAGGCTGTGTGTGTGCTGGTAATATGGTCACACAGTAATGAGCGCTTTAGTAATTATAGCGATTCTGATGTGAATCGCTATTATTAAAGCCAGAACTAATGCGGAACTTATATTTGATTCTTAAGCATATAACATTTAATTGTGAAGCATATTCCCCTACATCAGATTTTAAGTGCTGTGAGCTCAAGCACCCTATCTCTGTGCATTGTAAGTTAGATAGAGGCATGAAACTCCAGTCCGTAGCTTGCTGTTGGTCCTTGATTCTCTGTCAATTGTCTCTCTAAAATGACGTCATTATAAGGTTCCCTAATGCACGTTTTGCATAGTGCTTACTCATTGAACAAGCGAACAAATCTTGGTTTGGCGCATGGAGGTGTAACAATAGTCTGGGGCTGTTTTTCATGATTTGTCCTGGCCCCTTGATTCCAGTGAAGGGAAATCTTAATGCTACTGCATCCATTGACATTGACAGAGATGTATAGGCTTCCAAGTTTGTGGCAATAGTTTGGGTAAGGCCTTTACCTGTTTCAGCATGATAATGCCCCAGTGAACAAAGTGAGGTCCATCAAAAATGGTTTCCAAATGGTTTCCAAATCTCGGAACAGTGGAAGCTGTTATTGCAGCAATGGGGTGGACCAACTCCGTACCAATGCCCATGGTTTTGGAATGAGCACATATGGATGTGATGTTATAGGGGATAATAGATCAAACTTCCTAGCCTTTGAAGAGCAGGTAAATAATAAAACTCAAATACCTAGCTTGCCGAACAAGTACTTATAGGCTGACAGTGGAGTAAGCTCTGTCCTTAGCAACCTAATAACTCAAGCCAAATACTGTGTAATCTTAACCCATAGCATTCATGAACCAAGTGGCTAAACTTGCCCCTGCAGTAAACCTTATAATGGGGATATATAGAAAGATTGCTCAAATAGAGATCCACAAATCTGCATACTGAAAGCACCAAATAGATATTAACTGGAGCATATGTTGGGCATACCTATCTAATAATACTGTGGTTACATAATTGGTGGTGTCAACATGATCTATCTTACCACTTATGTTCCTGCCCCTTTTGCAACTAGACATCAGAGATGAATGCTTTAATGCTGGAAGATCTTTATCTGATCTTAGAACTGGCCAGAGTGCTATTGTAGCCTGTTGTTTTAAGGGGCTAACAGTAGTGTAAATGCTAATCCATGGGACTTTCTGTTTGTTACATTTGCCAACACTTTTTGATTATTTTTAGGAACTGTTTTCTCAGGTACTCCCTGGTTTAAAATGTTTGCATTATGATGTCAATCTTTTGTTCCAGTTACAGAGGGTTGCCTGTATATGCCATACTCTAAACTTTTGGGAAAACTGTAATCTGCTTTTTAATACCCCTACAGTGTGGCTGTTGGCTAACAGCAGAGTGTTTCTATCAGTGCTATTGTAATATATTGATGTGTGGTTATTCCTCAAGTTGATAAGAACAAAACAAATAATGTATTACTGAATAATTGCATATATGTAAACTTTACAGCACTGTGTGATTTGTTGATATCTTCTAATGATGTGTCAAATGATTTCTTATTCCCCATTAAAATATAAAGAAATCATCAATATAATGTTTGTAGAAAGATATATTAGCAGATATTACAGATTTGTTAAAAAATATGTCCTTCTTCAATCCAAGCATAGGAAGGAGCCACATTAGAGCCCATAGCACAACCAGATAGCTATAGGTAAAAAGCCCTAATAAACCAAAATGAGTTCCCTAGTCAAAGTAAGCACCAATAATTGCATGAAAAACTGGGGGTTACAATAATGATTGTTAATATCTAACACTTTATTGCAAGTAATCCCTGCGTGTGAGATATATTCCTATTACAGGGTTTGCTGCTCTCAGTGGCAAGTTTAACCAATTGGTTCATAAACAGTGAGCTTGATATTGGCAGAAACCTATTATTAACCAATTATGCTGTTATATGTAACAAGTTAACCCGTGCATGATACTCATGCATTCTAGTCAAATCAAGCTACTTAAGGTGTTAAAAAGGTTCTTGTCATGCATTTGGGGCTAGGCCAGGCCTCCTCAGGGGAAGAGCGTTACTTCCTGACGTAAGTGCCCTTTTTTAACGTGGTTTTGTCCACATGTCACCACCTCATCATTCTTCTCCATCACCTCATCCTTCATCTTCATCGCCACATCCTTAATCTCCATCGTCTTACTGTTCTAAAACCTCTCGATACACAACGTTTCTGCTAAACACCTTATCGCTGTGCTCAATCAGTCTTCCTTGAAGGGCAGTATTCATAACCTGCACTTTCACATCACTGCTTCTCCGTACTCGTGAAAATGCGACATACAATTGTCCATGACCAAACACAGGCTCTGGTAAATAAATACCCACACGGTCAAGAGTTTGAGCCCTCAACTGGTAAATTTAGCCTTTACTACCCCTCCCACGGGGGGAAGGGGGGATGATGGAAGTTAACTGACTTCACTATTCTAATTTTTTTGTCAAATAATGTCAGTATACCAAATTTCAGGTCAATTGGATGAGCCCTTTCTGAGAAAATAGTTTTTTCCACACACACACACACACACACTAACACATGCCGCTACACATGTGTGTTCATGAGGTAAAATTACCTCACGAAAATGAGTTTGAGCCTTCAACTCAAATTTAGCCTTTACTACCCCTCCCACTGGGGGGAAGGGGTGATGATGGAAGTTAACTGACTTCACTATTCTAATTTTTTTGTCAAATAATGTCAGTATACCAAATTTCAGGTCAATTGGATGAGCCCTTTCTGAGAAAATAGTTTTTTACACACACACACACACACACACAAACACACTAACACACGCCGCTAGGCTTTTACTTTTATATATTAGATAATGCTAAGAATTTAGTAGGTCAGTGTATAACTCCGCCCAGCAGGTGGCGCTGCAGCTTGTTTGTTTTTTTCCACACACAGACTAACACACGCCGTTAGGCTTTTATATTATAGATAGATGTCAACATCATTGGTGGTAATATGTTAAACCACAAGAAGCTTTTAGACTTAACCATTTGTTGGTTTTATTTCTAACAGATTATATATGCATATATACAGTTGCTCACAGTTAATACTGACTGCATCAGACAGTATGACAAACTTAATATATGCAGATAGTAGTAAGCTTATATTGTGGGCAATGTCAGAGGTTGACAGGTTGCTCATATATATTGTGTGTCTCCACTCACTTTATATATCTATATCTAAGTAAGTTTAACACAAAAAGGATACAGCTTTAATTATCACATTTTTACAGTTCAACTCTCACTGGAAGAACCTGCTGAGAGCTCAGTAGAATTCAACAAAGAGCAGATCTGAATATATGTGTACAGATGAATACATGAGTAGGTCTGCTCCTACTACACAGGAGACTGCAGAATATGTCCAATACCTATGTGGAATATAAATTCTCAAAAGAAAGCCTAGAAATAATATTATTGAATTTATATCACCTGTTAATACTATAGGCATTAATGACAAAACATTAAAAATAAAAAAAGTGTTTTTTTTCCATTAAACACATTGATTAGGAAGCTATTAATATCTTCTACTATGCATAAAATAAATGTTTACAGTTTATATTGATTGTATAAACATGTTATTGCATGCATACACAGCTATTATCATTAGTAAGCGGCACTTAGACTAACAATGTAGCTGGAGCAAGAGATATGGCTGAAAACAAGCAGCTGAGAGGTGCTCAGAGATTGAATTGGACACTGCTGCATGCGCTCGAGTTTGTCACATCCATATTGTACATTAACTATGGCCAAATATCCTTTCCCTGCCCTGTCTCCAGGGGCTGGCTGGCCTTGGGGGCATTTGCCCCCAAGGCTGGCATACTAGGGGCAACCTTGGGCTGGGTCACTGGGCCACCAGCACTTTTTTCCCTTTAAAATGTTCTTAATAGTCAAGTCTTGATCCCCAGGCTAAAATATGTCAGCCCTCCCCTGCCCGTTCCCTCCCTAAAATCGTAGGCTGTAGTAAGTGTCCTTTACATTCAAAGATGAATCGAATGTTGCTGTGTTCTGTAGTGGATGGTCCGGTTCAGGGCTTTTGTGATTTTGCAATTTTACAGATGATACAAAAATCGCCATTTTTGTCCCTACAGGTTAAGACTACACAGTATTTAGTTTGGGTTGTTAGATTGCTTAGGATGTTGCTTAATTGTGCTACAGATTTACTCCGCTGTCATATAAATATTGGGAGTGCAGATGTAGGCCTTATTCATTAAGGAACGCAAAAAGAACGTATTGTATGTTTTTTTAAAAACCCACATAAATTCTGCATACACACGTCTGCACTCAAGGTCGAGCGTCTGCAGATAATACATTCCTTGATGAATGCGGGAGTAACTCATTTACTGGACGTGAAACCCGCCGCACGTAGCTGTGTGTTTTTATTTGCTCCTCTATCTGATTCACCGGCAAAAGTACCTTTGTGTATGACATGCATTTGTATTACCAATTGACCAAGGAAAGCACAAGCGTACAATTCCTTCCTTCTTCTCATTCACCTTATTATACACACGTTTCATGACATAATTGTCATACTATCCCTGCATATTAACCCTTTGTATAATGCATTATCACATCAACCTGTAGTGTTGTAAGGTGTAATAGCTTGATATTGCATGACATCATAAACCCATATAGAACATATCTCTCCCTCTATATACATGTAGTGCTATACATTTGCTTTGAAAAAATAAAACACACACACACAGTTTTCTTTAAACATATTAACTTTTTTTCTTATATATAAGACAATGAAAAGGAACTGGGGTAAGCCAAAAACACAAAACACACCAACAAATGTATAATCATTTTCTTCAAAGTATTTGCAGATTTTTTTTTTATGAGGGGAAAAAAAAGAATTTTTTTTTTTTTTAAATCTAAATACTCTGACATCTTGTAAACATATCTGTAGTTTGTTTCCACATTTATCTAGCTAAGCAGACTGCATTTTTGAGGCACATGCAGATATATTTTTGGGGGGATTGCAATGCAACAAACACTTATTAGACCCATGATGCCAGACACCTGTAAAAAACACATTTTGTAAAGAAAGATCTATACTTTTATTCTGCAAAACAAAATTATTAATATTATACTAGATTACTTAATGAAGACACTTACATTTTTCTGCAGAGGCCTGGGATGTCCGTGCATCCTCAGTCTCCTCCAGTTCGGCCAACACTTGGGGGCTCCTCAATTGGGCACCCCTGTGATAATAAGTGAGCCCTGCCACTCTCTATCCTGGGCTTGGGAAAGGGATTGCTAGTGGGGTGGGGAAAGGGATTGTACAGTGCGTGGAGAAAGGGATTGGCTATGGTTAGGAGAACCTGTCGTCTCCTTATAGGCCTCCTGCTGATGGCAATTGAGGCACAGCATAGGTGTGATGGTGGCATTCAGTGGGAAGAAATATGACACATTATTTTTCCGATAACTATTATCTCGCTTCCTACATACATACCCCGATATAATGTTAGTTTGCAAAGTTAATTATCAAATAGCAAACATGGACCATTACTCTATCAAGCAAACATGGACCATTACTCTATCATTGCGCAAATAAATACACCTCTACACCACTTTACCTAAGTGGTTTATGAAAGCTTCAGTATCCTAAAATAATCACGTCCTGATACTTAAACATAACATCACATAATATGACATAATATCACATAACATCACATAGTAGGCCTTGTTTATGAAGGGTATTATAAGCCTTATTATTAGATCAAATAGTTTATCTTCTACTTTAGTCTATAGCTGTATATTATAACAGTTTATTCCAATTGGTTTTTAATTGTGAACTTACGTCTTAAAATTTCTCCCCTTAATTCAGAGAGGCACTGGGGTTGCCTCCTCCTGATAATGCTCCACCACTGCAATTAGAACCTCACAGCTTTAAAGGCAGCGTTTTTCTGTCTGTTAATTAGAAATGTAAATGGCAATGGACCAAGGCACTTTTCCATTTTGTATGTGAGGGCCCGCAGGTCACGACGGGCGAAGCTTGCAGTCCGCATGTTTGCAAGTGAATGAGACTTTTTAACATTCTCGTCACTCATTGGCTCTCAGGCCATGTGTGGGCGTAGGCACACTGGTTGTGGATCCCTTCTATACCATATCTAAAATGGCTGATTTACTCTCACCTGTCCTTAATGAAGCATCTGTCATTCAATCACAATAGTTGGCATTACAACACCTTGGTGTTCACACATGACCAATAGAAGGAGAGACTGCTACTGCATACACTATATAAAGCTGGAGAGGCAATCATTGAGCCCTGCTATTTTGTGAGTCCAGCTACAGTTGGTTTGTTGAATTATATTGTTAGTATTTGAAACAAGTTTTTGCTAGGAAACATTGCAACATTCTTCGCTTTGAACATTTGACACAGGTGGCAAGACTTTAGGCGTTTCCGCAAGGACAAGCTGGGAGACCACCCCTGGTGTGCTGTGGACAGGCGTTAGTCCCTTGGCTTCATTGGACCTCAGTCTCCTGGAGACCACTTCATTAGCCTGCATAGATGATCAGTTGGTACAGGGCGTAGGGTACTTGAGATAGCCCCCCCTAACCACACCATTATCCCCAGAGGTAAATTTCAGATAATAATTATTGTTATTATTTATTTATAAGGTGCCTCAGATTCCGTAGCATTGGAAACTAAAGCAAGTAATAAATAGATGAGGTAATACACATAAGTAGCACAGATGAGTATGAGTAATGCTATGGGGACTCACACATAGAGCAGCTCTGTCATGAAATGAACTACAAATTCCACGAGGAAGGTCTTTACTGGCATTTAGATCAAAGTACAGACACTTTTAATTAATATTGAGTTATGATGATGTACACACTAATGAGTTTGAGGATGATGACAATGTATTAATATTTTGGGTAGAATGGCATGTTTGCAATTTTATGTTTTTTAACAGTAAACTTTCACCTTTATGAGAGGTGTTTTTTACTTTAAAAGGTACAAACTTTTTTTTTTACATTTTTGTTTCCCTGATTCTGTTTCATTATGCACTTGAACATAGGCTTTAGCACATGACGTAGAGGGATTAGTATCATCATGACTGAGACTGAAGAGTGACAAGAACAATGTGACTGAAGACTGGAGAGTGACAAGAACACTGCTAGTCCTGTTTCTGTCTGACCAATGGCACTGAGACTGGAGAGTGACAAGAACAATGTGACTGAAGACTGGAGAGTGACAAGGACACTGCCACCCCTCTTGTATCTGTATGAGCTATGGCACAGTAGAATGTCACTGGAGACCTTTAAGAACACTGACAGCCCTATTATTTTAATTTCTGCTTCAGCACTAAACACTGACCTCTCTCCTATTTCTGGGTGAGCTATGGCATAGTAGAATGTGACTGGAGACTTTTAAAAACACTGCCAGCCCTATTATTTCTACTTCAGCAATGACAATTAGCAAAGAAGAAATGGCACGTAGACTGTTGACTGGCAGCAACACTGGGACCTCTACTGTTTCTGTGTGAGCTATAACTCAGTAGAATTTCACTGGAGACTTTTAAGAAAACTGCCAACCTTCCTTTTTCTGTTTTAGATATGACGCTGCCCAACTGCACTGGAGACTGCCAAGAACCGTGCTACCCCTTCTGTGTCGCTCTGTGAAATGGCAGCAGATCTCCATGGAGGGCGGTACTTATACAATCTAAAACTCATGAAACGCAACAATGACATTTTGCCTCGTTTTCACTTCCGAGGCTGCGTGAAAGTACCCAGTTGGCTCGGTACTCGGATCGACGAATTTCAGGTGGGCTCGGTTCTCGGTGAACCGAGCCCGAACATCTCTAACAATAAACACATTCCTATGGTGTCTAATGAAGCACTCATAATTGTCACAACAGCTCTGTGTATAAACAAAACAAAATCATTGCTTGAGTATGAAAAAATAAAAACCATGAATCATAGTAGTAGAACAAACATAAGTTGTAAATAAATAATTATATAAAATCATAAGAAACAGGTATCATCAAAGCATATGGAAAGCCTATTGCACGGACTGTGAGGCAGAGAGATTGTAAAGAAGGAAACAGATTCATGGTTCTAAGATAATTTGGTGCTTAAAAAAGAAAAAAGTATATGTTGGATGACAGCTTTAAACTATATTCTGTAGGAAATGAGTAACAAGTTTAATGACTATGGCATCAGTAGTAGTTAGTAAGGAAAATTAAGTTCAAGACAAATTACAAAAAAATAAAAAATTGGCCATTTAAAACTTATGCAATATAATTACCTAATAACTGATTTTTTGAATGTACCTGCATGTATATTTTTATAAATGGTGGGCTATTATGTATAACATAGCCATAGAGTGGTACACAGCACAATGTATATGGATGTCATGTATGACCTAATCAACATAACCATCAGCTCTGATCATATCATCATATCTAGAATACAAATTACCTTGATGGATTTGGCTTCAGTTATACTTTTTGCATAGCCTGTACCCTATCTTCGGGGAATCTGTTCCTGTCTGGACTCTGTTCCTAGCGTCACTTCCATTTGCAGAGGAAGTAGTGAACTTTTTTGGCACCATATGTTTCCCATTTGGAACAGTCGAAGCGGCAACAGGACAAGGATAAGGATTCAGACTCCATAGATGTCAAATGCCGTCCCAGGACCTGGAACTAACAACATCTAATAATTTCTGGGCATTTGGAAATCATTGTTCATTCTACACAATGATTGCATCATCAAGACCCTGGCCACTCAGGACCCGATTCATGTTTCGACATCTGTCCGTTTGGGTAGCGTATCTTGCATAAAATAGCTCTGTGCACGCTGTTTACTCATGTTTCCCGCTACAGGGCAGGTGTAAATACTGACTGATAGTGATGACTGACATGGAATAATATTTGAATTAAAAATGAAATATATGCATGTCAGTAGCTATCACATAACTGTATGCAACTAAGAGATACTATAAAAATGCATTGTATGTAAAGTACTCATTAAAATCTTCTTTAATTCGGAAATTAATATAAAAAAATATTTGTTTACAAAAATAAATATTTATATAAATGACTATACTGTTAACAATTATTTAAAATTTTCATCAAATAAAAGCTTTATGCGGTCTGATGTGTACTTTTATTATACCTATGAGCATACTGCATTCAGTCCTGTGTGTTTACATACAGCAAGTATTGTTTTGGCACTTCCACCCAGATTCAAATCAAAACATAACTTGAGATACGCTTTTATTTGAATATGGTTGGAATTACGCTTAAGTTGCCTGCTCTTTTTAAATATGCAACTTACATGCAAGTTGCATTCCAAAATTAATCAGGCCCTCAGTGTTCGCTGAGGTAGACATGGTATGATCATGTGATTTGCATCATTATAGCATGTCCCCAACAACCTTGCAGATATCTAAACATGCTTGTTGTACAATTCCCTGCTATCTCTGGTGTCCAGGAGGTTTCACCCTAATTCTGCAGTCTCCTGGACTTTTTCAGAATGTAGGCAACTATGGATTAAGCCAGTGACATCAGTAGAAGTGACCTTCTGTGCAATATACAGAGTGGAAGTTGCTCAAATCAATTTATAGGCTCATAGCAGGTGCTTGAAAGGGGGATTTTTCTGTGTAATATACAAATGCTTTTTCTTATTTGGTGGTACTCGCCATTTCACGCAGACAAGTTAAAGCACAGATCATGGTGAACAAAGAACTGAGTGATCTGAGGATTTTGTGCAGAGATTACAACTCGCCTTTAAAAAATATTTTCTTGCTATTTACAAGGCAGCTATAATACAACTTTAACTGCTGTCTTCATCACATCTCTCTTACTCATAAACCTGTAATACTCTGCTATTTGAAAGAAACACTCAATCATCTTAAACACCATGTAAATTATTATTGCCTGTGGATGTTTCCACTATTACAGTAATGAGTGCTAATTCACTAATATAATGAGAGAGGACAATATGTTTCCTAGTAGGCACTGTGCAACCTTCTCCATTTAAACAGAATGATTATCAGCATTTACCTGCTTGAAATTCCTCTAAGTGGTCTGTGCTGCAATGAATACATGCACATGAACAAAGATAAAATACATAATTTGTTCTATTTTAAAATGAATACATCGTACTTAACAGCATCTAAGGGCCAGATATAATCTACTATGTTTGAAACAGTGAATTATTCATATTTAGCTTTAACAGGTTAAGGAAACAGTAGACAGCTATTTTATTAATTTCGTGAATGAGTAACCTGAAAGTCAAACATCACTATGCTCAATTGTTGTGGTATTGCTTTAAAGATAAAAAAAAAAACTTGATTTTATTATATAGCATAGCCAGACATGCACTTTCTTCTAAACTTGTATAGTACAGAAAGAAAAAAGTTAAATGTTTATATATAAACTACTTAAGGAAATATAATGATGAAATAAAAATAAAATGATATAACATGCATAAAATATCATATTAAGATGTGCGATTACCAGTAAACAACCACACATCTAACTCTGCCACTAGCAGTTTACCATTCTGTAATGCTATTTTTTTCTTGTCAAGATCACGCTGTATAGTAGTTATTGCATCACAATTTTAAATGCACTCAATTTTATTGGTCATAGGAATTTATAATGAGATGGCAAAACCCTCGGACATCCAAAAGTCCAAGGGTGTAATGTGAGGATCCTCTTTAAGACTGTCTTCGAAATTCTAGTAAGGAACAAGTTCATTGTTTGTCTTGGCCTTTCCCTATTTATGCTGTCAGTGTCATGTTAGCCTTATTGTGGTATAAAGTATCAGAAAGATCATGTATCTGAGTGCTGCTCTTTCTACCCCTGCTTTGCTGCTGTTCCTGTACTCAGTCTCTGCTTCAGTACTAGCCCCTGCTACAGCCTGCCTCTCAGCAGCTGCTGCTCAGATCTCCAAAAGCTCAGCCCTGAGTACGGGTCTCAAGGAAATTGTATTTCCAGCAAGCATCTCAGGTATTTCTTCTCTATTTAGTCTATCAGCCACAGTACTTGCCTTCAGACACTGCTTGGTCCTCTGTTTAGCAATCTAACACCTCTTCTCAGCTTACTGCTTCAGTGTGATTCCTGCATTGCTCAGCTGTGTTCCAATTGCATACCACTTCAGTATTTAACTCCCAGCCCTTTGTAAACTCTCTTCATAGACTGAGTCTCTTGTTTGTCCTGCTGCTGTAGCCATTAACCATAACTTTCTTAAGACTACCTAATATTAAGCTGTTTTTATTTTAACACTAATAATACATTCTCCAGGTTTTGGACTATTTTATATAATAAATATTAAGTTAATCAGGATCAAGGTCCTGATAATGATATCATCATCATTATCATCAGCATATTTCTATGGCACCACTAATTCTGCAGCGCTGTACAGAGAACTCACTCACATCAGTCCTTGCCCCTTTGGATATTAGCATCTAAATTTCCTAACATACACACAGACAGAGAGTGTGGGAGGAAACCGGAGCACCCGGAGCCAACCCATGTACACTCCACATAGATTATGCCATGGTCGGGAATTTAACTCATTACCCCAGTGCAGTAGTGCTAACCACTAAGCCACCATTGTGCCCACAAGCTAAATCAATGAAATACATATTAAAATGAATTATATAAAAAACAAATACATTAAACTGTCAAACAAGTTGGGGTAATGAATGTCTTTAATTTATAGGAGCATCAGACTAACACAAAATCATGAAAAAAGGCAGCACTAACCCTGAAACAGCCAATCCTATTTGGGTAACATGACTCTGAAAAGACCCACAGAATAATGAACTCTCTAATCATGATAAGCAGACTCTGGACTGGTATATGTCTGAAAATGATCCCCTTCCTACTTATCACAACCAACATAGGTTTTTAAATCTAAATCTCACTCCTGGGATAAACTGCTTATCACAATGTCAGGGAAAATAAATTTATTTAAAATGATTGTACAGCCTAAATAACTTTATGTTATGCAACACTAATCCTTGACACTCCCGAATAAGTTATTCCTTTCCATAAATAAGCATGTGTTGTCCTTTTATATAGGGGGCTAAAAGACCAATGATTAAACTAAGCACCCTCTGTCTCTCCAAGGATTTGGGCGGTTTGGCCTTTCCCAATCTTAAGCTGTACTACACTGCTACGCCGTAGTGGGTTTCCTTGCTGAGCAATTCACCACTCCGGACACTCATGGCAGGCAGGCGTGGGCAGGGAGTAACCCCCATTATTAGACAGGCAGTAGAGGTCTGGTCATTAGCACACACTACTCCAGGTGGGGAGGAATTTGACCTGGATGCTCCTCTCTGGCACAATGGTAAATTGAAGGAATTGCAGATGCGGATTGGGTATGGGGTGTCTACCCTTGGCCATATCTACCGTAACAGTGTTCTTAAAACATTTTCCCAGCTGCAACAAGATTTTGGTCTTTCTTATTCTGCTTTTCTCTGATACATCCAATTTTGACATGCTATTGGCTCCCAATTCCGGGTCTCTCCCTCACAGTTCTCAGTTCACCTACAAAAAAAACCTACTGTTTACTATGGGCAATATACGGGTAGTAGCTACGCTTTACTCTGAACTTAACTCTAAACTAGCATCTAATCAACTTTAAATCTAGTTGAGAGGTGGATCTGGGTTTATTCACAGATGAGGATTGGTCTAAGGTACTTAGGCGTCTCCGAGATGTGTCAAATCCCTTTTTCAACTGGTTGATAATTACTTTGCATCTCAACAGAATATTTGTATATGTCTACTCATTGCTTCCTTGAGCTGCTATATCATCATTTTACATGAACTTGGATGCCCAAAGTTTAAGCGTTATGTAGTCATTGTGTATAGCTGTAACAGTAAAGGTTAGTAGTTGCCCTGGAGATGTTATGTTGTATGCCTGATTATAATGATTTTCGGTAGACCTCCATCGTGGGATTGAGAGCTTTGAGGTAGTCCATTTTAGTAGAGTGCCAAGAATAAAACTGGGTAAAAAGCATTGTGGTGGCATTTGCTAGGGGAGGATATGGGACCCCAGAGGTTGCAACTGTAGAATAGAAAAGAGAAATATAAAATACCTGTGTTTTAAACAATGCTAAATCAATGGAGAAAAATAAACACCCGCTGTTAAAAAATACTCAACAACTTAATTATAGACTTTAGTATAAAACATTTGCCAAATATTAAGTTGCTACATATTTCAATGTTTTTTCAGAAAAATTACAGAGAACAAAGTAAGCATGCTGTGGTACTGAGTAGCATAATAGTGCAAAATTAGTCAGTAGATAAGTTATAGACTTGCATTTTTATCCTCTCCCCCGTTTCCATACCCCAATTTCCCAAACTGACAAATCAAAAATTCTACAGCAGCCCTTTAATCTTGTGTCTCGTGTTTGTCAGATCTGAAATCTTGTCACTAGTGTATAGCAATCTTTCAATCTGGTGGCTACTGTATAGCCGACCTCCATTCTGGTGGCTAGTGTGAGAGGTCTCCAAACTGGTATGTATGACAAACGGCTTATTGGTGTCTAGTTCGGCAGCATCTGGTTGCTAAAATAGCAGACCTTCAATCTTCAATGCTGCTGTAACAGAACTAATTCTTCCCTGTTATGTACTTAACACCAGAGCCTATGACACTTGCCCATTATTAGCGGAGAGCAATCAGCAAAATCTAGCAGACCATTTTTTTTTGCTGTTATCCTCAGGCAGATAACTGTTTATACATGTTTCTGTATGAAGGGAGTAATTAAGGTGAGCCCTGGGAGCCCTAGTAAAGATCAAGCTGTAGAATAGGAGCTACAAAGAAGTGATGAGTACAAAGCACTGATATACTTCAAGGGCAGTGTGTACAGTCCTCCAGCCTTCCAAAGAGTCGCACATTGTCTTAATTTCTAGAAGGAAAAACAAAAAACAAAAATGACCTCATCTAGAACACAAAATGCCTCTACATGCCCCTCACTTGTTTCAAGTGCCACTCAGACCTCCCATTTTCTCCAAATTAGCCCCACATGCCCTCAGAACCCAATTTGTCACTTAATATACCCACATGCATTCATAGCTCCACAAGCCTTAAGATCCCACATAAACACCAAAACTACCCACATGCCACTCAGACCCCTCCATGTGCCTGCATTCAGATCTTTTTTTATGCCCCCATATATCATTCAGACCTTCCTACATATCTCTCAGACCTCCCCACATGCTCCTTACATGACCATCATGGCCATCAGGCCATCAGGCTCTTACATGCTCATCATGCCTCCGCACATGCACCTTACATGCAGGGGCAGGCATGGCTGGGGGGCAGGCATGGCTGGGGGGCAGGCTGGTCCCATAGTGGGCTATAATGGGCTGCGTCACTAGGCCACCTGCATGTTTTTCCTTTAAAATAGGCTGCTGAGTCAAGTCTTGCCCCACGGGCTGAAATTTTGCAGTCCTCCCCTGCTTACATGCCCAGCAAATCTCCCTACATGCCCCTTACATGCCCATCAGACCCACACACATGTCCTTTAGACCTCCCCACATGTTTGCTCCACTAAGTAGCTACTGAAACAAGAAAGATAAGTGTCCAAGAGATGATATGCAAATGTTGTCAGAGACAGTCTAAAGATCACGGCATTCTCTGTATAACACAGCTTTTCTACCACTACACCATGCTGCAAAAGCCTGCACCGAATATTATTACACATTATAAATCAGTTATATAATTTAATGGAAAAGTTTTTTAAAAAAGACACATTCAATATTTTGTTAGTTTTTCTTTTATGCAAACCTCTTCCAATTGTTAAAATGTAGTCAAATTATTTTTTATGTTAAATTTAATTACAATCCCTAGATAAAATGTAAAGAAAATATTATTTGATATGTGTGCTTGCTTATTTACGAGAATCTGTAAATATGTGGAAGCCAGGTAAGTTTATGAGACATTTGTTAAGTTAATGCTGCACTGCTTTCATGGAACTAACTTGTCATTATGAGTGTCCATTCGAGGAATGATTATGAAAGGTTCAATGCACTTCATTTCCTTGTGTCAAATATATTGATAAAACTGAAGTGAAAAGCATGTGGGAGATGAATTTTTCCCAGGCCAAGGGATGTGCTTCTGATTGTTATGATGGCTCCTCCTTCAACAGGAATTCCCACAAGCTGCACAAACAGAGGCATTCTCTGCCTTGACTGGTTCGATAAACCATAGTGTGTATGTTTGTGTATATTTCATATCAGACAAAGGATGCCAAAGTATCCAGATAAACAAATTCCAATAGATTACAAACTGTTGTGATAAAGTGGAAGTATTATGATTTCTAAAACATTTAAATAGTTCATGATTAGAATTTCATAGAATAGACAATCATTTCTACTATTTAAAGGCAGAAAGCAATAATCTGAAAACTGACTACACAGAAGTACTGTAATGAATGTAAGAATGTATTACAAATTTTGCTAAATAAAGTTAAATGGTTTCAATAGTGATGCAGATATTTTATTGTAACAATGTTATTATAACATCAATAAGTAAAGTACTAGCTCCACACTCCACTACAGATGGTGGAAGCTCCTACCACATCTTCAGGACAGTGTCCTGATGGAATTTTTACAGGTCAAAAAGTTGAAACTGCATAGCCATCACTGATCATACCCTTGAATATGAATCTACCAATCCACATAGTGCATTAACGAACAACAAGTCTGCAGAGCTGCCACTCAAATTCTGTATGCTTTGTGAGAAACATTCACCTTCCTAACATGGCAATCTACAGCAGAAAAGAAAAGTATAAACATACCAGAGGCCGTGGAAACCTCCAGGTTTAAGACCTGCCACAGTGGCAAGATTCTATTGGAGCTGGCAACTCTACAGTGAGGTTCTCTGATATGTGGGGCTTCTCTGGCACATACATATATATATATATATATATATATATATATATATATGTGTGTGTGTAAGGTCCGTTGGGGGAGGGGGGGATGTCCGGGCACCCAACGCCATCAAGGAAAAAGGGCCCCCGTCCTCATGTACCAGGCACTCGTTTTGCTGTAAGGGAAAGGGGAAAGATGGGAGGGGCAGCTCTACAAGGTGAGTAAACCACAGGAACAGCCTTCGCCGGACTAAACTCACAGACGCAAGTCTACGACGGCGGCTCCCTCTATCTTGGTTTCTCCAAGGGTTCTTACTCGTCGGGGTCTTCCGAAGACCTTGAAGACCTTGTCTGACAGCCCATGCCTGCAAAACAAGGGAGACCAAGCCAAATAGAACAATCCCTTTACCAACACCCCAGGTACTCAACCAATCCTGAGGGTCTGCTATGGGACGCACCGTACCTTTCTTCTACGTGAATGGAATTCTCCCACTCACACATACTTGGTCATCCAGGCCCGCAAGCACTCTGTCGCTACACAGGCCTCTGCTTTGTAAGCCACTCTAGTAACTTTACCACTGAACAATCAAGGGACAAAGTGTCACCTACGCTACTCCGGGACCTAGCATTCCTACTGCCCTTATGTCCCTCTAACTACAAGGCAGCCGCTCTGCTACTCTGGCAGGAGCCTATCGCTCCCCTCACTCAGAGGCCTGCATCTCTCCACACTAAAGGGCCTTGTGCCCTGCTAAACCTCCAGGGCCTTGTGCCCTGCTAACCTCCAGGGCCTTGTGCCTTGCTAAACCTCCAGGGCCTTGTGCCCTGCTAAACCCCCAGGGCCTTGTGCCCTGGGGAACCTCCAGGGCCTTGTGCCCCCCTAATCACTATTTGCCGGGCCTGGTGCCCCCTTCACTAACTATGGGGCCTGGTGCCCCCAACTAACTATGGAGCCTGATGCCCAATAAACGACCTACAGTGGCCACCCCTAACGGCTCCTCAAGCCTAGTGCCCGGAACTTGCCTACGGGCCTTATGCCCAACCTAAATGAGTATTTTATACTGACCTGCTCCACGCAGGAATCTCAGCTTGCCTCCCCATCGTCGGGTCTTCCAGACCCTCCAGCCAGTGGCGCTTCTTCTCCTCTTCGGTGCTGGTGTCCCTGCTGTCTTCTTGGCGGGGGTGCTCGTAGCCCTTACAAGGGCTCCCCGCAGATGCTTGCCTCACCGGCTCCTTTGCTTTCCGCTGTGTCTTCGCTGCAGAAAACAAAGGATATATATATATATATATATATATATAAATATATATATATATATATATATATATAGGACAAGGAAAAAGCAAGGCAGCTCATAGTGTACTATTATTAAGTAAAACAGGGTAATTCCGTGTAGTTCTATGCATACCAAATAAAGGCTTGATCAGAGCTCATAACACATGGACATCACATTGATGCACGGAATCTTCCTTCTGGATCTCACAGCATATGCAAAATATATGGAAATCGATAATAGTGTAGTATCACTTAGAACCACTAGGTCACCCAGTGCTAAAATTCACTAATCACCATATCAACAGACACCAGTGGATTTAAAACATACAAAAATTTGTGCTTGTGACACACCAATTGGTATTACACGTACCAGAAAAAAATAGCATATACGCTTATCTGTGGAAGATTATCAGCATCAAGCTCCTGCATATATCTCCTCATGGATTCCACAGTTGTATATATAAAGGAATAATAGTCCATATAGTGAAGTATGAACAGGTAGAAATTTATTACAATAAAAGTACAATAGTAGCACTCACATTCAGCTGGAATAATAAACAGCAGATTTGATATATTCAGTGAGAGCAGCAATAGCATCAGCAGCAATCAACCAGCAACTAGTCCTCAACGCGTTTCATCTATTAAAGACTTCCTCAGGAGGTTTAACCCTCCTGTCTATATGGACTATTATTCCTTTATATATACCATCTGTGGAATCCATGAGGAGATATATGCAGGAGCTTGATGCTGATAATCAGCCACAGATAAGCATATATACTATTTTTTTCTGGTACGTGTAATACCAATTGGTGTGTCACAAGCACAAATTTTTGTATGTTTTAAATCCACTGGTCTCTGTTGATATGGTGATTAGTGAATTAGCACTGGGTGACCTAGTGGTTCTAAGTGATACTACACTATTATCGATTTCCATATATTTTGCATATGCTGTGAGATCCAGAAGGAAGATTCCGTGCATCAACGTGATGTCCATGTGTTATGAGCTCTGATCAAGCCTTTATTTGGTATGCATAGAACTACACGGAATTACCCTGTTTTACTTAATAATAATACAGTATGAGGCGCCTTGTTTTTTCCTTGTCCTAGATTTATTGCCTGTCAGGATTGACCATCTGGTTATTTGAAACTGGGCTGCCGCTTGAACATAAGCTTTTGTGTACTTCCATCTATATCATCTGCACTGGTGCTATCCGGATAAACCTTGGATAACCCAATATCTTGATATTGATTGAACTTGAGACTGTGAAATAGCGCCATTTCACCTATTGTTGTTACTTATATATATATATATATATATACTGTATATATATATATATATATATATATATATATATATATATACAAGTTAACCCGTGCATGATACTCATGCATTCTAGTCAAATCAAGCTACTTAAGGTGTTAAAAAGGTTCTTGTCATGCATTTGGGCCTAGCCCAGGCCTCCTCAGGGGTAGAGCGTTACTTCCCGATGCAAGCGCCCTTTTTTAACGTGGTTTTGTCCACATGTCACCACCTCATCGCCACATCCTTCATCAAGCTACTTAAGGTGTTAAAAACTCCCCACTGTCACCCCCGGCAACCACCAACCACTCCCAACTGTCACTTCTCCTTCAAGAAATATATAGGTCAGTGTATAACTCTGCCCAGCAGGTGGCGCTGCAGCTTGTTTTTTTTTTTTCACACACGCCACTAGGCATTTATATAGTAGATATCTAATATATATATGTCCAGTGGCGTGTGTTAGTCTGTCTGTCTGTGTGTGTGTGGAAAAAATAAAACCAAGCTGCAGCGCCACCTGCTGGGCGGAGTTATACACTGACCTACTAAATTCTTAGTGTGTGTGGAAAAAAAAAATCAGAAAGGGCTGAAATTTGGTATACTAAGATGTTTTTAATTTGTTAATTTAATTTGTTAAATGTTAAAAATGTTTATAAAGACTTAAAATATATATATATATATTTCTTGAAGGAGAAGTGACAGTTGGGAGTGGTTGGTGGTTGTCGGGGGTGACAGTGGGGAGTGGTTGGTGGTTGAGGCCTGGGCTATGGCCCAAATGCATGACAAGAACCTTTTTAACACCTTAAGTATCTTGATTTGACTAGAATGCATGAGTATCATGCACGGGTTAACTTGTATGTATATATATATATATATATATATATATATATACATATATAGATCAGTGCATACAGTGGTCAAAGTGGGAAATTAGGAGTGCTGTTATGGACAATCAGGTGAATGGTCGTGGGCCACCTAGGTCCCCAGAAACTTCGGTGATTGTGACAGAATGTAATTAATTTCCGTTGATTTTAGCATTACCGAAAGTGTAAATGGGTAACTGTAATGTAAAAAATTCTAAAAGTATGCCGATGCTTGTAATGCAGAAACACATTTATATATAAATAACCCCAGCTAGATTCCCAGCTCAGAAACAGAAATTATAAATATTGTAAATGTAATTTCTAGGCCGAATGTGCTCTTAACTTCCCTCTCACCTGATTGCTCCAAGTCAAAGATCTGGTCAGCTTCTGGGCACTAGACATTTTGCACTCCGTGTTGCTTAGCACATTTTCCCCTGGATAACTTGTACAACTGCCAACTATGTTTTATTTTCCCCACCATCCTTCAGCAATACAGAAGGGCCGCGTCTCCACAGCAACGTCCATACAAATAATACTTCCCCTTTGGCCAGTGGCCCGTGTAAATATGTTCCAGGTAGGACATGGTGCCAGCATTGTCTGCAAATCTTATGCACACATGCACTGCAAGCAAAGCAGAGCACGTTTGCAACTTGAAAGGATGTGGTGAAAAGAAGTGCCAATATATATACATATACATTGTATAGATAAAAGTAGTATTTGGCCAGACCTTTTAATTATTGAATTGAGGTGTTTCAATCAGACCCATTGCCAGAGGTGTATAACATCCAGCACCTACCTAGCCATGTAACCATGTAGTCTTGGGTCGTTCTGAGGAGCTCAGTGACTTCAAGCATGGTACTGTGATAGGATGCTACCTTTGCAATAAGACGGTTCATGAAATTTCATCCCTACTGGATATTTCACAGTCAACTGTAAGTGATATTATTAGAAAGTGGAAGTGTTTAGTAACAACTGCAACTCAGCCATGAAGCGGAAGACCACATAAAATCACAGAGCGGGGTCAATGACCCCAAAGGCGCATGGTGCGTAAAAGTCGCCAATGCTCTTCTGATTCCATAGCTAAAGAGTTCTGAATTTCCACTGGCAATAATGCAAGCACAAAAACTGTGCATTGGGAGCTTACTGGAATGGCTTTCTATGGCCAAGATGCTGCATGCAAGTCTCACATCACCAAGACCAATGCCAAGCTTCGGATGGAGTGGTGTAAAGCACACCGACACTGGACTGTTGAGCAGTGGAAACATCTTCTGTGGAGTGACGAATCATGCTTCCCTGTTTGGCAGTCAGATGGGCGAGTCTGGATTTGGCAGGTGCCAGGAGAACGTTATCTGCCTGACTGTATTATGTCAACTGTGAAGGTTGATGGAGGAGGGATAATGGTATGGGGCAGTTTTTCAGGGTTTGGGCTAGGCCCCTTATCTCCAGTGAAGGGCAATCTTAATGCTTCAGCATATCAAGTCATTTTGGACAATGCTCTGCTTCCAACTTTGTGGTAACAGTTTGGGGAAGGCCCTTTTCTATTCCAACATGACTGTGACCCAGTGCACAAAGTAAGGACTGCAAAGACATGGTTTGATGAGTTCGTTATGGATGAACTTGACTGGCCTGTACAGAGCCCTGACCTCAAACCCATCAAACACATTTGATATGAACTGGAATGGAGATTTTGAGCCAGGCCTTCTTGTCCAACATCAGTATGAGTGATGAATGGGCACAAATTCCCACAGAAACACTCCAACATCCTGTGGAAAGCCTTTCAAGAAGAGTGGAAGCTGTTATCACTGCAAAAGGGGTCCAACTCTACTACAGTCCCTGTTGGTGTAATGGCCAAGTGTCCGAATACTTTTGTCCATATTGTGTGTATATATATATATATATATATATATATATATATATATATATAAAAATATACACAAGGTTGTACAGGGCGTACATCATCTATGATAATTTCTAACGTCCCTTGCTAAATCTTTTGCGCATGAGACAAGCAGTCATTCCCATAGGCCGTAGTAAGCCTTTGAAAACATTCTGTTGGTGTTTTGTTCAATTTTACTAAAAAATTCAAATTGGCACATTGTTCAACTTTTAAACTTAGCATTTTTTCCACACTCTACAGAAAACACAACCAAACTAAATGGCGACTCACAATCAACTGAACGTCATAGAGTGTTGTAGCTTGTCATGCAGGTTCAGACAGGTTCAAGGTTACTATGTATGCAGTTATAACCGGTTCTGACTGCTTTGTTTACTAGGTGGAATCACAGTTTCGTTATTTAATAGACATACCATATATATATATATATATATATATATATATATATATATATATATACATACACACACACACACACATATTAGAGATGGGTGGTTCGGATTATGTGAAATCAGATTATGAAATCTAAAATTGGGGATTCGAGTGAAACAGAGTGGTTTCTCTCACCAAACTTGGATCACAAAATGAGGCACAACGTCATTTACGGGAAAAAATTTCTGCAATCTTTTGTATATATAGTCCTCCCTCGTTTTCTCAAGTGCCATTTTTAAACAGATAGCATGTAGAGAGGAAGTTAGCTGCGGTGATCTGGTCAGAAAATAGCATTCAGGGTGAATCAGGGACATAGGAAAGCAGTAGAATTCTATCATTATTTTAAAGCAGTCCTGTAGAGAATAGTCAGCTACAATAGTTTGCTGATCAATTGCTTTTAATTTCATCACAAATACACTTTACACAGACTAGCGGCTACTGGTGGTTGTTAATGCATTACTGGGCCGAAATGCAAAATGTAGACTTAACCTCATGTATCAAACTCCCATTGTCCCATAGATTGTAAGCTTGCGAGCAGGGCCTTCTCACCTCTTTGTCTGTTTTACCCAGTTTGTTTATTAGTTTACTGTGTTTGTCCCCAATTGTAAAGCGCTACAGAATATGTTGGCGCTATATAAATAAATTACGATGATGATGATGATGCATGTATATTATAGTACTAGACAGTATACAGACTGAGTTAGATAGATACCATTCTGAAGTAACTATTATATTCTTTGAGAAAAACAATATGCTTTTGCTGTCAGACTATTAGCAGCAGAATCCAAATAACAAACAAACAGATTTCTGTCTTTTAAGCTGAAAGTTTTTTTAGTGAAGTAATCTTGTGTGGGGCAGTGACAACTAAATAATGTCAGGATCTGCCTTTCTTTTCCACTGCAGCATTGCATCAGCATGCTGCTTTGCATCAGCAGCTCCTGCCTCTGGGGACTATATTGGACTTTAGACTATTGCAATTATCCTGCAGTACCTCTACCAGAGGTGCTGCTATTGTGCCTTGCCTTGTCTCTTGTATCATCTGCACCTGTTCTCTCATTATTTATAACTGCCACTCCCAGTTACCTTTGCTGGTCATTTATGTTGCTGTATAGTGAGTAAATTCCCTGGGCGCATTAAATAGAGTGAACAGATAAATAATGAAACATTTAATAAGAAATCACAGTGATGGATGGGTTGCAACCCTATTTTATACAATACAATATTCAAGTATACACGTGTCACTCAGATGTAGGTTAGATAAATAAATAATTAAATAAATCAAAATAAGTGCATATATTAGCACTAATAAATGAAGAGGTCAAGTTTCATAGAAAGTCCATGTGTAGCCACAGTACGGTAGGATAAAAAGAGTATTGATATTTTGATATTGAACAGATAAATTGATGCTGCTGGGGCTGATATTTAGTCCACTATTTCATATGTAGGCAGCAAGGGAGCCGAATCCAATGGAAGTCAGACAGGCTTCGCAAATGTGTCCTTAATGGTAGGCTATTTAGTAATGAATATCCATAGGGTAATACCAGTATCTGGGAATTGCGGGGTTGAGGACTTGCCCTTGTTTTGGTAGAGCTGGAAGTGTCCTCCGCTCTCTTCGATTCTTTCCATCTGTAGCTGGTAACCGTGGGGACGCCTAAGCGTCCTTCTAGTGAAGGCGGAAGTCGCGATCTCTCTCTGAGTTGTTCTGCTCATGCCTCTTTTGATTAAACCGCTTCTATGCGGCGATAGTTCATATAAATCCACGAATCAGTAGAGTGCAAAATAGTAGTGAGTACGAAATTTTATCCCACAACCAAGGCGTTTCGCCCTGGGGCTTCTTCAGGGATTATAGTATTTATGTTGCTGTGCCTGACATTGTTGGGCTCACTTGTTTCTCCTGTTCCCTGGGACTACTACAAGCTCTTGCCGACATCTCTGTACCTGGTTTCTCTCCACTCAGTCTGTTAACCTGTAATAGCTGTATTCCTTGTTATTACCTGCTTTCAGCCCTTTCTCAGAAATCCTTGTTCAGTGTCTGCAGTACTCGGTTTGTACCATTTCCTGAATTATTTGGATCATATTTGTTCAACAAATATCATATGCTTTTACCATATACCGGGCTCCATAGCTGTTATTTCCAGCTTTCCACATTGAAGTGTGACAAATAATTTTGAAAAAAAATGGGTATTTGCGTATGAGATTCAGCAGCAGTTCCACACCCCAGAAAATACTATAAATTCTAAACTTTTTAAGTATTTTTCCCTACTTGTCAGTTTTAAAAAGGCTCATTCAGTGACATAGATATTAAAAAGTGTGTTTGCGTGTGAGGGTCAGCACCAGCTACACACCCCAAAAAATGCTATTTATTATAATCTTTTCTATTTTTCTATTTTTCACGTGTCCATTTTGAAAGGGTCATTAAGTGAAATCAACTGTATATTTAAAAAAGAGTGTTGGTGAGGATCAGCACGCAGCTGCACACCCAAAAAATATGATAAATATTATTAAATTCTAATCTTTTCTATTTTGAAATACTTGTCCATTTTGAAAGGGTCACTCAGTGAAATCTACATTTAAAAGAGAGTGTTTTTGAGGGTCAGCACATAGCTGCATACCCAAAAAAACCCACTATATATTCTTATCTTTTCTATTTTTCTATTTTTCAATACTTGTCAATTTTGGAAAGGTCATTCAGTGAAATCTTTATTTAGAAAAGGGTGCTTGTGAGGGTCAGCACTCAGCTGAACACCCCAAAAAAACTCTATATATTATTATATTCCAATCTTTTCTATTTTTCAATACTTTTAAAAATACAAAAGATTTTGAAAGGGTGAAATCAGGGAAATCTAATGTATATTTAAAAAAGAGTGTTTCTGAGGATCAGCGTGTAGCTGCACACCCAAATAACACTAAGGGGTATACTTACTAAACTGCGGGTTTGAAAAAGTGAAACTGTTGCCTAAAGCAACCAATCAGATTCTAGCTGTCATTTTGTAGAATGCAATATATAAATGAAAGCTAGAATCTGATTGGTTGCTATAGGCAACATCTCCACTTTTCAAACCTGCAGTTTAGTAAATATGCCCCTAAATATTATAATATTTTTTATTATTCTATTTTTCAATACTTGTTAATTTTGGAAGGGTCATTCAGTGAAATCTTTATTTAAAAAAGGGTGTTTGTGAGGGTAGGCACGCAGCTAAATTCCCCGAAAAAGCACTATATATTATTATATTGTAATCTTTTCTATTGTTCGGTACTTCTCCATTTCTAACGGATCATTCAGTGTAATCTAAATTTAAAAACAAGTGTTTGTGAGGGTCAGCATGCAGCTGCACACCAAAAAAATGCTCTATATTTTAATCTTTTCTATTTTCCCATACCCAAAGGGTCATTCAGTGAAATGTATATTTAAAAAAATAGTGTTTGTGTGTGAGGTTTTTTTCTGGGCACACAATACATTGTCAGAGCGTTCATCAGTAGCCAAGAAAAGACCTTTCCTTCCTTGCCGCTATATAAATAAATGAAGATGCCGAGAGATGAAGGTGGTCTGCACCTATACTACAAAAATTCAAAGATTTAAGCACACAATACATTGTCAAAGCATTCATCAGTTGCCAAGAGCAGGGCTTTCCTTACCTTGCCGCTATATAAATAAACGAAGATACTAAGAGATGAAGGTGGCCTGCAGCTATACTAAAAGCCTTCAAAGACTATGCACACAATACAATACATTGCGAGAGTATTTATTGGTTGACAAGAGCAGGGCTTTCCTTTTCTTTCCGCTATATAAATAAATGAATATGCTGAGATATGAAGGTGGCCTGCAGTCATATTAAAAGCCTTCAAAGGTGTAGGGGGTAGGGATTCTTATATAGGGTAACCTTTTATGTCTGCACTTGTGATATGTTGATTTGATGGTGCGTTTACGGGTGTTTCAGGCGTTACGGTTCCTGTGGGTTTCTGTCATGGCACAACTCTTCTCGGTGTGTGCGGTGGTGTAGGTGCTGTGGGTTCTATTCTTTTTTGGTGCTGCATGTGTAAAGCAGGTAAAAGAGAGAAGGGAGGGTGGTTATGCAAACTTGCCTTGTATTATCAATTCCATTTGTAGCTCGCTTGTGGTTGGACTTCCTGGTTTCATATGTTTTCTGTTCCTGTATGGAGAGAAGAAGGGGGAGTTTGGGGAGGGAGAGGTATGCAAATAGACAGTATACTTTTCTTGGTTGTTGTTAACAGCCAGTGGTTTATAGCCCTTGAGCGGGGTTTGACAGCTATAGCTCTTCTGCGTGTTTATAGCTCTGGTTGTGGTATACTGTGATTTGAGTGTGTGTTGTGGTTTTGGTTGGGTATGAGTGTTTATAGCTCTTGGTAAGTGACTATAGCTCTTAGTTTATAGCTCTTTATTTGTTATAGGCTGCAGGTAGGGGTTTTTGGGGTTATGTGCAGCTGCAGCAATGTGATATTATGAGCTTTGAATAATATAGTGGTATTATGAGGTTTTGTATGTGGTGTAGCTATGTGACTTATTTATTGGCTAAGTGTATATGTATGTGTATGATGCTAACTTGTGTTTGTGTGCTGGATTTGATGTTGTGGTGGTATTATGTGGGTGCCATAATGTTCTTTTAGTTTTGCTCTTATAAGAGCAGTTTGTGGTGGTGTTGAAGTTGCTCCTTTTCATTGGTGGGTGGTGAGTAGCTCCTAGGAGCGTGGATGCGGCTTGCATTCCACTGTGCTCTACTTCCAGTTTGTCGTGTAATGCACGGCTTCCGGTTTCTTGTCCTGTTGTTCCGGGAAAATGATTAAAGAAGCTAAAAGAAGTATATATACACATATGTTAAAATAATAAATCAGAAATACACACCTCCCCATAAAATATTTAACAGATTATCAGATACCTGCATATTAATTTATACTGAACCTAGTTAATGGTAGAATAGTTGGTGCTAAATATATTAGGATAAATACTGTAAAAATCCATCACTGAATTGGTTCTTATGATCCAGACATTGGAAACCAGTACCAGAAACCGTATTAGAGACAGCTGCCTTTAGTTACCTATAAACTTGTTAACAGCTTTTAAATGTATTTTATAATAGTATCCTGGGTAAGATAAATATGTTTAAGCATTTTTAGCATTATGCCCTATTATGTAATAAAGGCAAATAATGCTATTCTGATTTCAGATTTAAATATGTTATGTTGTAGCTTATTAAATAAATAAAACATCAAAATAAAGGAACTTCAGACAAAAAAAAATATTTTGTTTTAAACTTCTCAACTTGAGACTACAATATCATAAGCTTAAATAGGAATTCTCAATATTTGTACTAACACATGAAGGAGCCTTATGATTGTCAAGATTAAATATTTATCCCAATGTAAGAACCTTAGATTTTGTACCTGGTAGCTAGTTACATATTGACAGTGAATAAATCCATCTACAGCGGTCAAAGTGGACTAGTATACTATGGTATGCCATACTGCCACTTCTACTGCTTTAATTGTAAAATGATCAAATTTCGTTCACTTACATTTTCCATAGCACCACTTCTGAACAGTATAATTTTTAATGAAGAAAGCTCTCTATTTCTCTTTCTTCCTCTCCTCTTACTTTTCGATTATATCAGTGTACATAATGAATATTGTATTTAAATTGATCCCAAGAGAATGACCCCTTCTGCTCTAATATGAAATACATCTGCATCAAAATGTTTTTTCCTTCCTAGATGAAGAAGAATTGTATTATTCAGTGGATAGAACCTTCTGCTGAGAGTAGGTTATGTTACTGATACAGTATTCAATCTGATTGCATTTTCAGCATGTGTATTCTGCTCACTCTTCTACCTTGTTTTGTTCAGTAGCAGGGTGTCTCTTTTTTCACTTTAAATTGCCCACAAAAGCAGGCAAGCTTTACAATCAAAACAATCAATTCTAAACTGCCTAAACTAATCAGTCCACGTTGAAAGTGACCCTTTAAATTGAGTGTGAAATTGAGAGATGGAGCTCCCTTTTCTCTCTGAAGTGTAGTACACTGTACTTGGAGAAGCCATCACTTCCTTTTGTAAGTGGGTATGTTAATAGCGCTGTTCCTGCAGGTATTATGTGCTAACAAAACCATGTGTGCCTGGTTCTTCAGAGGGTTACTGGAAGGCAAAGCAAATCTTGGCCATCTGGCATCACCACATTGCATATATATTATCCAGATACTAATGCTTAACATACTTGTAAAGCTAACTTGTCTCTCTCAGGGTTTGATTTTAATTTGACTAATATTCCCGTTAATAATAACATCTAATTAGAACATCCATTAAAAGTTAGTAACATTAATTTAACAGGGAAACATCTAATGGAGTTCTTAAAGCAGCATTGGCATGTTTCCATTAAAATAATGTTACAAACTTTTTTAAAGGATGTCTTAAATAGGAATCATTAGTGGTGGGAATATGAAACAAATTAAACTCAGGCCTTTATTAAGAGGTGGGAGCTTTTTATCATTAATCAGAGCAAAGGTGTCTGTTGTTTTTTGAGCCTATTTAAAACATTCAGCAGGAAGTAAATTCAGTTTATACTAAGCAGTTTGTGAACTTTGCTTATAGTACATGTATTGTCTTATGTTTGAAGGTGTTTGGGTGTACTAGCCTAAGGGATTTTAATTCACCATCAATATGCCATATTAAACAGTTAGTCATTTATTTAGAAATAAATAAATACAACCTGAACTTATAATTAAAATGCTCTTGCACTTTTAAAATTGCTTTATTTTTACACTTAATATTTTGCATGTTAATTGGAAAGTAAGGTAGTTAGCTAAAGTGAACAAAAGTAATTCTGAAAAATTAAACAGTATAGTGAAAAAACAGATTAGGGATACCTACAGTTTTGTATTTGAATGGTAGTGACTCCATTTCCCCACATCTTCTAATTTATAATAAATGATTAACAAACAAATAGTATTATCTTTTTGCTGTGCATTAAGGTTTGTAATGGGTTGCAGTTCCACGTGGGTTAACTTACCAGCTTTTCTGCAGCATTGTCTTTCAACTCACTTAAAAAAGGTCAACCTCTTAAGGACAGCAGCTATGTTATAGGGTTTATATTGGCTTTCAACAGAGAAGAAAATAATACAATAATTAGTATATCAAATCAATCATATTGTTAATTTAAGGAGTATACAATAAAAAAATTAATTGGTTTATTTAAAAAATAATGATCATATTGTCAAACAGTACAATGCACTTAGTGTTAATTATAATTTGAAGTGCTAGTCAGAAAAAATACTTTGTGCTGAAATGCAACTGTCCATGTGTATAACTGCGTGTAATGTTCTGATAATGTTCTGAATCTGAACTGTGGCACTACTGTGTCTATATTCAGATTAAATATGTGCAGCTTTGATGCATATCAGCAAGTCAATTCACTAAAAGAGATTGCTATCAATGAGGTTCCAATTATTTGTTTAGGGTACAGTGAACCTATTGCAATAAATACGGCAATTGATAGTTTAATAATGAAGGCAGTAGTAGAAGTGGGCTTGTAAATATATGGGAATTCCAAAAGAGTTCCTGACAGACAGACCAAGGTATGCCCTAATCATGAGGGCATTGTGTCAATTATTGAAAATCAAACACTGAAAATCAAACACTTACGTACTTCTGTATATCATGCCCAATCGGATGGTCTAGTTTAGAGGTTTAATAAGTCTTTGAAGAGTTTGCTAAAAGAGTGTATTTTACTCCACATGTTTGAACAGAGGGAGAAGGGGGGACATGTGAGATGGTGACTGGAAGACTGTGAAAGGAAGTATTTGTTCTCTCAGGACATTGTTATTTGCATTTTAGAAGGAACTACTGACGGTGCGCCAGGGCCTATGCCGACAATGTGTGTGTATACCTGGGACCCGGCATCCTCCTTTCTTCTCAATTCTCCCTGCATGCCAGATATGACATCATCACATCCGGCATTGTCAGTGAGGATCAACGTAGAGAGGAACCACAAGCAAGAACAAAGAAGACGACAGAAGAGAAAGAGAAGTAAGAAGGCCAAGTAAATGGTAAATAAGGGAACAGGGGCAGTTGGGGCACTTTGTGATACATAGGGGCACAGTGTGATACAGAAGGGAGGCACAGTATGATGCAGAAGGGGGCACATTGTGATACAGAAGGGTGGCTCAGTGTGATACAGAAGGGGGACAGTGGCACAGTGTGATACAGAAGGGGGCACAGTGTGATACAGAAAGGGGGTCAGAGACACAGGGTAATACAGAACGGGCAGTGTGATATAGAAAGGGCACATGTTATATTTTTATATTTCTTATACTTGAAATTTGAAGTAAAGAAAGCAAAAAGATGCTATATGTTTTTTTTGCTTTTGTGTGCATGTTTGTGTGAGTGTGTGTGTTTGTGTGTGGAGGCCCGAGGCCCACAGCAAATTTTTACACCTAGGCCCACAGCTTGCTAGTTCCACCTCTGCTGGGTTTTGATCTCTTAAAAGGAGGGTGTGTCTCTAGAGCTGTGGTGGAGAGAAATTGTGAAATGACCTGTGTTTGTGTTTTGCTTATGCACAGACTTGAAGCATGGTAACTTTTTATATGCCAATAAAAGCCAGCCAGACTGCAATCAAACCCTTATGAGTGTACTATGACAAGAGAGGCCATAAGCCAAATGCAATTAAATCATGTGTATGTGTCTATCATAGCACTTAGCAATTCGGGTTATGTCTCCTGCATTCCCAGCCAATAACATCCACTGGGATTGTCCAGGCTTCTCCATATATTCTTACACCATTGGCTGTTCCAATAATGTTCTTGCTGTTAATTATTTGTAAAGTGTTTTGCACAATGGGTTCAAAGGTTACTTCACTACCTCTTTGAACAAGGTGGCTGCCTCCTATTTACATTAGCGAAAAATATGAAAGTAGAAGGTGACCATAAATATTAATATACGTGCATGATTCAGTGCTCAACATTTAAGTAAATGTCCTGCCTTGTATCAATAAAATAAATAAAAAAGGGCTGTTGTTGATCTTGACATTTTTAAGTTTGTAGCTGTGCAGATTAAGGATCGATTATCATTAGCAAAATGCGTTTTGTGGCTTGTCCCTGTGATCAGGTCTGCTTGTGTTTTATATCTGAGATGAACCTAACCAGTAACACATTATATAGACTGGTCTGGTTAGGAAAGAATTCAGTTTCTCTGCACTATTCAGGTTCTGGATCAATTGGCAGCTTCTTCTGGAGTCTATAGAGGGAACCTCTGCCTCAGGATCCCCTTTACCGTCTCACTAAAAATAACTCCATCCTCATTATCTCATGCGTCTACTAATGATGAAAGATGCTTCCTAATTCATATACTATTTACCTGTATATGTATGTGTCCTAGTGCACTGCATCTTAGTACACCAGGGTGTATACAATTAATGCTTCTTGTTTAAATACAGGTCTCATACTAGTTTGAGCACCAATCTCACAGAAACAGACTTAAACAGAGACAGACCCTCATTTGTGTGCAATTGACTGACAACCAAACAATGGGTTGATTCCAGTAAGCAGTGGGCAATGGGGAGTAATGCCAATTGCAATGGAGACCCTAAAACTAGAGCCTATTACTAACCAGCAATGCACACTTTCAGTCTGCTGCTGGTGCTGAACAGGACAGTAACATTGCAGAACAATAAGTGAGGCTTGTTTGCCAACATTTGTGCTGCTGTTCTCGTCCTATAAATCATTTATCAAGACTGTTATGACTAAAACATTTTCCAGAAATGCTGTTGAATATTGAAAAATTATTTTATTTTTCTGTAACTATTCCGTTTTATCCTCTTTGTATTGTTAAAGACTGGTTTAGGTTCTAAATTCATAATGCACTTCATTTGATACTTTTTGTTGTGTGTTTATCACTGATTGTTCTGTGATAGTGCCAGTGGCCATATGGCTTTCCAGTTCTTATCATCAGACTGATTTAAGTAGTTACATTAATTTTTTCAAACGTCTGAATAAATATTTTTGTGCAAATTCTGACATACATTATATGAGCTCATTAACCTTCAGTATTGCAGACCATAAAGTAGCAACAATTTATTTGCCATATTTCAGTGAGTGTGAGTTTTGCGTTTTGTGTTTAACTGTTTGCATAGCGGCAGCCATAGCTGTTAATCTAATTTATGTGAGTGCTTGATTCCTGTTAGTTGTTCAACCTTTATATACCTCTCTCTTCCAAACACCTGTACGAACTCCTTTTATTTGATCTGGACCATTTAATGACCCTTCTTTTGCTGCCACCTGCCTTTTAACCTTAGTTTGTTTCCTGGATTTTCCTTAATCTGCCACCAGCCCTGACCTCAGCTTATTCCATGACGATGACCTTGTTTTGGATCTCTGCCAGCCCTGACCATAGCCTGTTCATCATACTATGATTCTGTCTCAGTTTACTATCAGCCTGATGTTCCCATCTTTGGGCCTTGCCTCTGCACTATGAAACAGGATCTTGCATTTATATGTTTTTATCCAGCTTCCTGCTGGTCTACTGCTCCGTTACATCCACACCCACGAGTACCCTAGGCTGATAAGCCCCTACTTATACGAGTGAAGTTCTGGGGACAACTAAGTATTAGTGAAAACATAAAGTACAATAAAGGTGAAGACCACTACAAAAAGGTTCTAGGGGTTCTATCAGCCAATGGGTGTTAATAGCACCACAAATGAATCAAAATTTATTTTGCTTAGCTATATTTAATGCAAATGGTTAATTACATTTTTAGTACTTTAATAAATATCAAATATTTTTTTTAAAATACAGCTTTTAATATTGTTCAAAGATATGTTGTACTGCGGTGACCTTTTCTCTAGATGTTCTGTATACAGAAATTAATTAACTTTTTATTTGTTATTGATTTACTAATGTTCTAAGATGCACTACTATATAACTTTATACTAACAAAACTTTATGATCTTCCATTAACCATTGGGTTTAGAATAACAGTCATTATTTAATCATACAGTCATGTTCTGTAGTTAGTTATCATTATGTGGAGAAGTGTAAGTAATAAAATTATGCGTGAACTTAGGTGTGTGGAAACTACATAGTATCACGCACCAGAACCTCCGACTTACTTACCGGGGTCCGGTGTGCAGGGATGACTTCCTCAGTTGGGCTTCTCCACTTCTGACAACCTTCTGATGGTGGCTGCCATCTTGGATTATGTAATCTTCCCTTCTTTCCTATTGGCTAATTACCTATCACTCCCCCTCACCCTGAGGACTATGCAAGACACATGTTCAGACAATATGGTGCCTGCTAAGCTACTGGATTGTTTGGCTCCTGTATCCCTGTGTCTTCCTTGTGGTATCCTCATGTCCTGTATCCATTTCCTATTCAGCAGATTCTGGTATCCAGTGCTATATGCTTCTCAGCTAATCCTGGTGTCCTGCATTCATTCCTACTCAGTAGATCTTGGTATCCAGTGCTTCTCAGCTTATCCCGGTATCCTGTATCCGTTGCTCTCCGAGTAATCCTCTTATCCTGGTTTTCCTATCCTGGTCTCCTCTTGTCAGTTAATATCCTTTTCTCCTATCAGTCTCGCCTAGCACTCATCTCAGAATTGCAACCTGTGCTGAGTAAGCAGCAAAGACCAAACCTCCTTGTGGGGGTCCCTGGCGAAAACCTTCACCAAGTTTGACTCGGTACATTGGTGTTGGGTGGAGCTAAACCAAGCAGATTGTAACAATCCTACTATTTTTGTGTGTTCTGTGATACAGAGAATCTGAACGAGTTTTGAAAAAACGTTTTCTCCATATTGAACTTCATTTGCAAGTGACACATCTTTCTGGGGAGTCCACTTGGGTCTTGCTGAAGCTGGAGCAAAGCTGAAACTAGGGGCCTTGATAAAACTTCTGCTCACCTGGGAAATGCCGAGGTATGCTTCATTAACGGCCAGAATTCAGTAATAGCAGATAGGAAGGAGTCTAGGAACTAGAATCCACTGTTGTAATAATGTAACTGTACATGGAGAGTTCAACTCCAGCAGCTTTAACATAGCACATGCAGCTGAAACACACTACTGGGAACTCAGAAGGATGCAACCTATGAAAACTCTGAACAGAATAAGCTAAAACTGGAAACAGGAACTCAGACCTCAGACCAGAAGTGGAGAACTCATAACTGCGAGTTGGCTACAGGCCTGGGACCCACACACTGATTCACAGAATTGGAAATGAGCCCCAGAGTCTCAGAGCTTTCTCCCAGCTACAAGACTGATGATACTGGCAGAACACAAGGCTAATGCCGAAGGTAACCCAGAGGCGTACGGAGAGATGCAGAATTCTTATTCAGGAATAAGCAGTTTGATAAATGCAGAGTTTTTGCTGAGAAATTAGTACTTTGGTGAATGCAGAGTTCTTGCTGAGAAATTAGCACTTTGGCAAATGCAGAGTTTGTCAGCAACAGCGCTGGAAACAACTGAAGTATCAGGGAAGTATCCTCAAGAGAAGAAAGTGAGTTATTATGGCAATGAGCTGAACTCAGGAGCTGGTTTAAATAGGGTGCTCCCAGTACCTATTTGCTACACAGGTCATGTGAATGCAGCTGCTGTAGTCTGACTGGACTCGGAAGATCACCTAATAGAATCCAAAATGGCCGTGCACATGCAGAACAACAGACAGAAAGAGTTTGCTTACAAATGGTGATACAGTGGACAAAAATGCTGCAGGTTACCAGGAGAAGTCCAAATGACAATGAAGGACATGGTAAGACCCTGATGTGTAACACCCACTGTTGTCCAGGAGAGACTCAGAAGGCAAGTATATTGCCTCTATAAGTATTGTGGAGTATCAAGACATTACTCTTGTAGTTCTAAGAAGAGAAATGCTGCTAAGCCTCAGGAAAATTAAAAGAATCTTCCAGGTGGGTGTAGTAGATTTAAATACTTCAACAATAATTTGTAGCAATGGTAATTTTATTGATTTCCAGTTTGTCAAGTGACATCATCTACCTACATGACTTAAAATCTACTCTCTTCCGATTGAAACAATTGATGGCTCTCAGCTTAATTAAAGGCCAGTGATCAGTGAAACTATTGCATTAATTATTGTGGCCCCAGACAGACAGACATTAGTAGATTCTTCAGTTGGATTTGATGACTGCTTCACATTTTCCTGAGGTCCTAGGCTGATTCAACATAATCAACTGATTAACTTGGATGACAATTATATTTGGTGCAAGTCCATTTTCTGCAAGGATAAATGTTTCTCTAAGGCTAAGTCAGTCAACTAGGTCACCAGCTAGCCTGGACAATGGTCCAGCAGTCCAAACGTCATAAGGACATTGCATTCCTATCTACTTGCCTGCAAGCTATTGTAGCTGCTGTGTCTCCAGTCCATGCTTCATTTACTTCTGCTTTTACAGTCTCAGAATCTGCAATTATCAATTTGGTTAAGTATCTGCCAGAGCCATATCTAAACTTTCAAAATATTGTTCTGCAGACAAAGAATAATTGAACACAGTAACTGGTTACAGGACCTTCCTCCCTAGCACACTACAGAATCCTTCAGTATTTCATACATGATTTTTAAAACTTGTAAAGCAAAATCAATTTCCATGACATTTACCAGTTCCACCAAAACCAATTGAATATAAGAAGAACAGAAATACAAGGAGAACAGAAATTCATTGTGGCTGAAATTCTGGATTTCAAAGTTCACTGAGAACATCTTTAGTATTTTGTACAACTGGAGGATTATGTTGATGTTCAAGTACTATGGACTTTGGTGGATCCCTTTTGTTAGCATTAACTCCCCAATAACTTCATAAACTGATACCAAGATCTGAGGATCGTCAGTCAGGCATCATGAATAGTAATACTTCTGTTTGACCTGACCCACAGTACAGTAAGGAGGAGTATACTAATATCAGTTCTTCAAAATCGGCTAGTTCCCGTCTACAACAAATTAATTCAGAGATCTACCAAGAGGTCAGATAGGGGAAAGTACTCATTCAAGTTCCTGCCTTAAATATGCTCCATGAATGTCTCCAAAATCCAGCTTAGACAAGAGGGGTAGTGTCCAGGTTCTTGAATTCTGCCTCTCATGTAAAACATGTTTGACCTGAGATAATTGTTTCAGGTTGTCCAGTACAGTGCGCAGTGCTTATGTTCAGCCTCGTCCAATGGTGCTATGGAGTTCATTGGTTCTGTAAGTGAACAATCTAAGTGAACAATCTAACTGGCATCAACTTTCATTCAATTAGAAACACACGCCCTAGGATATTCTCTGCCTAGAGTCAGCACTATAAAGAGCCATACCTACTGATTTTCTGTGTAAGGTTATTTTTCACCTACAACTGTACCCAGGGGCGGATTGCACATAGGTGGCCTAATCGGGCAAACTGGATCACTTTGGACCACCTAATTGTGTAACTGGATGAGGCCTGCATGACCACCTCATTCACTGAAACAGCATTGATCCCATAGGGCTTCTGTAAACCTACAGAACTGCTTTAGGAACAATATTGTATCAATTAATTATGTGGGCACATCAAATAGTACTTGATGTGACAGTCTTTGCACAGCACAAGAGGCTGCATAATTCACTAGCACAGTATTAGTCCTAATGGTTTCCATATTATATGGGAGACTTTTAGGACCAATATTGTGATTGTAAATGACGTAGCCACGGTTCTCTGCCACCCTCTGTATGTCTGATTCTGTCACCCCCTCTGTCTATTTCCCCCTTTGTGTTTGTCTCTCTGTCTCCAACTTTGTATGTGTACTTTTCTAACTTTGTCTCCCCAAATGTGCCATTTCCCATGTGTTTCCTTCTACCTGCACTCTCCAATTGTTTGTGTCTGTCATAGGTGCCTGTCCCTTTCTCCCCCTTTGTTTGTCTGTTTCCTTTTGTTCCCTCATCTGATCTGTTCCCCTTTTTTTTTGCACCTTTTGCCCCCACAACCCACAATCATCTTGTACCACACCTTCTTCTTCCTCATCTTCAACTACTCTCCTCTTTATGCCTTTCCTTCCTCCTCTTCTGCTGGAGTTTATGGGGTGGTAGGCAGACTCAGTTCTGGTGGCTGCTGATCAGGAGTGACGTGTGCGAAAAGAGGCACAGCCGTATCCAATGACACATAATTGAACCTATGGATGGAAGGAAAGCACTTGGATTCCTATCTGGATCCTGCTTCCCGGTGGTTACCAGCAAGAGCCTGACACCGAGTTTAAACACCTCTGATACAAATAATTACAGATAACCTTATTTGTCCGTCCTTTAGGTTTTTTCAAATATGAGTAATCAGTTATTACAATTAAATAACCTTTCCAAAGTCCAAAAAATATATAACACATAGTTCCAGTTTTGTAAACAATCCTTCCCATTGTTGATTGCAATACTAGCTAAGGTTCTTGTTTTAAAAAATTATATATGTGGTGGCCATAGTCTTTTTTTCTAATTAACTTACTTTTATTGTCATGTTGTACATCTTCAACTCTTGTTAAAAAAAAATAATAAATAAATAAATATATATATATATATATATATATATATATATATATATATATTCAAATTTGCATTTCCATGACTTATGACAATGTATAACAGTTATCTAATTAGTATATAACATAATATATTTGCTATTATGTCTTTTCAGGGTTTTTTTTTTTTTGCTGAGAGTCCACAAAGTAGAAAAAGTTTTCTATCTTTTCAATACAGCCACATACACAGTATCCCTTTACGTGCTGTGTCCAATTTTTTTCTGTTGCTCATCAAAAGTAAATATTTCACCCTTGTGAGATGGAAAGTAAAATAGACTGAGAAACATTAAGTTTGTTACAGTCTCTAGGGACACTTTAAAAAATGCTCTCAAGCATCAATATTTAATCTCATCAATCCCTTTAGAGTGAAGATTTCAAGGAATGAAATAAAAGTAACCCTGATATATGATCAATGACCTCTTGGGATAAAAATACACTAAGTAAGCATTAAAAGCAAGTTATAAGCAAGTGTTTTATGTGATCTCTTTGGCAATATCACCTTGTCAATCAATCACAAACTAAGGAAAGCAGCAATACTTTTTGTAATTAAATATAAGTAGCAGAGTCTCCACCACTGGTTATATAAATATATATATTTCTATATGTGATCAATTTTTGGATGGTAAACATTATTTCTCAGACAAACCTGCATCTCTGATATAGCATCCAAACACATACTGACTCCCACATATTTCAATTCTTTATCACTTTGCAGCCACTGGGACAAACTACACTGTCCAAATATGGCACTGGATTCTGCTCAAAGGCAACAAGCAAGCATACCATGTTATGCTTCCTCAGCGGTTCAGTGGACTAACAAAGAAACTATGATTTAAATAAAAACTGAGACCATCGATGATATTTCAACAGCCACTACAGACAACTGGAAACAATCCTGAGTAGACATTGACACATCTTCCGCCAAGATACAAAATTGAAGGACACACTCCTTGAAAAACTACAAACTGCAAAAAAGCAAATACCTGAAAAACATACTGGCATCAAGTTTAATTCCCACCAAAATAAATAGGACCAACACCTGGCTAAAAGAGAACAAGTACTATTGCAACAGATGCAAAGCATACAAAACATAAAAAACCCACCACAAAATCTAGAATTAATTTCAAACACAAAAAAACAAACCTACAGAATCAGAGAAAAAGTTACATGTGAAATCACAGGAGTCATCTACCCCCAGAATATCTAAACACATCAGAAACATCAAAAATGAAGTGCAGTACTTAGAACTTGGAACTTTCCTGTGACACATCCTTCTCACCTCAGTAGCTATCATTCCCAAGTGCTCACACTATCCATTCCCTTATACACTCACCACCCTGGCCCTTCACCCCACACCCCCATTTACCATCCCTCTGCTCTATGCCCCCACCTTCCACACCCTACTGTTCTTCCTAACTTTTTTGTCTGGCCTATATTTTACTGTCTATTCTCTCTACATCAATTTAATGTCAATATCATGTCTATAAATCCATCGCAACATATTTTTCTTGTT
The DNA here is from genome assembly GCF_038048845.1 of Mixophyes fleayi. NCBI lineage: Eukaryota > Metazoa > Chordata > Amphibia > Anura > Limnodynastidae > Mixophyes > Mixophyes fleayi. The sequence continues at coordinate 190,509,085 of NC_134406.1, forward strand.
TATTTACATTTAATTTATGTATTTACATTCAATTTAAAACAAATTAATTTTTATTAGTATTTTTTTCTTCTGTACTTCTTTCTTCTCTCACCTCTCATGCACAATAGACCCTGCCTTCATTCCTATTTAAACTCCCACCTCCCGCCTTGCCTCCCCTTTCCCTTGCCACCATCCAGGGATCAGCCCCCTCCTCCTCCACCCGCATTGGCCGAACCACCACCATTCTATTGTAAAACTCTTTTTATTTGCACGCCAACCTTGCCCCAATGAAGTCTGCAGATAATAAGGATGAAATTCATTGGATACAGAATACACGGATTGCGACACTGCTTAGAGGTACCTCTCTTTTACTACCCGCATCTCTGGTACTGGACTCTTTAGCCACATAGATATTAATAGCAGTTCCAAATTGAACTCATTAGCACTGATTCGTTCCACCTAAAAAACTGAAAACCAGTAGTACAAGTGCTGGAACGCATACTGTGTTCCAAAGCTTGCAAGTACTGTACATATGGCTAGGGCTACAATGTGAAAAGCCCAAATAATCAACTGCTCTTGTTAGGGAAATTTCTCTCCTTACAGACACCACAGACACACCCAACTGCGCTACAACTCATATAGTGCTACCAACACCATATAGCACTAGAAACACATAACTAAATTAAAAAACACCTATTTCTCCACACATATAGAGCTATAAATACTGGGAATTATAAACATTTAAAGAACTATAAACTTCCATAGTTTGCTGTACTTACAAAGCTATAGACCCACTGCACAATATACAGGAACTATATACACATCATACACATATGCAACTATAATTCCTAAATATCAGAACTTTATTACATCCTAGGCTATATACATTACAGGGCCATAAATATTTACCATAATAATTAGAGCTCTAGACCTGTATCCATCCCTGTAAGAACTATAAACACAAGTTACAAAAGAGCAATTAAACACATGCTACATGAAAAAACAGTCATTATTTAACTTATGTACAAAACACAAAACTAGTTTGCACCCCTTGCATTGTAACATGGTTTTGTCCAGGAGACTAAAATAAGATACCTCTTCATTAAAGATCCTTAATGAATCAGGTCCCTAGTTATCATTTATTTAGTACATTCTACAAAATGACAGCTAGGAGCTGATTGGTTGCTATAGGCAACATCTCCACTTTTTCAAACAGTTTAGTAAATCTAGCCCTTGATCTCTTTTAGAGTCCTTTGGATAGCTGTCTATTGGCTCATCCATCTCTCTGTTGGTTTGAGGGAATATAGGTGAATTGTTGCTATAAAGTTTTGTTTTTTTTCGCACATACAAATTAGGAATGTGCACCGGCGACTTTTGGTGTCTCGTGTTTTGTGTTTTGGATTCGGATTTTCTTGAGGTTTTGGGTTCGGATTTGTTTCGCAAAACACCTGCCGAAAGGTTTTGGTTCGGATTTAAGGTTTTGGACTCGGATTTTTTTTGAAAAAAGCATAAAAAGTTCAAAAATCAAGTTTTTGGGCTTATTTTCACTCCTACGCTATTATTAACCTCAATAAAATTCAATAACAATCATTTCCACTAATTTACAGTGTATTCTGAACACCTCACAATATTGTTATTAGTCCAAAACGTTGCAACGAGGTATCTTTCTGGACTGCGTAGAGGAGTGGTCACCACAATATAATTTAACAAACCTCAACTGGTCTGAATCGCACCAAAAAATGTACCTGGACTGCGTAGAGGAGTGGTCACCACAATATAATTTAAAAACCCTGAACTGGTCTGAATCGCACCAAAAAATGTACCTGGACTGCGTAGAGGAGTGGTCACCACAATATAATTTAAAAACCCTGAACTGGTCTGAATCGCACCAAAAAATGTATCTGGACTGCGTAGAGGAGTGGTCACCACAATATAATAAGAAAACCATCAACTGGTCTGAATCGCACCAAAAAATGTATCTGGACTGCGTAGAGGAGTGGTCACCACAATATAATTTAAAAACCCTGAACTGGTCTGAATCGCACCAAAAAATGTATCTGGACTGCGTAGAGGAGTGGTCACTACAATATAATAAGAAAACCATCAACTGGTCTGAATCGCACCAAAAAATGTATCTGGACTGCGTAGAGGAGTGAGTGGTCACCACAATATAATTTAAAAACCCTGAACTGGTCTGAATCGCACCAAAAAATGTATCTGGACTGCGTAGAGGAGTGGTCACCACAATACAATAAGAAAACCATCAACTGGTCTGAATCGCACCAAAAAATGTATCTGGACTGCGTAGAGGAGTGGTCCCTACAATATAATTAAAAAACCCTCCACGGATCTGAATTCCAAAAAAAAAGTTTCTTGACTGCGTAGTTGGGTGGCCCCGGTACACAATTTTTTACTGGGGCCACAATATAATTAAAAAACCCTCCACAAGTCTGAATTCCACTATAAAAGTTTATGGACTGCATAGTGTAGTGTTCCCCACAATATTATTTAAAAATTTTGCAGCAACAGTCAACGTTGTTTAATATCTGATACACCTCTATCTGGACTGCATAGTGGAGTGGCCCCAGTACTAAATTTGGTACCGGGGCCACAATACCTCCTCCAACTTCCAAGTGTAGTGTTTATAACATATAAACACTACAGTAATTCTAGCATGTCAATACCTCTTGTTTTAAATAATGACAGGGCATTTTACTTTTGGTTTAATTTTTTGAATTTGTTGACATTTTGTTTTACTTTTTGAACATGGCAAACGACTGTTGAATGGTCACATAATTCCAAAAAAAGAGTTGCAAGATGGAATTGACCTTGGGCCCTCCCACCCACCCTTATGTTGTTGAAATAGGACATGCACACTTTAACAAACCAATCATTTCAGCGACAGGGCCTACCAAACAACTGTGGCTGAAATGATTGGTTTGTTTGGGCCCCCACACCAAAAAAACAATTCATCTCTCCCTGTATAAACTAAACAGGCTCTACTGAGGAAAGATGTCGTCCTCATCCTCAACCTCTGATTCCTCTCCCCCTACAGTGTGTACTTCCTCCTCCTCACACATTATCAATTCGTCCCCGCTGGACTCCACAACCACAGGTCCCTCTGTACTATCTGGAGGGCAGTGCTGTACTTCATTGAGGAATTGATTATTCATTTTTATAAACATCATTTTTTCAACGTTGTGAGGAAGCAACCTCCTTTGCCGCTCACTGACCAGGTTCCCCGCTGCACTAAAAACTCTTTCCGAGTACACACTGGAGGGGGGACAACTCAGGTAAAATAGAGCCAGTTTGTACAGGGGCTTCCAAACTGCCTTTTTTTTTCCTGCCAGTAACAATATGGACTGTCTGACATGTCTATTTGGATGGTGTCAGCAAAATAATCCTCCACCATTTTTTCAATTGTGACAGCATCCAATGCAGCGACAGTAGACATGTCTGCAATAGTTGGCAGGTCCTTCAGTCCGGACCAGATGTTATCAGCATCCCCGCCAGCGGCTCTTTTAGGAAAACTGAGCTTTTTCTTCGCAGCCATAGATGTGGAAGAAAATGAGGGTGGAGCTGTAGGCATGTCACGGTCCTCTTCAGAGGACAATCTCCTGACCAGCAGGTCTTTGCACCGCTGTAGACTTGTGTCAACCGGAAACAGAGACACAACATACGCTTTAAACCGAGGATCGAGCACGGTGGCCAGAATGTATTCCTCTGACTTTAAAAGAGTGACCACCCTCGCATCCTGTCAAAGCGTACGAAGGGCTACATCCACAAGAGCTACATGCTTGGTGTAATCGCAATGGTTTACCAGCTCCTCCCTCACTTTCTCCAGCTGCTTCTGCAACAGCCTGATCAGGGGAATGACCTGACTCAAGCTGGCAGTGTCGGAACTGACTTCTCGTGTGGCAAGTTCAAACGGCTGGAGAACCTTGCACAACACGGAAATCAGTCTCCACTGCGCTTGACTCAGGCGCATCCCCACTCCTTTGCCTATGTCGTAGGTGGCTGTGTAGGCCTGAATGGCCTTTTGCTGCTCCTCCATCCTCTGCAGGATATAGAGGGTGGAGTTCCAGCGCGTCACAACCTCTTGTTTGAGGTGATGGCAGGGCAGGTTCATGGTTTTTTGATGTGCCTCTAGTCTGCGGTAGGCACTGGCTAAATGCCGAAAGTGTCCAGCAATTTTGCGCGCCACCGCAAGCATCTCCTGCACACCCCTGTCACTCTTGAGGTAATGCTGCGCCACCAAATTAATGGTGTGGGCAAAACATGGGATGTGCTGGAAATTGCCCATATTTAATGCCCGCACAATGTTACTGGCATTGTCTGACACCACAAATCCCCATGAGAGTCTAAGTGGGGTAAGCCACTGGAAGATAATTTCCCTCAGTTTCTCTAATATGTTGTCAGCGTTGTGCCTCTTATTAAAGCCTGTAATACACAATGTTGCCTGCCTTTGCACGAGCAGCCATTTTGTAGATGCTGCTACTGATGCAGCTGTTGCTGTTGCTGCGGAAGGGGATGCATCTACCCAGTGGGCTGTCACAGTCATATAGTCCTTCGTTTGCCCAGAACCACTTGTCCACATGTCCGTGGTTAAGTGGACAGTGGGTACAACCGCATTTTTTAGAGCACTGAGGACACTTGATCGTACTTCTCTGTACATTTTTGGTATCGCCTGCCTAGTGAAGTGGAATCTAGATGAGATTTGGTACCGGGGACACAATACCTCCATCAACCCTCTAAATCCCACTCCACTGATGGCGGACACCGGGCGCACGTCTAACACCAACATTGCAGTTACAGCCACAGTTATACACTTTGCAATAGGGTGACTACTATCGTATTTTGTGGTCATGGCAAACGACTGTTGGACGGTCAATTGTTTTGTGAAAGACTTAGCGGTCTTACGACTTCCCCTCTGGGAAGATGACCGACTAACAGCAGCAACAGCAGCAGTGGCAGTAGTAGGCGTACCGCTGCAGGATTCTTCGGATGAATCCTATATTGAAGAGGACTCAGTCTGGCTGCTACTTGGGCTGCAGGACTGAATCTGATGGAGATCGTGGAGGAAGTTGACGAGGAGGGTGTTGCTGGTGTGTATCCAACTGGACCACGGGATTTAGGTGTCCCTGTACCGATGATGGTCCTAGCCCCAGTTCCTGAACTAACCACTGAACTATGAAGGTTATTCAGGTGACGTATAAGGGAGGATGTCCCTAGGTGGGCAAGATCCTTACCCCTGCTTATTTGAGCTTTACATAAGCTACATATGGCCATACATTGGTTGTCCGGATTTGGATAAAAATAACTCCAGACCGAAGAGGTGCATTTTTTGGTCTTCTGACCAGACATGACGATGGGCTTTTTCATCCCATGGACATCAGCTGTTTCCCCCCCTGGTGCCTCATTTTCAATAACCACATCACCATCCTCATCATCAAGTTCCTACACAGCGCCAGCTACATCATCAATAGCCTCCTCCCGAGCCACCTCTTCCCGTACAGTGATGGGAAGGTCAGGCTTGACAACCACCAACACCCTTGGACTCACCTTGGGGATTTGTGATAATTTCTCTTTAGAAGGCAGGGTTGTTTGCTGTTTTGTTGCTGACAGCATAACTCTCTTCAATTTTTTGTAGGGGGGGGAAGGAGGAGGAGGGCTAAGATCCTTGGGTGAAGCTGAACCACTAGTCATGAACACGGGCCAGGGCCTAAGCCGTTCCTTGCCACTCCGTGTCGTAAATGGCATATTGGCAACTTTACGTTTCTCCGCAGATGATTTTAAGTTTCTCTTTTTGCTACTTTTACTTAACTTGGGCTTTTTGGATTTTACATGCCCTGTACTAGGAGATTGGGCATCGGGCTTGGAAGACGACGTTGATGGCATTTCATCGTCTATGTCATGACTAGTGGCAGCAGCTTCAGCATTAGGAGGAAGTGGGTCTTGATCTTTCCCTACTTTATCCTCCAAATTTTTGGTCTCCATTATATGTAGCACAAGATACTGCAGAATGTGTGAACTTGGTAATATTGCAGTACCAATGGACTTATACTGCTGGATTGGTTTTGCAAATTTTGTTATAATTCCTTTTTTTTTTTTTAAAAAATGTTTAATTTTTTTTTTATAAGTTTTTTTACATTTTTTAAACACTTGGGAATAATGGGGAAATAACTATGCCCTTAGAAGCACAGAGCCCAGGACACAGCACCACTGGACTGAACAGGACACAGCACAGGACCCAGCAGCACCACTGAACTCAGAAGGACAGAGCACAGGACACAGCACCACTGGACTGATACTGCAGAATGTGTGAACTTTGTAATATTGCACTACCACTGGACTTTTGCTGCTGAATGTGTGAACTTGGTAATATTGCAGTACCAATGGGCTTATACTGCAGGATTGATTTTGCAAATTTTGTTGTAATTCATTTTTTTTTTAATTATTTTTTTGTATTTTTTTTATAACTTTTTTTAAATTTTTTAAACACTTGGGAATAATGGGGAAATAACTATGCCTTTAGAAGCACAGAGCACAGGACACAGCACCACTGGACTAAACAGGACACAGAACAGGACCCAGCAGCACCACTGAACTCAAAATTGACAGAGCACAGCACACAGCATCACTGGACTGATACTGCAGAACACAGCACAGCACAGCACAGCACAGCACAGAACTAAACAGCACAGCACGAGATCTACCAGGACAGAGGACCACCTAACACACCCTCCCTCTACCCTGATCAATGCCCGAGTGAAGATGGCGGCGACTAGCGGGGAATTTATAGGATCCGAGTATCGCGAGATCCAACAGTGGGATTATGACTCCGAGCCTCGGTTTCAGGTTTTCATTTGGCGCCAATACCCGGATTTGTCTCGGATCCGACTCGGATCGGCAACGTTCGGGTGGGCTCAGATTCACGAAATCTGAGTGCGCTCATCTCTAATACAAATGTAGCATTTATTAAGACCTTTCTGTATGGCATACTGTAAACTGTAATGGTCTACAAGTGCAATTGATAAACTAAGATATTGGCTTGTCAAGTAAAACTTTGATCTGGCTGACTGTACATTCCATTCAAATAGAGAAAAGTGCCATATTTTTCACCTGTGAGAGTGGCTAACGCCAAATTTATCCCTGCATACAGTACAATGTGTTTAGTTATTTTTTCAGTAGCAAAACTATCGGCAGTCAAGCGCTGAAACAAAAAGGGTAAATCTTAAAATCCGTGCTTGATTAAGGAAAACTAACACTGGTAAAATCTTTTTTATTGCAAGTATATACCAGTTATATTGCCTACATTTGTCATAATTTAAAATGTCAGTCCTTTCTTCATTATTTTGAAATCGTTTTGCTATCTGCTTTTTTGCAATTTCATACTTATGTAGTTGGAAAATGAAAGCAGAATTCTGATTGTAATTTTCTAGGCTTGCTAGTTCCAAAATTCTTCAAACATCAGGAAATAATAATTATTATTCAGGAATTGCTCTTTTTTCCTCATAATGCATTTGTTTATACATATATATCTTTTTCTTACTTATGCTTGGTAATAAGTCATTTTTCTATTAAGCAATAATAATAACAAACACTGGTATTAATATGCTTCCAGGTCTCAGTGGTGCTCTCTAGAGGGTGGTCTGTGCCTTTTTTGTTTCTTAATAAAGCAATAAAAAAAAAAATCCTTACAGAAAAGAAACATTTCAAAATAATCCCAAAAAGAAATTATGGATGAAAGAATTGGCAAGCACATTTCATATTACTGTACAATTTAACCACCATCAATATATCATGAAATCCTTTACATTTAAGTGAAAATTGATTAGCACAAGCATAGTTTAATGGTAGCATGATAAAGTGATTAAATTATTACATGGGTCCTAGGCATCATTTTAGTCTTCTCTAGGCAAGTCATTACCATAATAATGTATAAAAATACAACAAGGCATATGAGATAACAAAGTTACATCCTTGAAAATTAACTCAATCCTTTCTATCCCAAGGCCTTGTCTATCTTATCAACTCAGAGGAAAGTAAGACAATCCATTTTTTTTTATACATACCTTTGAGCTGTTGGAAAATTTGCAGTTACCGTAATGGTTTGCTCTTACTAGGAAGAAACAATTGCTGCTATCGCTCATCGATAATCTTCATCGGTTATCACAGGGATAATTTACTAAACAACTGACAGCCCTTACAGCATTTAGCGATGAGTAGGATAAAGAGCAACAATTGATGGTAGCTGTGGAAACCCATAGCAACTGCATATATTTTGCTGCTTCTCCTACTCACTGCAGAATGCTGCCCGATGAGCTGAGCCTTTTGCTAGCCAGTAATGGCATCTTTACCTCTGTTTAGCTAGGCAGTGTTAATGTAAAAACAAAATATGAGACAATAAAAATAATAATCATCATAGATATTAACTCCAGTCTATTACCGGGTGCTCAAAGCCTATGTATTTCTGTTTTGTTAGGGTCATGAAATTATAAAATGGCTCACAGCCTTGTGTTTGTGGGCTTACTAGGTTCCACCTGATGTGATGTGCAGATGGTTCAGGGAAATAAAAAACAATCTCTGATGTACATTTAGTGGTCTTTCTGAATCTACATAGTGCCTTTTGAGACTGGAGTAAATTGATTCCTAGCCAGCACTTGGGTCTCTAACCTGTAAGTGGTACGGAATGAAGAAACAAATGACCCCAAATGGAAATCTGAGAACACTATAGCCTTCCAGAGAGATGTGGGGGACAGGGCAAACTACTACCTTGGATCCCTCTTCTGACAAGCTCTCCTATAGAAGACACCATTAGTGTAACTGTTGCTTAACCCGGACAGACAAAGCCCATTAAGGCCTACTTTGTCAAGCACGTTTGAATTTGACCACCTGGTCACCTTCTAGCTTACTTTATCCACTTAGTAAGAACTGTAGCACTGATTCCAGCTATCTGACCCTGGATCCTTTCTTAGGGCCACTCTTGATATTATACATATATTTGACCACTTTTAAGGTCTCAGGACACACTGGGATACATTTCCAGATTTTCTCACTGAATCCTGTGGTAAGCCCCAGTCAGAGTTTTTCCTCTTCGTTCCAGTGGATTACTTCCCTTTAGTATTTGAGAGTCAAGATACATGTAGATGTTATGCACTTGTTCTCTCTCTGATATTTCAACCAAGTATTGATTCATTCAATTGGAGGAGACGGCATAAGTCCATTCTGAAATTTAAAGGGACTTATTGATATTTTTAAATATGGTTTTTAACCTAAAGTAATAGGTTTATTTCATAACAGCCCATTATATATGTCAAATAGCAATCTATTATTTTTCGATTGCAATCTGGCTTCTTTAATGTGGTCAGGAGTTTAACCTTGCAGGCCCCCAAAGCATAGTGGCAAACTTGCCTGTCATGATTTACATTAATACTTATGTAAGTTAGTGGTTAAAGACCAAGGGGTAAATGTATCAAGCTGAGAGATTTCCAGCGAGTTTGAAAAGTGGAGATGTTGCCTATAGCAACCAATCAGATTCTAGCTATCATTTTGTAGAATGTACTAAATAAATGATAGCTAGAATCGGATTGGTTTTTCAAACTCGCCGGAAAACTCTCAGCTTGATACATTTACCCCCAATAGTATGTCAGAGATTGATTAAGACCCAGTGGACCATAGGCAATATAGTGGTTTCTGTCCCCCTTGTCCACTTCAATTTGTCAAAAAAAGAAGGCATAAGAGCAGGATAGAGTAAGCTGGGCCCCTCAATACCCATTGGGTCCTATGTTGCCAAATATAATGGTACTCAAACCCAGTAATCAAGAGGTAATGTTTTCAGAATTTCAGTCTGTAGATACTGGTGGGATAATGACTTAACACCCCCCCCCCTATTAAAATAAAAGTAAAATAAATAAATAAATAAATAAATAAAAAAAAAACAACTCACCTGTGCAGGATCTTGAAAGCCTGATCTGCTGGTAGCTCCTGGGGACTGAGTTTGAGCACCACCGACCTTATAGTTGATCCAGCTGTAAAATATGGTGTTACACTAATAAAGGTAGAATAAAGAGAATCTTATGGGGCAACTGAATATTTAGAGGCCTTATTACCACACACTGAGGTGGACATTAGAATGCAGGTTTAACAGCTCAGAAATAAATCTACTATTCCCAACTCCCCTTTATTGTTCAACACCAATCTCCCTTAATTAATTTCTGTGCAGAATCACATTCGGTCTGCATGATATGGTATTATATACTTACAACAAGTCCTTTCTGGTGCTCAGGGTTGTCCTTTTAATTTTTTGCAAGCAAATCTTGCTCTTTTTAACTATTTATTTTTCAAAGTATTTATGGCATCATATACTGCTGCTGAGCAGCTCTATAACCTCTTTGCTGTAGCTGAATTATCCTCTTTAGAGTCATTGTTTCTCCAATGTTAAAAAAAAAGCATGTATCTGCATATTTATCTGCAATGTATCCGCCATGTATGCCACATTGCAACATTTTAAACCTTGTTATCTTCTAAAGTGTAGGAATAAGTGGTACTCTAACCAGAGTGGAATACTGACAAAATTGGGGATAGGGCCCGGTGATGATAGTCTAACCCTCCAGCTCTGTTCTTCTGAGAATGTACGTGCCTGGTGCATGTACAGTGAAGCCCCCCCCCCCTCATGTTTGCTTTGACATTAATGTCATTAACTTGTCAGTAAAATCATATTAATTTAATAAATATTAAGCAAACATTAACTTAATATAGAATTTATAACTGCTACGTTACAAAAATGCAATTATTAATTTAATGATGTAAATTCATAAAGCTAAACATGTGTGTCCTACAGGTCATATTAATATTGTAAAAAAAATAGCTTTATTTAAAAAAATATTGTATTGTGAGGCTTTATATATCACTGTTAAGTATTTTCAAATGTTTTATTTATGAATACTATGTTCCAATTAAACAAGCTAGTTTTTATTTTACAGTGTATTGTTCACTTCACATTTTAATGATTGTGTTACCTCTTCTTCCTGTTTTATTAGCTAGAGGTACAAAGCATTTAATATTGTTTATGAAGACTATTCAGAGTATCATTTGTAAAGCCAGCGACCACTCACATTTTCGTGAGAATAAGAAGGGGGCATCATCACAGCTGCTGACAGCCGAGACATTGTATGAAATGGGTTTAGCCTGCAGTTCCCTTGTCAGTGGGGTGGCCATGTATGATTCAATCTGCATTCAAAAATAAAAGCTTTCAAAACCACACCAGCTATCACCTCTTACAAACTATAAGTACCCTTTTGACTGCTATTGCTTTGCTGCAAAATAACACATTTAGTCATTTGTCATAATTATAAGAGAGTACCAACGACATGGAATTCAGGACCGCCTATTAATGCTGGCAAGACTGTTATAATACAGTCAGCAGGGGATTGCTGCTGTGAGCAAATCACAACTGCAGTGCCAGTTAAATTCCAACCGAAAGGTCATATATGACCTTTGTAAGCAGTTCATCTCCAATGATTGATCTGTTAGCAACAAAACTAATAATTACACAGCTCTTCATTTCCACTTCGTCTTTGTAACATAACATTTCTCTCAGTATGGAGGATCCAGGCCACTTTGGAATAAATTGTTGTACCATAAACCCAGTAAAACCCCACAGGTGCATCTCAAGTTTCCACTGCTTATTTTTTCCTCTCTGCAGGTAGTTCACAAAGAAGGCTAAACAATGACACATTAATTTCTATGTTTCATTTTTAATTCCCCCATTAACACCAGTAACATATTTTTAATGATGTTACTTTTGTATACTTATATTCTGCAGGGTGTATTAACAATTCTTTGTTTTACGACTTAAATTTCAATATAGCATTTATTTTAGGGAAATTCAGGCTAATTATTGTTGCTCTTGACAAAAACGCATTATCTGGAAGCATACTTTGTAATTCAATATCTCATGCTCCGTTATTAAAATAAAATAAAGATTCCATGCAAAATAAAGGTTTTAAAACACAAACTATTGTAACTTAGATGCATTTATTGTGACTTGCAGTGGAACCCTTTATTTTTATAATACATTTTTTGTAATATATGTACTTCGGTGCACTCAAACATTAAAAAAAAAAAAACATGCGTTTTTTACATTCATGCAATTGTTTTTATAATTATACATTTTGTGAAGAATGCATTGTGTGTTATATAGTTAATCTGTGTATTCAGTTTTTATTTTGTAGAAAAATTTAAACGCATTACTTATATACCTAAAACAGGACCAAGATGCATGTGTTACAATTGCTATGCGCCACCATTGAATTTACTGACGTTAGTTGCAAACAAATAGTACAGAATCTGCACCTAATTTACATATATTGCACTGGATGTAGTCTGCAAAATGCTTTAGTTTTGCATTAGATTGTAGCCAAAGAGGAAGGAGAGGAAAATGTACAGCTCACAATAAAGTCCAACCTCCTACCACTTTAGAACAACTGTTTTTCATTTACACTTAAATTATATTATTAGTTTATTCTCCTAAAATATTGCTTTGTTTAGCCTCATTTAAGGATTAAATAAACCAAGATAGAGAGGAAACATTGGGACAGCGTTCATTAGGTATGGTACTTTTGTGTATTTTAACCTATTTTTTACATTGGTCAAAGAGTGCCTAGTGTCTTGATCTACACCCAGGTCTGAGTGAGTGTAAGGTTCAAGTGCACTTGAGCAAGGAACACCCGTATATATCAGAGTTCCCTTCTCCTCTGGGCAGAATTTAATTTTGGAACCTTAGAATGCTGGCTGCAGATCAAGGCATATTGGTTCTTCAAATGCCTTGTTGTGTCGCCAGGCACATGGCAGCGAGTTTATACAGCTCCCTGCTGCCCACAGGGTAGAGCTCAGAGGAGATGGTAGAGAGGACAGGGCACGGAGCAGCACAGATGGCAGCTACATGAGTCCAAGGGCCCTTAAATATGTACTATTTGTGTCTGCATTGCAAAGAAAAATTTTCATAAAATATTAATTGTTTATTACATTTATATAAAATCATGGGACTCATTCTTACAATGGCAGTCTTTTTGCATACAGGTGACACGTGTCTCCTCTGCGGCAGACGTGGGGTCCCACCTGATCAAGTAAATTGCTGGAACAGAGGTAAGTGATTTTTTATTTATAGTGATATTTAATTTTTTTATTTTATATTTATCCTTCAGTTTTGGGTGGAGTTATCCTTTAGGATTGTTAAATCTTAACTACATTTATACTGCACCCAAATATGTAATTTAATGATTATCTCATTAAATAGGAATAATATAAAATTAAGGGGCATATTCAATTGTTGCCGTTACACCGAAAAGTAACACGGCGTGCGCACTATTATCATCATTCCGGTAATAGTGCGCGTAATTACCGTTATTACAGTACCTTTCACGCTGGATTTCAGCTTGCAGCTCAGGGAGCTGCAAGCCGAAATCCGGCTTAGTATTACCGTAATAACGATAATACTTTTAACGCTGCGGGAAAATCAAACAATTGAATATGCCCCTACGTGTAAGACTAACAGGAGTGTGATCCTATAATGTATTATTTATTATTGTTATTATTATTACTATTACTGTCAAATGAGACTAGTACAAACATCACGCACAGGGAACTTTTTAACCCTTTAGAGCTTGCACGCTTTCTTACGGGGTAATACATAAAAAAAATTGATCAAGTTCAAAAGGAGATAACTCTTCACTTTGCAATGGGACTCTTCTTCTACACTATTTTCTACAACCAGAAATTTACAGAACGGACACATCCATTAAGTCCTGAGGGCTGAGACAGATGGAAACATAAGTGGGATGTCCCGTTTCAGAGATTTGAGGAAATGATGCTGAAACACTGCATAAAATAAACCACAATGGGCCTGATTTAGAGTTTGATGCATTTTGTATCCGAAATGTATGAATAAACGTTTTGTTTACAGCTTTATAAATCCAATGGGGATCTTCTTTCCTGTGGTCATCCAAACTGAAATGACAAATAGGAAATCTGGACCTACTGCCACGGGTTGACAAAATAGTACCGTGACGTTAATGAATGAAGTATTAGCAGCAAGGGGGGTCAATGCGATAACTTTTTTTTATTACGGGTGGAGCGCATGTCAAAAGAAGAAGATAAAAATAAGAAATACTATAAAAAATAACTTATGCGTGTATATTTCATACATGCATTAGAGTTATTGATTCACTTAATAATGCAATAGGATGACAAGTTTCTGTATTACTTAAATTTTTTATCTTTTTGACATTACATTAAACATAAAGCTGCAATTATCATACAGCTCACACAGATATTGTAAGAGTGTCAACACTCCCATGATCAAGTTTCATAGTACCAAAGCACATTGCATAATTTTATTTGGCTTTATAAACTTCCTAAAAGTCACGATCAACGATGTAAAAATGTTGTGCAAATTTGGAAGTTTGTACATACTCACAACCATCTGTCCAACAATTCTGCTGATAGTTCCTCCAACCAATATGTGTGCTCTGTAATGTTGTCTCCTACATGCTCTGTTGTGTAAATGTACAACGTAAGCACATGGAAATACAGTGATATTTTTTTTATAGAGAATCAATACTAAGGGCTAGATTTACTAAGAATCGTGTTTGGTGGCGGTTTGATACCGCCACTCATCGCCGGCGGTTTAGTGGTTCAAACCGCCGCATTTACTATAGGGCGACTTGAGGCTTCAATTTAAAATGACTGGCGATGTGTGGCGGATTGAAAAAGCTAAACCGCCGGCGGTTTTGTCCAAACCGCCGGCGGTTTGGATGAAACCGCCACAAAACCGCCACAAAACCGCCAGCCAAAAGACAGGACAGGACAGTTTTAATACCTGCTTCAGAATGGCTTGATAGCTTAAATATGCTGTTTGAACTATTTTGCCATTCAGAACATTAGAGAAAGTACCATTGACATTTAAATTATGTTGGCAATCATTATTTATTGATTAAGCGGCAAAATGAATAAAATATTATCTTATGAGGGAATAAAAAATTTTCATTATATAAAGGGGATAAAATTATTTAATTATTACATTATTTGGACAATATGTCATGACAAATTGTGCAACATAAATAATTATATCCACCATTAACAATCAGTTATTAATATTATATATTCACATTTTCTACAAAATATAATGCTATAACAGTGTCCCTTTAAAAAAAATTATAAAAAAAAATTATTTCATAAATTATTATTACATTTATTTTGTCCCTTTAGCAATAAATAATGATTTTCCAAATGATTAAAATATCAAAAGTGCTTTCTCTTATGTTCTGATTGACTAAATACCTGAAACAGCACACTGTTTGAACAATCTCGCTGCTCACAAGCAGCGCTTTCATTTTGGTCTATTGAATGGCGTTTTTCCGGCGGCTTTATAAACCCCCTAATAGTAAATCCGGCTGTTTGTATGTTGAACATTGTTGAAACCGTCATGGCGATGTATACAGAGGCGGGTTTGGAAACATCATTTTTGGCCGTTTGGACGGCGGGTTTAGCCTTAGTAAATCCGGCGATGGCTAAACCGCCGCCAAATCCGCCGAAAGTCGGCGGGTTTACAAACACGCCTGATAGTAAATCTAGCCCTAAATGTTCTTTACATGCTCTATATGTCATTTATTTGTTCCAGAATACAAGTGTATACATTAATTGTAAACACATGTACAAATAAATATTATTAATAAAGTATAATTTATTTACTATCGTGCTATGTGTAAATTTCTTAACTTCTGTTCTATCTACCTGTATGTATTGTTAATTTGCCTGTGCTATACATACAGTGTGTGTGTATATATAAACACACAGACGATACTGAGCAAAAGTTTTAGGCAGGTGTGGAAAAATGCTGCAAAGTAAGAATGCTTTCAAAAATAGAATGGTTAATAGTTTATTTTTATCAAATCAATATTTGGTGTGACCACCTTTTGCGTTCAAAACAGCATAAATTTTTCTAGGTACAATTGCACACAGTTTTTGAAGGAACTCGGCAGGGAGGTTGTTCCGAACATCTTGGAGAACTAACCGCAGATTTTCTGTGGATGTAGGCTTGCTCAAATCCTTCCGTCTCTACATCATCATCATCATCATCATCATTTATTTATATAGCGCCACTAATTCCACAGCGCTGTACAGAGAACTTATTCACATCAGTCCCTGCCCCATTGGAGCTTACAGTCTAAATTCCCTAACATACACACACACAAACAAACACAGACAGACAGACAGGGAGAGACTAGGGTCTTTTTTTTTTATTTTATTTTTATAGCAGCCAATTAACCCCTACCAGTATGTTTTTGGAGTGTGGGAGGAAACCGGAGCACCCGGAGGAAACCCACGCAAACACAGGGAGAACTACATGTAATCTAAAACAGACTGGATGATGTTAAGATCATAGCTCTGTGAGGGCCATATCATCACTTCCAGGATTGCTTCTTCTTCTTTATGCTAAAGATAGTTCTTGATGACATTGCCTGTATGTTTTGGGTCGTTGTCCTGCTGCAGAATAAAGTTGGAGCCAATCAGACACCTCCCTAATGGTATTGCAAGAAGTACCTGTCTGTATTTGAGGACACCATTAAACCTGACCAAATTCCCAACTCCATTTGCTGAAATGCAGCCCTAAACTTGCATTGAACCTCCACCAAGCTTCACTGTTGTCTGCAGACACTTATTATTGTATCATTCTCCAGCCCGCCGGTGAACAAACTGTCTTTTGGTACAGCTAAATATTTAAAATTTTTAATCATCAGTCCAGAGCACCTGTTGCCATTTTTTTGCACAGCCGTTCCTATGCTTTCGTGCATGGTTGAATCGCTTGGCCTTGTTTCCATGTCAATGGAATGGCTTTTTGGCTGCAATCCTTCCATGAAGACCACTTCTGGCCAGACTTCTCCGAACAGCAGATGGGTGTACCTGGGTCTCACTGTTTTTTTCCAGTTCTGAGCTGACGGCACTGCTGGACATGATCCGATTTTGAAGGGAAGAAAGCATGATGTGTCTTTCATCTGATGTACTAAGTTTCCTTGGCCGACCACTGCATCTGCCTCAATTTTTCCTATTTCTTTGTGCTTCTTCAGACGAGCTTGAACAACTTGAAACCCCAGACTGCTTTGAAATCTTTGCCTGGGACAGATCTTGCTGATGCAGTATAACTACCTTGTGATTGTTGCTGTGCTCAGTCTTGCCATGATGTATAACTTTTGACATGAAACTGTCTTCCACAATCTCACCTTTGCAGCAGAGTTTGGCTGTTCCTCACCCATTTTTAAGCCTCCTACACAACTGTTTCTGTTTCAGTTAATGACTGTGTTTCAACCTACATATGAAAATGATGATCATTATCACCTGTTTGGAAATGATTGGTTAATCATACACCTGACTATAATCCTACAACTGTTTAGATCTTTTATTTCAGGTTTATCATGGAATGCCACCAAATAAACCAGAATTTTCTTTTGAAATACTTTTATTTTCCAACAAAGGAATTTTTAAAATTGTCTTTCAAACTTCAGCATACATTATTCAATCATTATCATCATTTTTTATATAGCTTCAAGAATTCCGCAGTGCTGTACAGAGAATATTTGTCATTCACATCAGTCCCTGTCCATTGGAGCTTACAATATAAATTCCCTAGCACACACACACTAGTGTTAATTTTGCCAGCAGCCAATTAACCTACCAGTATGTTTTTGGAGTGTTGAAGGAAACCGGAGTACCCAGAGAAAAGCCAGGCAAACACAGGAAAAAAAACATACAAATTCCACACAGTTATGGCCATGGTCAGGAATCACAGAGGTGCTAACCACTAAGCCACCATGCTGCCCAATAATCAATACATAACAAAATATACATATATGAACTGCTCAAAATAAAGATCTCAATAATCAAAGCTATACAGCATCTAGATATAGTTGTATTCTCAATATAATCATTTAACAAAAGGCATACGTATATGATCATTTCAAGTACACATGCAGTATACAGGGTACAACAGGTATTCTCTACTGTGGTCCTATAAGTATGCCTTAAATATATGTTTTTTACAGTTTCTTCTTTACATTATATATACATATAACCATACATAAATGTTGTATAGCCATGAGAGAACTAGTGAGGTTCTTAACAAATTACTACACACTCTTTAATCAGAGAATAGTCTATAAATCCACATATTTGAACTATATTATTTAACTATGATTGGATGCTATATATGATTTCACTATGATTGAATACTATGTATAATTTGACTATGATTACATGCTATATATGATTTGAGTATGATTGAACTATATTGAGAATGTAACTTTTTAGCTGGCTAGAGCCTCCCAGCAGTATTTGTATCTCACGCATGTGATACAAAGTTTTTTTAACATCATTAATGTTTCCCCTCAATACATTAAGATATTCTTGCAGCTTTGACATCTTTTCAGCTACACCTATTGCATCACCAGAAGACTAAGAACTTTTAATGTTTGGCCCCTCCTTTTCTCTTTCTGAATTTTCATCTGAAATGATGATGGTATCTATTTGAAGAATGGAATCAGAATTTAGTTAACTTTAACAATTAAACTGGACAGAACATATTTTCTTAAATTCAACTGGACTACTACCTTTCCTCACTTTGGACACTGCTTGAAATGACTTTGTGCTGATGTCCCTCTTGGGTTTGTTGAGGTTTGCAGTTGTGATGGTCCATACCAACTGTAATGAAACATAGATGTTATGTATTCACATATAGGCACAGGGTACACAACAACATTTTACTCGTTTATGATTGTTTTTTACCTTCTGTAGGTTCTTCTTTTATTTCCACATTGATTATGTCTGTGATTCTCACTTTTATTCCCACATTGGCTATGGCTTCTTCACTTTTCTTTTTCTGTGTTGAAGTAGATAGGTGATCACATATTCTTTCTAGAATAGATGATTTCACTGTTTAGTACCAATCATTATTGACATTGTTAATTACATCATTAACAAGTTTTTCTCAAGTTTTAGTCCAAGGTTTTAATATTCACCTTGTTTGTATTTTGTTTAATTTCCCTTGTTCCTTGGTCTTCAAATCTGACCATCATTTCTGTATCTGAAATTTGCTTATTTCATCCTCCGTTTACCTCTTAACATATTAATCAATCTCTGCATTAGTATTTAATTTATGTAATTTATTTTAATGTAATTTTTTAAACAATCGTTGTCATGTTGGTCCAGAATTCTAACCATCATCTCCATCTTCCTGTGAGTCATTGGGTTGGTTTTTTTTAGAGATGGTCACTTACCCCCGTGTTTTGGTTTTGTATTCGGTTTTGGATCTGGATTACCGTCTTGTTTTGGTTTTGGTTTTGGTGTTGGAAAACCGCCATTGCGTGTTTTGGTTTTGGTTTTGTTTTGCTATTTTGTTGCAAAATCAATGTTTTTGGGCCTAAAATAACCAAATTTAGTGCTCCACCTGTTTCTTGGATAAGTAATCTTATTGTAAAGCTAATAAATTATCAAAAAAACAGTTTAATTCCTGGTAGGTAGGCCTTCATTAATTCTACACACAAAACAGATTGTCTTCCTCTCCATCTATGCATATTGGCAATGCAGCCATCGTCTTTGGATGTATATTACACCCTACAGTTATAGTTAAATATGTAAAGAAATGGAAAAAGGCAGTTTGCTTTCTGTCTCTAAATGCGCCCCTCCACTTGTCGAAAATACCAAAAAATTCAGCCGTTATAGACTGTACAATAGTAATTGAAATGGACAAAGCCAGTTTGGTTTCTGTCTCTATAGGCCCCCCTCCACTTGTTGAAAATACAAAAAAATTCAGCCGTTATAGACTGTACAATATTAAGAGAAATGGACAAAGCCAGTTTGGGGTCACTCTGTCTATGGCACCCTACCCTTAAGGATAAATTGCCCAAACAGCAGCCTTTCAAGATGGTACGTGATATGGAAATGCCTCAAGTCCCTTTCCTCTTTAGGGGTAGATTATACCCTAGACTTAAATAGAAAGTTTTAAAAAGATGTTATCGTCATCCTCTGGATCTTCATCCTCACCCTCATCAGTGTGTACATCATCATCACAGACTATCAATTCATCGCCGCTTGAATCCGCCATTAGGGAACAGTCAGTGCTTGGATGTCTTTGATGGTGAAGGCCTTCCTCGTGGAAGATGTAGTTCATTTTTATAAACATCATTTTCTCCACATTTTTTGGAAGTAACCTTCAACGGCGATCACTGACTAAGTTCCCGGCTGTACTGAATACTCGTTCCGAGTATACACTGGAGGGTGGGCAGCTTAGGTATTGCAAAGCAAGTTTGTACATGGGTTTCCAAATGGCCTGCTTTTCCTCCCAGTAAGGAAAGGGACTGTCTGACATTTCCATATCAATTACCTCTTGAAAATAATCCTCCACCATCCTTTGCATGTTTATACTCGTATTGGATGGAGTTATGGGCAAGGTGACACATTTTTTTGAAAAATCCTTCAAACCAGCCCAGATGTTAAATTGTTCTGGTCTGCCCCTTCGTCTTCCTTGCTTCTTTTTGGGAAATTTAATTTTTACAAGCAGCAGCAGCTTGAGAAAGTGAAGGAGGACACGTCGTCAAGCCGAGGCCCAGTTCAGCGGCCAACTTGCTGAGCAATAGCTCCTTGCAAAAGTTCACATCTCGCTCATTTACAAGTGAAGACTCAATGTAGGTCTTAAACCTTGGATCAAGCACAGTGGCCAAAACGTACTGATCCAAGTTCAAGATCTTAATAACTCGAGGATCATTGTGAAGCGAATAAAGTACTTGATCGACAAGGCCAACATACTTTGCTGAATTGCTTGCTTTCAGCTCCTCCTTCAGTTTCTCATGCTGCTTTTCCAATAGTCTAATTAAAGGAATGACTTGGCTCAAATTAGCAAAGTCTGCACTCACCTCACACGTCACAACTTCAAATGGTTTCAGCACCTTGCACAGGACTGAAAGGATTCTCCACTGTGCAAGAGTGAAATACATCCCCCCTCCTTTCCCAATGTCATGGCTTGTGCAATATGCTTGGATGGCTTTGCGCTGTTCCTCCATCCTTTGAAACATGTACAGGGTGGAATTCCACCTTGTTACCACCTCTTGCTTAAATTGGTGGCAGGGCAAGTTAAACTGCTCTTGGAGCTGCTGTAATCTCCTACGTGCTGTGGCTGAATGCCTGAAATGGCCTGCAATTTTACGGGCCACTGAAAGCATCTCCTGCACCTCACGGTTATTTCGTAGGAAGCTCTGCACCACCAAGTTGATGGTGTGAGCAAAACAGGGAATGTGTTGGAAGTCACCCAGCTGTAATGCTCGCACTATATTGTTGGCGTTATCAGAAATGACATATCCTGGGGAGAATCCAAGTGGTATAAGCCATGTATCAATCACATCTCTTAGTTTGCGTAACAAATTGTCAGCTGTATGCCTGTTAGTGAAGCCGGTGATACAAAGAGTGGCCTGCCTGTGACAAATGTTACGTAGTGGTGTACATGCTGCTGCTGTTCCTGCTGGTAAAGGTGAATGACTAACCCAGTGGGCTGTCACAGTCATATAGTCTTTGGTTTGGCCACTTCAACTTGTCCACATATCTGTGGTTAAGTGGACAGTGGGCAGAATGGCATTCATCAGCGCAATCTCTACATTTTTACACACTTTTTGGTATAGTTGTGGAATTGCTTTACAGGAGAAATGGTGTCGCGATGGAATTCTGTAACGCGGACACAAACCTCAATTAACTGTGAAAAACCAGCTGCGTTTATTGTGGAGATTGGACGCAGATCTAACACTAACATTGCAGCCATGGCGTCTGTGATTCGCTTGGGGACTGGGTGACTGCTGTCATATTTGCTTCCCCTCGCAAATGATTGTTTCACAGTTAATTGCTGAAATGTAGGACTGCTCATTTTCTTGACTTGCCTCTGGGCTGACGATTCACCCCCAGCAGCAGCAACAGCAGCAGCAGCAGTGGGACTAACGCTTTCTTCAGAGGAATCAATAATAGTGCAGGAGTCATCCAGTCTTAATAAGTGAGATGCCGGGCTAACTCAGAGCGCTACTGAGGATATTGATGAGGATGGTGTGGTGGGTGTTTTTTGTAGCCGTCGGGATGTCGGTGAGCGGAGGTTCTTAGCTGATGATGGAGTGCTTGTAATTTTTTTGGAAGAACTTTCAGCTTTTCCCAACACTTTGCCATGAACTCTCGTTAAATGGCGTAACATAAACGAGGTTCCAAGATGGTTAAGGTCCCTCCCTCGACTGACTGTGGCTTGACATACACTACAAATGGCTAAACAATTGTTGTCTGGATTTGGGTAGAAATAATTCCACACATAATAGTGGATTTTTTTTGTTTTATGCCCAGGCATGACAATGGCCTTTTTCTTGTCACGTGCCAAAACTGCTGCCACTGGTGCAGGACTTACACAAACAACCTCATCCTCATCAACATCCTCATTAGCGCCCTCGTCGCCTACACAAATCTCCCCCTCATCCTCTTCTAATTCCAAAGTGGCATCCTCAATTTGTGTATCACCGGCTACACTCGGGTTATTAAGACACACATCAGCAGAATGCTCACGATTAGACATCCCACTGTTGGATGGACTCTCCACAGGGATTGGTGTCATTTGTGAATCAGAGCAAACATTATCCTCTAATGCCTTACTGTTATCTTGCAGCTCGGCTTTGACGCGTAACAGTAGTTTCGCACCAATTGTAGACTCGGTAACTTTTTGGGATCTGCCACTAATAGAGAAAGGTGAAGGCCTCATTCTCTCTTTGCCACTGAGTGTGTAGAATGGCATATTGGCAATTTTTTTTTTATCGCCACTTAACTTTTGCTCAGTTACACTTCTTTTTCGCTTCAACACAGTAATTTTTTTTTTGGTGTATGTTTTTTGGACTGATTTCGAAACACTGTGTAGTTTGACATCGCCTTGCCCAGATGACGTACTGGGAACACTAACATCAGGACTGGTGACAGAACCTGGTTGCTCATTCTGCTCATATATGGAATGCTTTGAATCCATTCTGAGCCCAAAGCACTTGTAGTGCTAAAAATTATTTGGTAGATACTGCTGACAGATAGTAATTTTGACAGCCAGAAATATTTGTGCACAATTATGGGGGACACCCCAAAAGCACTGGGGAGTGCTAAAAATTATTTGGTAGATACTGCTGACAGATAGTAATTTTGACAGCCAGAAATATTTATGCACAATTATGGGGGACACCCCAAAAGCACTGGGGAGTGCTAAAAATTATTTGGTAAATACTGCTGACAGATAGTAATTTTGACAGCCAGAAATATTTATGCACAATTATGGGGGACACCCCAAAAGCACTGGGAAGTGCTAAAAATTATTTGGTAGATACTGCTGACAGATAGTAATTTTGACAGCCAGAAATATTTATGCACAATTATGGGGGACACCCCAAAAGCACTGGGGAGTGCTAAAAATTATTTGGTAGATACTGCTGACAGATAGTAATTTTGACAGCCAGAAATATTTATGCACAATTATGGGGGACACCCCAAAAGCACTGGGGAGTGCTAAAAATTATTTGGTAGATACTGCTGACAGATAGTAATTTTGACAGGCAGAAATATTTATGCACAATTATGGGGGACACCCAAAAAGCACTTTGAGTGCCAAATATTGAAGAAAAAAAAAACCTCCTCTATCCTCCTCTCTTCTCTAGCGATTTTTGTTAGCACAATTGGAATCAGAATATTTTATTCTCTGTCCCTGCTCTAATCAGCCTGTGACTACACCCTGCTCTCTCCCGCTGTCAAATGGCGATGGATTGCTGTGGAGGCGTGTATTTATAATCTTCAAATAACGCGAGAACCGAGCCCCAAGATCCGACGACGTCACAATGACGTTCGGCCTCGATTTGGATTCCGAGCGGGTGGGAGAGTATCGAGCCTACTCAGCTCTGTACTCGGATACCCAAAGTTCGGGTGAGTTCGGTTCTTGGGGAACCGAGCCTGCCCTTCTCTAGTTTTTTTCCACATGATCCAATGACATTCTTTCTTCTTCTTCCACTCCTCCTTCACTACTTTTATCTTCCTCCCTCTTGTCACATACTGCAGATGACAGTCTGGCTCCTCTTTGTTTATCTACAATATTCTTGTACATAAGTGGGCATTAACAATTGGTATGGACCAATCACGGCAGTTCTAGCAGCATTGTGGAGCATAGTGGGTGAATGTTCATTCGCCATTAGCGTTCATCCACGGTGGCTGTTTTTGCTGAGGATTGAAAATTTTGACTCCAGTTTCGGTACTTTCCGAACAGATTTCACAAATTCTCTACTTTATTTCATCACTATTATAGCAGGATAAGTACTTTATGGCATCTGGCTTTGTTATATATGAATTTTGTGGGAAATATTACAATACATGTTTTATCTATTTTCAGAAATGTCATATCTTTTGATAAGAATGTAGATCACATGAAGGTTGTTAGTGAGGCCTACAGATCACATCCCTGCTGAAGGTAAAGTAAGTCCAAGAACTACTCCAACAGGTAGAAGAGGCTGAAGCCTTATGAGGAAATGGTCAGAGTCAGCCTCCCTCACTATCCGGAGGCAACTGCAAAATGGGTCAGAGGGAATATACAGAATAAGCGCACTGTGTTCCGCAAAGAACTAAGTAAGATTCAGGCTGTCCAAAGATCTTGGGCAGGGGCTGAGAATATCTGTGTTTCAATGTTGTGGTACTGCTGATGTTCACGGTGGATCAGGGGATTGCCAGACCATCTACTGACAACTTGCTCCAGGGGTCTAGCTCATCATTTGTCCCTCAGGAAACAGAAGACATACTGGCAGTAGGTAAACACATAATCATGAATGCTTAAAATATTTATTTACATATTGGTCAAAATGAGTACTTCAAAACAGAATGTCAATGTACATACATTATAAATATTGCAAATACTCCTCCCAGTTTAACTTGCTTTTTCACTGGTATTTCTCAGTTGAGAAAACTCCACTGCTGTCAACTATACAACTTCCTCAACATAATCTATAGCATGCTCCAAAGTAGAAGCTGAGCAGTGCACAGTGGGGCTTTTACATCTAAAACATGCCATCACCACCTTATCTAGTTTGTCAAGGCGAAGATTAATGGCTATATGAAAAATCCTGAACCTGTTGCTTAATATACCAAATGCATTCTCCACTATTTACTTGCTCTTCATAATCTGTAATTATATATCCTCCTTTATTTTTTGAGTGTTTTTCTTTGAGAAAAGGCTATAAAATTTTAACATGTAGTGCAAATGCTTCATCAGCCACAAATATAAAATGAAGGCCTAATTTAGTTTGGGTACATGTTGGCAAATTACGTCCATTGTTTTTAAGCTTGTCATGGAAGGGTGTCTGTTCCAATGTCCCAACATCAGACACTTTTTTCCAATGTCCACAAAGATGAATTCATATTTTGCATCCACTATGGCCATCAGAATAATACTGAAGAATAACTTGTAATTGTATATATAGGAACCTGTTTTAGAGGGTGGCATAATTCTGACATGTTTACCATCTATGGCCCATCCATAGTTTGGGAAATTCCACATTTCTTCAATTTCTTCAGCGATAATTTACCATTCCTCAACCTTTGATGGGAACTGAAATAAAAAGGTTGTTGCAATGTTAAATCAACACATGCATCTATCATACTAACTATTTTAATTTATATTTCTTATTACACAGCCACCTGCCTTCATTAAAAAGGGGTTTTCTGATGTTGTGGAGGATACGGTGGAGACGCCTGCTCCCACCCAGCTGAGTTCTGAAAGCCACCCAGCAACCCACCCAGCAACAAGTTAAACAACCTGGCTGGAGGGGAAACAAAAAGCTATGGGAGTCGGAAAAGAAGACTATGAGTGTGACCTGATATGTGCAGCAATTGCAAAAAAACCTCAAACTCTTAGATGCGTAAAACAGGACCACGGCCGAGCATTTAATTTTGGAGGTGCTTTATAGGGCCAAAAGAAGGGAACTCACCAAGTACACAGGGCTGACAAGATTCCCCCCGAGCCATGCCCAATACTTCTACAGGCCTGCCCCATCCCCTCAATCATTTGTCGCTTCCTCCCCCCAGGCAACATCGGTTCTTGGAAAGATGGTCCAGTACCTCTCCTGTCTATAGGACTTTCACACCAAGCAGCAGTGCCAGTATGCCGCAGCATAGTGGAAGGCTTTCCTCATTGGAAAATGTCAAACTTTTTATTTATTTTTCCAGGTTTGAGTTTGGTTTATTTATAGGTTTTATATATTTATATGTTTGTGTGTTTTTTTCTATATGTTAATAAGTTCAGTTTATATTGCAATAAAAAAATTGTTAAAATATGTGTATTTCTTTCACAAACCTTCATATATTAGAGAACTTGTATTATGGTCTCACAGATCTCAGGTATGATCAGACCCAGAGCTTGAGGCAAAATAGCTGTGGTGTAGCTGAGATCAGCCAGTGTCCTTCCAGTAGATAAAAATCTCAGGGCAGCAACCAGTCTCCGCGCTGCAGATATGGGTCACCTTTAATATGTGTCCTCCTTTTGTGTGAGTGGGGTGACCAGTTGCAGCATTTCCTGGAAAGTAGGATCATTTATCCGCAGGAGATTCCTGATGTCATTAGGATTATTTTCCCATATCTACTGTGGCATTGGTGTATGTGAAAAGGATTCTCTCCGCAGCAACCAGTCCTTGGTCCAACAACTGTGGTGTTTGCTTCTTCTTTTTCTCCTGTTTATTCTTTCCAGCACTGACGCTATGGCGACAAGCAAACAAACATGCAGTTTTCTTTTATATGACAGGCTCATTATAACAATAACAATTTGCACAAAGCAAAACGAAGCAATCAATGGCGTTGATACTATTTCCTCTTCCTGGATGTCAGTGTGTTTGTATGTGTGCAGTGAGGTGGAGCTAATTATTTAAATTAGGTTTTGATATTGGTGCAGTGACGGCAGATATCTGTAGAGTGGGTATGGAGTCATGATCTTTTCAGCAGATGGTTCTGAGAGATGCAGATCTTGGATCTGACGGTAAATCATGTAGGTATGTAGACATGAATCAGCATGCTTATCGGGATTTTCAGTCACTGGTAAAATCATTACAGAAATCGTATCTGAAGTAAGACTATAAAAGTGTGTATCCAACTTAAGAGAGTTTAGAGAATAGTTACTACTGTTATCACTTTTAGTTGCATATTATTTACACCCTCATATACTTAAGATCTCTGAAGTTTTAAGCAAAGTCAAGTAAGCAATAAATTAAGTAGAACTGTTGTAGGGAATGAGATGATCCCAGCTGCAGAGTGCTCAGGTTTATACAGCTTAGCTATAATACAATAATAATTATCAATCAATAATTTCCAAATTATCAAGTTAATTTTACCTAGAGTTTGATAAGTATTATGTAGCACAAATCTATAGCTCTTGTTACTTGCACAAACACCTAATTGCATTTTATACAAATTTGAATTATTGCAAGAACTATTTATTATCATTGGCTATGAATCAATTCACAAATCTAAAAAAAAATGATCTATCTAAACGTCAAATAAATTTAGCGCAACATAAATTGACACTGGCCGGGCAATCATATTACAATTTATTGACTACAATATATAGTTCAAATAAGGCATGTAGGTTATAGAGAAACCCAGCTATAATAGAAGTTTAGTTGGTCAGGCATCATTTAGAAGTTACATTAGATACTCTATAGGTATACTTTTAGGACTTGCCCTCCAGTGACTGCTTCTGTACAGAAACTGAAATTAGCAATACCTGAAAAGAATAGAGATCAGACTATAGAAAAAGATTGATTGCTTGCATTTTCCACCAATCACTGAACAACACATTGGTTAAAGCATTGATTGATGAAGTATTTAAGTCATCAATCACACATCAGAAGTTTTTTTAGAAATGGCTGCTAGGTCTGATATGTAGGTAGTATCAATGAAATTTTGCGTAGCTACAAAATATGCGAAAGACCTCTGGCTTACAATTTGTTCACTTTTAAAATGTTCAATAACCCATATTGGTTGGCTATTTTGCGAGCAAATGTTTCACTTTACATGTCAGTATTCTTTATCCACTGCAGTGTTAGAGCTACAAAATAATGGTATTGTTCAGAGGAATGATTTTAATTAACATACCTCTCTTCTGTTTCTGTTAGACATGTATGTCTGTATTCTTCCAGACTTTTAAGCTATAGTATACTGTGCTAGCTGTGTAGTAGTTCTTTTGCAAAGTCAGCACTTTTTTACATTTTGTATTGCTATTGTGCATTCAATAACATTAGATTTAGTAATCATTTATTTTCCAGATAATTGTTGAGCAAAATAATATCTTTTAAAGTTAACTATAGTATAATGACTATACTACCTTATACATGTTACAAGGCAGCTCATGTTTGTCTGGATTTCTTCCAGTTGCTCAGGTTTCCTCTCACAATTCAAATACATTACTGGTAGTTTAATTGCCTTCTATCAAAAATGGACGTGTATGTGCGTGTGTGTGTGCGCGCGCGTGTGTGTGTGTGTGTGTGTGTTACACAATTTAGACTAAGCTCCAATGGGGCAGGGACTAATGTTAATAATGAAAATATTCTTTGTACAGTTTTGCCAAAAATGTTGATGCATATAAATAAACTATAATAAATATAACTTCAGTGACTTCTTACTAATTAACAGTAATAATATTGGAGTAGTTTACTAATCAGCAATATAACAGCAATCAGTAGTGATAAACAATGTTGTTCCTCAATGACCAGCAATATTCCTAGTGCACAAGGGGGATGCTGGTTCAGATAAGAGTCAGGAGTGGTCCAGGGCCCCCCTGACTGTCACAGTTACTGACAGTCAGAGAAGCATTGAGCCACTCCTCAGTCAGATCATCATTGTGCCCCCAGGTGCCCCAATACATGGGGTGCCACTTCACAGCATTGTGATCACTGATTTTTCTATATATTTTTGTGACCCCACAATCACTGTTCTTCTATGTCTTTGTCATCACTATGAAGAGGATGTGGCACACACACCGAGTCACTTAAAATTATTTTAACAAATCTCTCATTAGCTTTTACTGTAAAAGGAAGGGTTAGGAAATTGTGTTCCAGTTCTCTCATGTTTGGGAATTTGCTGCAAGGGAGATTGGACTGTTTACCTGCATGTCACCCACAAAGACTTGTAGAGTCCTCCTGCTTCACCAGCTATTATTACTAAATTCAACCTTTTTCCTAATCACCTGTATATAATGATTGCACAATTTTCTCTTGTTTCCTTCTTAAATTGTTATATATGCTTTTATCTTAGACAAAGTAACATTTACATGAAACCGCTGCTCTAGGGCTGTTTTAATTTCAGGATGGAGGTAAAAGCCCAACAATTCTGATTTTTTGACCCCCAGAGGGAAATGTAAATCACAATCTCCAGAATCTGCCCCGGCAAGGATACTTGGGCTGTGTTATCGACAATAAGAGGTCGTCAGCATAAAGCACAATATTATGCTCTGATTGACCTAATTTAATGCATAAATTTTTAAATTCACACAAATTCTGCGGCCTAAAGTTTCATTGATAAGCGCAAAGATAAATGGGGAGAGGGGACAGCATTGTCTTCATTCATTGTCATCATTCTGAAAGGTAAGGAAGGGACCCCGTTCGATGATAGAGTAGTCAAAGGGGAGGGATATAAAGCTATAAAGCCAGTGACAATTTTACTATTGAAGCCCATCAAAACATAATAAGAGCCAAAATTATGATCAAAACATTTTCACGTTTATAACAAGTACTAATGAGAGAAATTTAATTTGCATGATATTGATCTGGCTTGGTAAGAATGCACAAAAAAATAATAATATTACACCATGTGGTCATGCACCCGGAAATGATAATTCAAGTGATAAAACAATTATCGTCAATATGACAGTAATGTTTTCCTTACATGTCACAAGTGCTATAGCTTCCCATACATTACACATTTTATTGACCTGACAACAGACATCAGTATAGTTATTTAATACATTCTTGTTGCTATACATCCCACAGGGATCTGGGCTAATATTTACTCAGCCATGTAATCCATTTGCTGTTTTACTTCAGCTGGTACTTCAGCACTTGTAGATACATTTCTCTAACTTTACAATATAATTCACTAAGACTATCCTACAAGATTTTTTACGTACCAAGAAATAACACTTCTCTAATGAATCTATCTGCACACTCTTCACACAGCAACCCCAGAAGATTTAGATATCTGATTTAGATTCCAGCTTGACCTTAAAAAAAATCTAATCTTATTCTCACTGCAGTCTAATATTTGTGCAGTTAAGACAGACATTTGAAGATCATATATATATTATGTCTCCTGTATCTAAAATACATTTTACAAACTTCTGTATTAGGTGCAGCCCTGGTTAATGCTCATATTGACACCTTCTGAGTATGTTCCAGTACATAGCCCCAATGCTCATCCTCAATAGTACCTAGTTCGCATTGCCATCTCTCTCTAACTGGAATAGCCACATCTTCAAATGCCTTGCGCGTGTGTGCCACATGTAAAAAAGAAAACAGACTTTTAAGTTCTTAAGGCTATATTCCAGTCACAAACTTACCTGTCCTCGTTCCAGCACCGCCCCCCCACTCGTGCTGCTGGCCGGTGCTTCCAGGAGTCGGGTCACATGACTCGTGCGTCTGACTCCCCTTGCTATTCCCTGTGTTTTTGGTTCAGTCTTACTCTCTGTGAGTGTATTTCTGCTGGATTTCTTGTGAACCGAACTCTGTCTGTCTGACTATTCATTGCACACTGCTGGATCTCCTGTGCACCCAACTTAACTTATCTGACTATTCTCTGCTTGATCGCCCGTGTACCAGATCCCAGCCTGTCTGACTATTCTGCCTGATCGCCAGTGTACCCAAGCCCAGCCTGGTTTCCGTGTAATTCACCTGTGTACTTCTGACTATTCCTATCCATTCCATAGCACTGTTTTCTGAGGTGGCCCAGGAGACTGTGACCTGCGAGTTCTTGGCAGCAAAGTCCATCCTACCTTGCGGCTGTTCTTGGTGAATACTGGGGAACTTGTTAGACTTGGTACCCCTGGTCTGCTAGCACTAATCAGGATTAGTAGAGACTCCCTTCTGCTGTCGGCGGTTGTATCAATTCCCATCAGAAGAACAGCAGTTCATGTACAGTAGAGTACAGGCAAGTCTGAGGATACTGCCACAGGGCATGTAATTGTACTGCTATAACACATAACAAACTCTTCAAAATAACTAAATTTTAGCCAGCTTGCAAAATTAATTAGTAGCTCTAACTCTACAAAGTATATTCAATATATTTAGAGTTGTTTCCTCAACCTTCAGTTTTTTTTCCCCTGTTTCTAGAATTTCATTAGTATTTTTTCTGTTTTTTTTTCCTAAAATCCCCTGATTATCTGCTATTCATGTGGAAAAATCCCCCATATCTGCTGTTCTAGTAGAAACAGATGCTGAATATGCTTTAAACTGTTCCAAGTGTGCTAGTATCATGTCTAAATCTGACTGAACTTATTTAATTCTATATCCTTGTGATCCTAGCACTAAGCATTGTTCTATAGTATCTCTAAGCAGTTTGTAACACTATGATGACGTCATGGAGGATAATGTTAACTCCTTGGCAGCTACAGAAATGAAACTTTTCTTGTCCTTATCCACTATACATTGATCACCATTTTACACAATTACTGTAGTCTTTCAATCACCCCCTTTTCCAACATACCACTATTGATAAGAGATGAGTACAGATCAGATGGATATCCAGTATATTTATCTGCACTTTAATTTATCTACTATATCTTACAAATTCTCTGCATACCTCAAGCAATATAACAATTTAAATACTCATTCCCATTTGTGCAGACAAAGTCAAAGCTTCAACTCATATTGCTTTAGGTACTTTCCTAGGTGTGGCTATTCTTGGACTTTCCCATTCGAGACTGCACATCCTTAGTTTTATGCCTTTCCCTGGTACATAGTTTCTTTATATTTCCATGCAGGAACTAGAGAGACCCCTGAGGAGATGATGTATTTGCCTTCTGTCTGGATGCTTGTTCAATCTCTCATTGTACTGAGTCCTTTGATGTAATTAGCAATTTGCGGGCCCCTAATTATTTTTAAGGACTCCCCTCAAAGTTTCTATAAAGGTAAACCCTCTTGTCTACTCACTTGATTTATCTGGCCACTCCTCTGAGTAGAATTTAATTTAGGAGTCCTGTTTGCTAGCTTGACTGCACAGCATCCTGGGGCTTCAATGGTCTTGCAATTTTAGTGGTCACACAGCAGAAAACATTTTAACAAAGAGCAACAAAAGAAGGATCATTGTTTCATTTTTTTAATGACACTTGTGATATTTTGCCTGGATTCAAAAGGTGTATCAAAGAAATATGTAATGTTGCACTGGGACATGAAAGGCCCACTGGGAAAATGCAATAGTAAGGGCTCATGAAACAGTTTGTCTTAGCACGCCGCTGAAGAAGCATGGTGAGCCACTAGAGAGGATGTGGTCAAGACACAGAATAAAGTTTTCTTTTGGTGCTTGGTAATTATATGGATACTACTGGAACTCCTTATCTCTGAGCCTCTTCTTTCACTTGAACAGCTTTTTTCAAATCTGCTTCCAAGTCAGTGAATAAGTCATGTCAGCCAAGAAATGGAAGGTTTGGAAATAGCAGCTCAAGTGTAGGTAGCACCATAGTGCTCACAATGTACAATGGCATTTGTAAAATTGACCAAAACAAAAGAAAAAAAAAATAGATTAAATATGTTAAAAAAACATTTTATGCAAGTTACACATAGACTATATTTTAAATATTTTCTACCTGAATGGCTATGCTGCTGTGAAAGCATTGCAAGGAGACCAGACTAGAATCTAGTAGGGTAGAATGATGACAGGTGAGGTACAGTAGCAGGGGATGTCTTGCAGAAAGGAGGAACAATGTTTTGACAGCATGGGATGACTGGCACTGGTGACCAGTGTGGCAACAGTGAGGCGGAGTGTGGCAAAAAGGAGTGTTTACACGCTGGATAGTGAGAATGTGGCACATGGGGTGTTTGGAAACAGGGAAGCTGTAGTGTGGCCCATGTGTGTCTAGAAGCAGGCAAGGGGGAGTGTGGAAAAGGGTGTGCTTGGAAGCAGGGGAGGGGGAGTATGGCAAATAGGGGGCTTGGAAGCAGGGAAAGGGAGTGTGAAAGATGGGGTGTATGGAAGCAAAAAAGGAGAAGATTGGCAGATTGGGTGTGCCTAGAATCAGGGAAGGGGAGTGTATTATATAGGGTGAGTCAAAGCCATAAGATGATACCCCAGCCCCTCCCCCAGTATATTAGCCATTTACATACCCACAAGACAACTGGTGACATAAATTGTCTTTTGGTATCCTTCTGTCATTTCAAGTGTGAATCACAGCTATCGTTAATGGACTAGCTGCTAATTAAGATAGCTTTTTTACAAGTCCAGTTGATGATTTACATAATATTGTTGTCATGATGAAGGCCTAAGTCTCTGTGTGCAGGTACAACAGGGGTTAAATTATAACAAATGGATAGTATGTAATTTCTGAACTATGTAAAAGCAGAGAAGGGGTTAACCTAATTTTACTACATCTCCCATGTCCATTTGCCATGGCCAGGCCCCTCCTGTTGATTTTGGCCAATCCTAGCAGGGGGTGTTTAACTAGCAGAATGAGGTGTAAATTTGCAAACATTTCTAAAAAGGAAAAGGTGTTGTCCACAGCGACCAACCAGACTCCAGACATGATATCATCATCATCATCATCATCATCATCATTATTATTTATATAGCATCAGCAAGTTCCGTAGCGCTTTCTAATTGGGGTCAAACACAGGCCCTGCTCCCAAGCTTACAATCTATGTAACAATTGGAGTTGGACACATGAGGTTAAGTCTACTTATTACATTTCGGTCCAGCCAGATTGCAAAGTTAAAAAGTGATTAGTAGATCCAGACTGATGATCCAGTGATACATAAATATTGGTCAGGGAGACAGAGGGTTGTTGTCTTGTGTGAATTGGGTAAAGGGTGTTAATAGGCTAACCTAGTGAGTTTAAGAGGATGATTGAGGAATATTATAAGCTTGTCTGAAGAGGTGGGTTTTCAGAGAATGCTTGAAGGTTTGTAGACCAGAGGAATGTCTTATTGTGCGAGGGAGGTAATCCATAGAGTGAGTGCAGCTCGAAAAAAGTCCTGTAAACGGGATTAGGAGCATGTGATGAACGGAGTTGTCGAGTTGGTAGATATTTTGAGACAAGTGAGGAAATGTTGGTGCAGTTTTGTTGATAGCCTTTTGTTTTCCCCTGTTGCATCAGTTTGTTACATCCAATGATGTTTACTTGACACATGAACTTAAAACAGTTTTTGAGCAGCACCTAATAAAGCTCAGTGACTGGTTTGAAAAATATTTTCCAGAGAATATGGAGAAATTTGTATAGATCCAAGACCCATTCAGTACTAATGCCCCATCTGAATTCACTTCTATAGAAGAAAAAAATCTTATTGAGCTCTCCTGTGACAAGTCTTTAAAAGTAAAATTTAGCAGCATGGCACTTGAAGAATTTTGGATATCTATTAAAGATGAATATCCAATGCTAAGTGCTAAAGCACAGCGAATCCTCGTTCCATTTGCAACAACATATCTGTGTGAAGCTGGGTTTTTGGCTGCTGCTGTAATAAAAAGCAAATACCTTTCAAAAATTAATGTGGAACAGGAAATAAGGGTGGCAGTGTCCAAGATGATCCCAAGGTTTGAAAAGTTGTGTGGTACACAACAGGCGCACACATCTCATTAATAATTAATAATACGTTTGGTATTTTTATAACATTCTTTAACAACCAAGCAAATTTTTCTACATATTGTTGTTTTATTTTGTTTGATCGTCTTCCTGTTAGTGAGCGCTGTAAATTGTTATTTTATAATAATATAATTGTTTTTGTTTTTTAACAATTTTCCTTGGATTCATGTGTATTAGTTTTGCAAACAACTTAATAAGTATTTTTGTCCTGACCAAAATACTTATTATTTACCCATCTATTTGGGTCATAATTTATGGAGACCCTAAGGGTGCCTCAAATTGAGAAAGTTTGGGAACCACTGGTGTAAACCAAGGTTGTGGTTGTTTGAGAGGAAGAGGTCATGTATGGAGGTAAGTTTGTTACAAACAGAGTGTGCATTCTGAAGGGCACATTTAAAGTACTTTGGAAGAGAGGGGAGACATGTGATGCATTTGAGGTTTCCTGGATTTTGGTATTGTTCTGATATATGTGTATTGGAAGAGTGTATGGGACCTGGATTAGGTGATATATCACCAGCTAAAAGAAGCAGAGAGAGAGAAAGATAGGTAAAAGGATTGTAAAATGTGTGACCTTTTATTTTCTGGGGACAGGAGGAGGCTGTCCAATTAGTGAAAATAAATAGCACAAAAGTTCATGAGTGTTAACTAGAGCTGAGTGGAGTAATGGAGGAGCAATGTGGACAAATGTTTGTGTTGCAGGAAAGGTGAAGGATGATAGTGTCCTAAAGATAATACCATAAAAGAAGAGTAACAAAAGCAATTTGTTAAACATTGTGATTTAAGAATAAAAACAATTAAGTTGAGGGAGTTTAAATAAATACATATTTGCAATGTTCAGTGCAGTTAGAGAAGTAGTACAGAGTTAGGCTGCAGCAGATGTAGTTTTTTGCTGGATGTCTTCAGATGTTGTCCAACTGCCTTGTTTAACTGTGCATTTCCAAACACCTCGTGAGAAAACCTACTTACTGTAGAAAAGCCCAAACACTTCACCCCCAAATCATGTTTCCCTTTAGACTGAATGCTAAGATATAGTTGGGATAAGTACGAACTAACATCTGTGCTAATTGGTCAGCTGATCAGAGAGAAAAAATACAACAATCTGTACTATTAGGCTAGAAGAGCAGGCCGGTGCCACAAAATGGTTCAATGAACAGCAACTCAACACAGGTTATAGCAAGATAACAATTTTTTGTTACATACATAAAAAAGAGAGTTGCAGAGATGAAAAGCAAAAATTACTTAGATGAAATTCAGGACAGAAGATGATGAGGGTTCCAGTACATACATTTTATTAATGAGGTTTCCATTGTATTTAAAACCTTCCCAATGTATTTAGTCCCCTTCCTTCCCAATATAAGAACTTTGTTGATGGGACAGGATCGTGATAAATAGAGCAGATGGTGGATGCCACAGGATAGGAGTCCCCAGCAAAGTATTATTATTGGGAAGACTTAAAAGTGCTGATCCACCAACTCACAATTAAAAGCAGATGGTAATGAAAAAAAAAAAAATGGGTATACAGATAAGGGGGTAAAAAAGAAATTAAATGTGATGGTAGTTCTGAGTTTGGAAGATTGCAGAGTAGCACTGGAGAATGCTTGGCCAATATGGTTCTGTAACTATGCTTACTATAAAAAAAAAAAAAAACAACATACAGATACACTAATCGCACTTACCTTACCTACTTCACTGTCTGCTTCCCGGAAATCTCTGCAGGTCCTGAGGAGGAGGGAGGGAACAGAAGAAGAGAAGGGGTGGGACCTACAATGGGGTGTATGGTCCCAGGAAAGGTGCATTCTACCAGGAACAGCTGAATTGCCTGAGACATGTAGCTCCATCCCTCGCTGAAACAATTAAGAAGAGGAAAGTTCCTCTTTACTTGAGGCCTGCCCAGGCAGTCCATTATTGGACGAGCCTTGGAATGCATATACAACCCTGCTCCCAGCACCCCTAGTACATGACCTTGGCCTGCTCCCTAGGAAAAGGTGGGGTATACCGTGATTTCCCCGATACTCTAGTGGGCCAATCCAACAGTGTAACTATGCATCATTATTGTGGGTATACCTCCAGACATTGGATTCCTAGTGCAATATAACATTACTTTATTTAGACAGGAAAATATGTGGGACTTGTAGTTTCTAATTTGAGATAATTAGTTTGTGTTTTATTATCACATGTTGTGACGTTTACCTACCACTGGGCTAAATGATATTTTGTTTACAAGAAACTATCTCCTTTCCCTTGGTGATATGCCCCAGTTAAATGACTGACATAGGAGATAATATTGGTTTTATGCTACTGTGTGCTTCAACAAAAAGTTTTATTAAGCCAATTCTATGAGCAATTATATTCCATCATTTCGAATTTTGGGGGTTGTTTGACTTTTTTTTTTAAAATTATACTAACACTGCCCATTTTGTATTTTGTGGCACTCCTCTCTGAACATGTTTGATTGACATGCTACAATTCTGTCTTGTGCATTGAATACTGGTGATTCAAGCTCATTTAAGTTTCATGATCATGCAGCAAGTAGCTGCTTATTAGTCTGACACTGCATGTATTCTCCGAATAGACTGTGCTGCCATCAGATTATTCTCAGAGAAAAATGTTGTAACAGTTTTACCCCCAAAAATTTTTGAACATTTACAAATATTTGAAACTATCTACAAGTTAGAGTTGCTCCAATTAATCTGTAACATGAGTATTTTACATAGATTGCTGGATCCACTTTGCTACTAGTTGCAACTAAGTGACTGAGTTTGTGGCCCCCAAATTTGGTTTTCTAGACAGCAGTTTACACATAATGGACCAAGTCACAATCAATAAGCCAAAATCTTAATAGAAGTTAAAGCCATAAGATGGAGTATTAGGAGCAAGGATAGTAAAACAGTTGCCACAACCTCCAAAACCCTAAATAGACTACCATCACTGTCCCCCAAATAATGAAAGTTGTTTTCAGCATACATTGAGATATTTGCTTGCTACTGCCCACAATTAAAGTCCCTAATATTACTGTTGATGCAAGTTATAATTGCTAGAGGCTATAGAGGCAATGCAAAAAGTATCTGCCTTTTGACCCTCTGAAGTGAGAATAAATTTGAGGAGTATCCATTTAATTTAAGTTTAATGTTGTGAAACATTTATTAAGCATCTTGCTTACCATTAATAAAATGTTATACAATCAAATTTAAATCGCAGTTTGCTGCATTTGCAATTGCGCCCCTGAAATTTCTACAGTTAATTCATTCTTCCCTATCCTGTCTTCTCCATTGACTAATAGATAAGTCTGTCAATCGTCTGGTGGTCACATGGGGCCTGATTCATTAAGGATCTTAACTTAAGAAACTTCTTATTTCAGTCTCCTGGACAAAAAATCCTAGTTGTGACATGTGACAGGAAGGGCAATATCTGTTCAAGAAAACTGTCTTAAATTTATCGCCATTTGCCAGTAACACTTTAATAACAATGGGCCTGATTCATTAAGGATCTTAACTTAAGAAACTTCTTATTTCAGTCTCCTGGACAAAACCATGTAACAATGCAAGGGGTGCAAATTGGTATTCTGTTTTGCACATAAGTTAAATACTGACTGTTTTTTCATGTAGCCCACAAATATCAACTTTAAATTTCAGTATACAAATAAGCTATCAAGTATTTGTGTGCTACATGAAAAAACAGTCAGTATTTAACTTATGTGCAAAACGGAATACTAATTTGCACCCCTTGCATTGTA
Source organism: Mixophyes fleayi (assembly GCF_038048845.1). Taxonomy (NCBI): domain Eukaryota; kingdom Metazoa; phylum Chordata; class Amphibia; order Anura; family Limnodynastidae; genus Mixophyes; species Mixophyes fleayi. The sequence goes on from NC_134406.1 coordinate 190,547,709, forward strand.
ACATGGTTTTGTTCAGGAGACTAAAATAAAAAGTTTCTTAAGTTAAGATCCTTAATGAATTAGGCCCATTGTTATTAAAGTGTTACTGGCAAATGGCGATAAATTTAAGACAGTTTTCTTGAACAGATATTGCCCTGTTTTCAGAGGAATAAACTAAAATTAGGTCACATGTCACAACTAGGATTTTTTTCTTTTTGTAGTATTGTTTAGGGAGGCACCCATGAGAGGACTGCCTTATGATAAGGCTGGGCCTCCAAATAATTAATTTAACTGTCTGAAGGCTGGGGTGACCTCCTGGTAAATTTTGCTTACAATTTACAATATGTATATATGTTTATTAGCTTTAGAATAATCCTATTAGTAGAAGCACCTTGTACCCAGTGGATGGCTTACACCTGTATTATGCATCTAAAATGTTTGCTTGTTTTGACAGCAAGTTTTAATCAATTGCCTATTCCATTAGTTGCAACCTTTGCTAATTAGGAATTGATTGGACAACTTGCCTTTTCTTCTTTTGTGATATCAATTTAGATTTGCAAATAAATATCTGAAACTTTGCTGGTATCATGAAGTAATACCTATATTATTGGGCTTTATCTGCAGAGTGAAAAATAGGATCCTGATATTAATCACTAGCTCTCTATTAATCAAAAAGGAGATTAATCAGTATGTACAATAATAGAAATCAAAGAGGGCAACCTAGTCACACTTTGTCAATATTTTAATATATGGATTCAACAGCGAAATATGTCTGTCAAAGTTTTGAGTAGAATGGTAATACCTTCATTAAGAAATCAAAATTTCACTGAGGTTTTACTAGTACTTGATACATCATTGCTGGTGCTTAATATATTACTTTTCAGAATGCATGTGAATCAACTAAGCTCTATCCCAATTAAGCCATTAGTTGGTCTCTTCTTTATTTGCTGTTTCCAAGCATACAGCTTAAGCTATCACCTGTGATAAAACCACTTAGAGTGTCTGGCCCCAAATGAATGCCCTATGGAATGCCCTATGGAATTTCCCACTGAAATCGATGAGATTATTATATGTCATATGCTGTTGGAAGACATTTTCAGACCACACAAAAAGTGTCCTGCTAGTCAGAAAAATCAGCCTTTTTGTGGCCAGCTTTACAGCGGCCATTTCTAATTGGTTTAGATTAAAAAAATGTGTGGCTGTGTTTATTTTTAGATTGAAGTGACAATGACAGATACCTGAATATCTATAAAATAATCAGTAAGTCAACTGTCCTACAATTTAAACAATGGTTGCAATTAAGACAATGGAGAGTGGCATATATTTACAGGAATGACAAGGAGACAGATTAGTAAGGTGACTGCAGTCCTACTAATTATGAACAGGGTAAGAGATTGATCTGATGAAAGCAAGCAGTGCATCACTAGTCTCAGATCCGGGGTCCCCTACACTATTAAGTCTACAGTAGCCTCATGGGCTACAATATGTGTAGTTATACCATGGACTTAACACTAAACAATGAAACAAAGAACCATGATTTTTTTTGTACATTGTAAGTTTCAGCAATATAAAGATGTGTGTGAGTAACTTCATTTATTTAATCTCCTCCAAAGCAGACTTCTTGCATGCAATTCCATGAATAAGTAACACCTTACTGACACTATAAAGCTATTCTCTTTCCTATATTTACCTGTTACGCCCCAAACTGGCACCAGTACACTATAACCAAAAACTCACATGCCTTAGTCCAAATAACCCATTTCATTGTAAGTAGCTCCCAGTATTGCAATATGCAATCTTGGTACACCAAAATAAAAACAAACATGCAAGCATCAAAATGCTTTAGGTCTGCTGAACATCACTGGATAAAGTAACACTCTACTACAAGTTTCAATAATTTTACATTTATTCTCCATTGGTATATGTATGCCTTTATTCAAACATAACAGACCTACTTTACACCTGCCATATTTTCCTTGTTTACTAATCCTAAACACCTCCTCAGTGACCTGAACTGCATTTTAAGTCCAACAGTACAGGAACCCAACACAGATCTCACTGTCCAAGAACTTGCTTGCTAGTTTAAAGAAAAAAATGAAAGCCTTTATGAAACTTATTTTTCTTACAATTCATGGGAGGGCACAGTTGTGTGGCAGTGCAAGTCATGGGAGGGCACAGGTGTGTGGCAGTGCAAGTCATGGGAGGGCACAGGTATGTGGCAGTGCAAGTCATGGGAGGGCACAAGCGGGGTGCACAATTCAGGGGAGGGTACAGGTGTGTGGCAGTACAAGTCATGGGAGAGCACATGTGTGTGGCTGCACAAGTCAGGAAGGGGCAGAGGTGTGTGAGTGCATAAGGCAGGGGAGGGCACAGGTGTGTGGATGCACAAGTCAGTGGAGGGCACAGAAGTTATAGAGCACAAGTCAGTGAAAGGCACAGGTGTATGGGTGCACAAGTCAGGAAGGGCACAGGTGTTTGGGTGCACAATTCAGGAAGGAACACAAGGGGGTGGGTGCACAAGTCAGGAGGGTCACAGGTGTGTGAATACACAAGGCTTGGGAGGGCACATGTGTGCGGATGAACAAGACAGGTGAGTGCACAGGAGTAAATTAACACAAGTGTATTCATACTTGACACTACTTATTCCATACCGTACATTACTACAATGTTGTCTGTATTATCTGCAACAGATACATTGCAGTTACTTGTAGAAGACTCTTTAAATTGGGCAATATTGGAGGCAAGCAGAATCAATCTAAACTTCCTAGTGAGTAGACTACCTGGTTCTCACTGCACAATAACAATTCCCACTAGGCCACGGATTGACCCAAGGACCTTCCTGATCACCACGGCCAAGTTGTGCTGCATCTCCAAAGGGCAGAGCGTGGGGAAGAGTAATAAAATTTACCATTGCAGCACCACAAGAAGAGGGAGCAACTAAGGAAGGAGAAGGAGTCTGGAGTAATGCAGACACTAACAGTAAGGTGCAGGTATGGTGGTGTGGTGTGACATAGTACAGTGGCCCAGAACTTCAGAGGTCTCTGCAGATTAAAACAGAGTACATGAGTGGTGTGCAAGATGTTACTTCCTTTACACTATCTCATCTTAACAAATGATTTTTTACTGGGTGCTGCCAAAGCATTTTCACTTCAAAAATGCAATATCCATTTCAAGATTCGTTCCCCACTTACTGCATTCCCTGCAAACTCTATTTTTTTAATATTTGAACATGTGGCTGGGGTTGAAGAATCAATCCTTCTCTTATGCTTCTGATTTCCATTCCATTACACATTGTTAACTATCTGCTCACATTCCTTATCAAATGGAAATCTTGAATGTCTCCTCCTCATCTGGATATTTTCCAAACTCTCTTAACCATGCAGGGACTTCATCCATTTTGTAGAAGCCATCGATTAATGCATCCACTTCTCTCAAGCTACCTCCCTTTACTTTGCATCAAAACTCCTAGAACCTGTCTAGTTTATTCCACTGAAACTGTTCTTACCAATGTTTCTTTGTTGCCTTCTTGTTGCTGAATCTAAGGTTCATTACTCACTACTTTGCCATAAGCTGGTTCTCATTGTACCCTGCTAGCAATTCTTTTAATGTTCTTTGTTCAGGTTCTGTTTGCTCTAACTGGAGTACTGTAGAGCTCAGTGTTTAAATGCTGAGAGGGAAGGGTGGTGCGGAACGCTTGTCTGGGGGCTCTGGGCTGCCTATGCAATGGGAGGATCTTCCAACTTGGTGTGACGATACAATCAGCAGATTTCATATTTAGGACCATTCTCTATGTTGATGAAGCCAACTATATACATATTCCTGCGATATCTCTCCTGCTCCTATGACACCAGCAATGATCTTCTCTACCATGTAGACCATCTACCAGAAACTTAATTTGTCCAAGGTTGACCTCCTTCTCTTTGTTCATTAATCCTTCCATTATTCCTTCTATGCATGAAATCTACATTTGTGTGAGTAACTCAACCATCACTCCCAAACCACAAACTTGTTGTCTTGGGGGAATACTTGACTGACCTGTGTTTCACACCTAACATTTAATATCTTAGAAAATCTTGACATATTACCTGAAAAATATCTTCTGTATCTTAGTAATGACAGGCTCTCATAATTTATTTTCTCAGCTACTAATCATCATTAACTAAACATACTGCATCAATACATATTGAAGGCTGCAACCAAGCTCATTTTCCTCAACAGTTGTTTTACTAAAGTTGCCACATTCTTCTTTGTTTCTGCCAGCGTATAAAGTTAACTTCTGGTTCTCATTTACAAAGTCATCCACAATGCTGCACCCTCTTACATCTCTTCTCTTATTGCACTTTTTCTCTCACCTATGGTTATCAATGACCTATGCATATCATCCTCCCTTATTACAACCTCGCACTCCCATCTCCAAGGCATCTCTTGAATACACTACCTTGGACAATAAGACTAAACTTCAACTCTTAAGAGCACTAAAAACATATCACTTTAGGGACATTGTCAATTCTCAGTAATATCGTGTTATAGTCCTTAAAATATGGGGATACCATATACTGTCACCTACACCTGTGATTCACAATGTATCTACAATAATGTATCTACAACAATGTCTTTACAACCTCTGGCCAATGGTTTTTTATCCTTCAGCAATATATGCTCCTAAATATACTTTAATGCTGTACTAGCATATAATTTAATTGAATGCCCAGTTTATATATAATTACTCAGAACTTGTCAAAGTTCATCTTGGTGTTTTATGTTGTAAAAACAAACACTTTTACGTTGTATTTAATTTCCCTCACCTTCCTTAGATTGTAACCTTTAGCAAGCAGGACCCTCTTCTTTTTGTTTCATTGGTTGGTCATTGCATTGGTAATCATGATACAGTATGTTCAAATTATTCTCTCTAATATAACACTATGCACTGTGTTGGCATTACTTTAATTATTATTATTAATAATAATAATAATAATAATCGTAATAATATTTTCCGCAGTACCACTTGTGGCCAGTAGGTGACACAGAACCTTCTAATTCTTTCTGTTCTGTTTCAGTTTGTTGTGACTTGTAGAGTCTACCAGGACAGAAATCACATGCACTGCATAACTGACCTAATAAAAATGTGCCATTTATTGCTCTGTATTTTATCTGTGTGCTATATACATATGGAAATTGCAATATTTCTGTTTTTACTTAACAATATTAAAGGACAGAACATCCTGCTCCTCCATTAAAAGCCGTTTAGCCTCTGAAACTTCTATTTATTTTAATTTAAGACAGGTGCCCAATTGTTTCCATTTAATATGCGTGTTACTACGATACTTATTCAACACACTGAACAGTGGAAGCAATATTACAGAGAGCGTTCAAAATATTTACTTATTATGATAAATGACAAGCTTGATTTAAATACTTAACACAGAAAACTATTTTATGTTATTTTAATTAAAATAGCTTTTTGTTGTGCAAATTCCAGATACATATAAACCCTCCTTTCTTCTGCTGAACTGCTTTAAGACTGTTTTCATTTCTAAGACAGATTGCTTAGATTTTCTTGAATAGTCAGGGTCACAGATACACAATTGATGTTCTAAGATAATGTGCTGGGTCCATGTGTATATGGCTGCTTGTTCTGCTTTGCAGAAAGATTTATGTTTTCAGCCATGCAAAGTGAAATAGCTGCATTGTAGAAAGAAGTCAAATGTTTGCTTGTTCAAGCAAAGCCCTTATTCATCTCACAGCTGACCAAATTCATAAAAGTAAACATGCCATGACTTCTCCAGCCCAGCAGTGACTGCATATTGTCCTCCAATAAATACTGCTATATTTTAGCTCAACTCATTGGATATTGACAGGCTATGAAAACAAGATGAAGCAATGCTATAACTCACACCATTCTCAGGCTTAGTTTTTCTTAATGTTGAAAAAAAAAGAAAAGGAAAAGGGATTAAATTGTCAAGTCTTATTTAACCCTGTTGAATTTCATTTTTCCTTATCAAGATTGGGATATACTTGAAGTAATTTTTCATATGTGAAGAAGTATTAAGTAGCTACACTTTTCTCCAGCTGAGCCAAACCACATTCTTTTAAATGAATCGTGCTTCCATGGACACCCACAGCAACTCTTTTATCTTTCAAAATGCAAACACTTTTCAAAATGAGATCACTGAGCCAGACATAAACAGTGTGATCTTTGTAGCACATGACAGAACTGATTCTTTGGGAACCTTTGCATTATAAAATAATAAAATGGGACATATATGAACCTATAAATTCAATGATATTGTAATATGTTGTTATATTTACTTTGATTCTGCAGTAGCACTGTTATATGGAAGAAATAAAGTTATTTTTCTCTCAGGATCTCGAGATTTGGAATCTGTGAGTCACAATTTAACCTCTACAGAACATTGCAATGAAAAATGTTACACTGACATAGTTGTCCTGGTACAAAGGTGCAAAAAGTAAAATTGCATTATAAAATAATACTGGAAAATGTAATAGTAAACATGCCCCAGTTAATAATTGCATAGCACTTACACAGCTTTTATTTTAAATTATTGCTCATTTTTAATAAGATACAGTGCCTTGTGGTGATGCCTGTTACTGTTACATTGCAGTTAAATAATGGTGAAACAAATCCAACAATATATAATAAATGGCTGAATCAGCATAAGGGTTCCCGTATACTTTTAACGAACAAGTCTTTTCAATTCCCAACGGTATTGTTCTTTTAATGTCAGTAATGTGATTGGCAACCCTGTGAATGTCACCAATCACACTATCGCCATTGTCAAACTATCAGCACAATGGAAGTGTCGGCATTTAGCCTGCCAACAAGTTCACTTCGGCAGGTTTGCAGACATTTGCCGACATTTCCACTGTCGGAATTTGGTACCCTAACCCCATAAACAGACAGCTTGGTTGAGCGCTTTAACAGCACATTAAAGCACATCCTGAGGAAAGACATTGTGCAGGAAACAAAAGATTGGGACACTCTTATCCCATATTTGATGTTTGCCATCAGTGAGGTACCTCAAGCCTCAACAGGGTTTAGTCTCTTTGAGTTATTGTTCAGGAGACAGATCAGGGGTATCTTGTATATGTTGAAGGAAGTGTGCGAGCAGCAAGGCCCCAAAGAGCCAAATCTGGTATAATTTGTGCCCCAAATGTATGAGAGATACAACAACTTGTAAAATAATCTTAGGAATGGCAAAAGAGAAGTTATGATAAAAATGCTGTAGTTTCATCTTTCAAGCTTGGGATCAAGATCCTAGTCCTGGCCCGAACCCAGGAAAGCAAACTTTTCCCCAACTGGCAAGGTGCTTATAAAGTCCTATAGGCTGTCGGACCTGTCAATTAAAGGGCCTGTTAATTGGAGAAGAGAAAGGAGGTACATATATACCATGTTGTGATGAAATGTATTATATCTAATGACTGATTGTTATTTTCAGTTGAATCTAGGTATAACACTGTGAAAATGTTATTTAACCTTCTAAAGTCTATTTTGCTAACTGACCTGAGTCTGACCTAGGCAAGTGTCAATGGTCTTTTGAAAGAAGCAAGGTCCTTAGACAGATCTGGGAGTAGTTTGTGTATGCAGAGGAGTTGGACTTAGCCAGGCAGAAAGAGCAGAGGTGAGAGATTTTCTGAGGTGCCCAAACATATATCTAAGTGATAGATAATTTACTTTACCACGTGACAGGTGCCATCCCATGTGATTACTTGCATAGGCGGCATGTCACTGACTATCTGTTCGCTGAGCAGCGCACAGGTAGGGGGTGCTGCTGCTTGGCCGGGCATGTGGATGGCTGGATTGGATGTAACAAGGTAAGTGTGTGTCTGTGTGTCTGTGGGCCCATGGTGCTATAGTGTGTGTGTGTGTGTGTGGCCCCATGTTGCTATAGTGTGTGTTTGTGTGGCCCCATGATGCTATAGTGTGTGTGTGATCCAATGTTGCTATAGTGTGTTTGTGTGTGGCCCCATGTTGCAATAGTGTGTTTGTGTGTGGCCCCATGTTGCTATAGTGTGCGTGTGGCCCCATGTTGCTATAGTGTGTGTGTGGCCCCATGTTGCTATAGTGTGTGTTTGTGTGGGCCCATCTTGCTAGCGTGTGTGTGTGTGGCCCCATGTTGCTATAGTGTGTGTGTGTGGCCCCATGTTGCTATAGTGTGTGTGTGTGGCCCCATGTTGCTATAGTATATGTGTGTGGTCCCAAGTTGCTATAGTGTGTGTGTGTGTGTGTGTGTGTGGCTCCATGTTGCTATAGTGTGTGTGTGTGGCCCCATGTTCATATAGTGTACGTGTGTGTGTGTTTGGCCATGTTCATATAGTCTGCATGTGTGAGTTTGGCCATGTTCATATAGTGTGTGTGTGTGTCCGCAGTATTTTAAATATAGTGTGCGTGTGTGTGCACAGTATATTAATATAGTGTGCGTGCGCAGTATTTTAATATAGTGTGCGTGTAGTATTTTAATATAGTGTGTATGTGTGCGTGCACACAGTATTTTAATATAATATAGGAGGGAAGGGAGGATCTTAATATAGTGTGGGAGGTAGGCTATTTAATGGAGTGTAAGTGGGGACCAATTATTTAAGGTGAGGTGAAGGAACCTTTAATTTAATGCTGGGGCGGTTTAGAGCTATCAATTGAATATGGGGCTGATTTTGGGGAGGAGGGCTATTTATTAAATGTGAATATGAATTATTTATTGCCGGAGATGCTTGTGGAAAATGGCTATATTTATTAAACTTTAATGCTATTTAATTTATTGCTGGGACTGTTTGGAGGGTGGGAAACATGTTTTGAGTAAATGGGTATACCCGGTAATTTAATGTTGGGGCTGGTTGGAAGCAAATAGGTCTACTTATTAAATGTGAATATTATTATTGTGGGGACTGGAGGGAGACCTAATTATAAAACGTGAGTGCTCTGGTTTTAACACCGCTGCTGGTTGGAGTTTTCTAAATCTCATGTACCCATTTTTTTTCAAAATAGGGCATCCATTATTTCAGGATCAAGACAAGAAGGAACTGAGCTAAAGAAACTAGCTGCTACTAGTGGTGAAAGTGACCAAGACAGGTAGGAGAGAGCAGGACAGTCTGCCAACTGTCCTGAATCTGGTGGGGCAGTCCTGAATTTGGGTAACTGTCTCACTTAGTCAGGATTTGGTCCTACTGCAAGGACCGTTGGGAGGTATCATCATCATCATCATCAACAACATTTATTTATATAGCGGCAGCAAATTCCGTACCGCTTTACAATTGGAAACAAACATTAATAAAACAATACTGGGTAGTACATACAGACAGAGAGGTAAGAGAACCCTGCTCGCAAGCTTACAATCTATGGGAGATATGTCCCGCTTCACAACGTACTGCTTGTGAAGGCAGAAATGTGTGCTTCTAACAGTAGTGCCTGTGTATTTGTCTTAAATGATAACCATGTTACGTAATAGGGGCCCTGCTGTCTTAAATACTTTGGGCCCCCTTAGCCTTAATCCACCTTTGGTTAGGTGAAGGGAACTGATAGCTGCTCCCAGTTCCCGGACAGGACACAGACTGCAGAGCAAGCCGAGGAGCTCTAAGTATCACAAGATTTGGTAATCTTGTTAGACAAAGAGCTTCCCTGCTCACTCTACAGGAAGTTCCCACCCTTATGGATGTCAGCAACACCAGAAGCATAGATAAGTACAGTGGGCTGGTGTGTCATAATGTGCCTGAGGGGATGGCGTGTATCAATGCCCCATGTTGGCCACACCCACAACACAATGTGGCCACGCCCTTTTTGGCACATAGTTTCTTTCCTCCTGGAACTGAGGTGGGCCTGTGTACTTTAAATGCCAGGGCTGATTTTTAGTCCCAGTCCGGCCATGGTTAGGTGAGATGTACCAGCAGCCATGAGCAAGAACAGGGTGAAAAAGAGGACATGCTAGAATTTGTAGGTGTGAGTATTATTTGAGTTTATGAAGACTGGTGAGTGTGGCGGGAGCAGGAGAAAAAACAGTTTATGTGTGCAGACTAGTGAGGAGGGAAGTAATGAAGGGGACATCATAACAGGGGCCGGAGAAATAGTATGATGATGAAGAGGAATTTGAATTGAAGTGTGGTTATAGTAAACAGGGGAGAGTGTAACTTGAGTAGGTGCAGAATGGAGAGATGTGAGAGATGTGAATGAATGTATATTAGCTGGGGTAGGTCATGAGAGAGTGGAAAGGATCAATTGATTCAAATTGTGCAGGGCACTGGAAGAGGTGAAGGATACTTTACCGCCCCCTGGCAGGGGTTAATGGAGTAGGTAGTGTTTCTAGCTCTGACACGACGAAGTCCAGGACACTGACAGTTGGGGGCAGAGGATTCAGCAGCCAAACAGAGATGGCAACAGCAATCACAATTGAACTCAGTGAGCAGCTGAACAGATGTTGAAACAGCAATGACAGTTGAGCTCAGTAGGTCCCACAGCTGAATAGAGATGATAGGTCAGTAGATCCTAAAACAGCCTTGTTTTCAGTATGAAGTTGATCCGCAGCGCTGCCATGATGTTTGCCAACAGTATTCAGGAATATCCAATGCTTTATATTTGTGAGATTAAGGAAAAGTGGGAGCTTGGGTAGAGAGCTGGGCCAGTGTACAGTTTACTCCAACTGCTGTTCGTTAAGAACCTTAACTAGGCTTAGTAGGTTACTACAGGCAATTTTTAATCCATTTCACCACTAGAGCTGCTCCACTTATGGACATGTAAAAGAAAAGTTGTCCAATTAGTTTAACCTGTCCTGACTCTGCAGAAGCTGCTTGGTCAGCTCTTCGCTTAGTCCTTCATTACTACAAGTGCCTGTCTTTACCCAGAGGTTCTTTCTTTAAACCGATGCCTCCGGTATCAGGTTAGGAGCAGTCTTATTGCAGGAAAATAATGGAATAGAAAATCCTGTCCTGTATCTGAGTGAGAAGTTACTTCCAAGGGAACAAAAAATATGCATCCATGTCTCAACATAAAATGGGCTACATAAGCTCTGTGCTATTGCTACTAGGCAAATAACTCTCATTAATACCAGATCATTCACCATTGCAGTGGATGCCAAACAACTGAGAGGTAAATGCCAAGGTAACACACTGGTTCTTGGCACTGCAATCTTTCAAGTTCACACTAGAACATAGACCCAGGATTCTGCATAAATTTGTAGATATATTGTCAGAAAAATGTGTGCTCCTTGTGAAGTTCGGTAGTGGTTTTCCACAGGTCTCTAAGAGAGGAGTTAGGTATTTTGTTGGCAATCTGCAGAGCAAAGCAGAGCAAGGCTGCAGAGTTACACATTTGTACAGTAGTGCAGAGGTACAGGTGGAGGACAAAAAAATTGTAAAGAGTCTGATTTAACTTACATGTTTTGAAATGGTTTGAAAGTGTCTTTTTCCACAGCTAACAGCAGGCTGACAGGATGTGTCTGCATTGAGGTTTATCACGTGGAGCACCTGATGAGAAATCCTTTCAAAATCCTTTCAAAGGCAAGGTAGGAATGTTACCTGTCTGTCGAGCTCAGGCTGTGGGAGGAGTGTAAACTATTTAAACCTGAATTGTTCATTGTTCAGTGTGACTAGTGCCAGACATTGGCTGGTGTCAAGGGAGCTGGTCTCTGTTACTTTAGCATTAGGGTCACAAGAAAGTGAGTGCAGTTTTACGTTATGAATTACTTTGCCATCCTGACAATAAAAGCAAAGTTAATAGTAAGAAGGTGTCTGTGTGTGCATCACCAGAAGCGTGCCCGTGTCACAATATATACATTGCTCCCAGAAAAGCCTTAATTCTTTATTGCATGGAGACACTTAGGTGCTGGAAACATTCCTTAGAGATTCTGGTCCATGTTGACATGATAGCATCACACAATTGCTGTAGATTTGTTGGCTGCACAATTACGCTGACAATCTCTAGTTCAACCACATCAAAAATGTGCTCTATTGGATTGAGATCTGGTAGCAGTGGAGGTCATTGGATCACACTAAACTCATTGTCATTTTTATGTAAGCAGCTTGAGCCCGTAGCCTCAGTTTCCTGTTTTTAGCTGATAGGAGTGAACCCAGTGTTGTCTCATCCACTTCAAGGTTTCATCATCACCATTTATTTATATAGCGCCACTGATTCCACAGCACTGTACAGAGAACTCATCCACATCAGTCCCTGCCCCATTGGAGCTTACAGTCTAAATTCCCTAACATACACACACATACAGACAGGCAGACAGACAAAGAGTCAAGGGTCAAGGTTTAAAGTGATGTGCATTGAGAGATGCTTATCTGCATACCACTGTTGTAATGCATGGTTATTTAAGTTACTGTTGTCTTCCTGTCAGCTTGAAATAGTCTGGCCATTCATTCCTGACCTCTCTCATTAAGAATGTGCTTTTGGTCACGGAACTGCCGCTCGATGGATTTTTTATGTTTTGCATACTTTTCTCTGTAAACCCTAGAAATGGTTGAAATGGTTGGGCCTGATTCACTAAGGATCGTAAATGCCATCGGACCATATTTTGCATTAAATTGCACTGTGCATGCACAGAGAAGAACTATATGTCAGAAAACAAAAGTGTATGCAATTCATCTTTGAGCGCAAAGGACAGCCTACAATTCCATGAATTTAAGGTGGAGGTAAAGGGGATGCATGTAGTCATATTACAAACACGAGTATGCACAGCAGCACCCAATTCAAGCTTTGGGCATCTCTAAGGTACATGTTTTTTTATTGTATCACCAGCTACAAGGAAAGTGTAAGTGCCAATTGATAGTACTACCATCCTGATAAATGTATTTCATGGGGAAAAAATATTATTATTATTTTTTTAATGTTTTTGTTATTAATGGCAATATTATTACAGGTGCCGCTAATTAAACACTTTTTTTCTGTCCGTTCTGATGACACTTTATATTAAATATATGTATTGTACGTATCCTGCAGTGTGTTGTGTTTGTCTCAATAAGAAAAAAGCCGTATAGGCAGTGGTTACATACTTATAGCTGAATACAGATGTGCATATGGCCAAATATAAAAATGCAGAATACATTCGTTTTGTGTGCCTTAATGAATCAGACGCAGTTATGCAAAAATCCCAGGATATCAGAAATTTCTGAGATACTTGAACAACCCCATCTGGAGCCAACAATCATTCCATGGTCAACGTCACTTAGATCACATTTGTTCCCCATTCTAGTGTTTGGTCTGAACAACAACTGAACCTGTTGACCATGACTCCTTTTGTCTATTCTTGTACTATACATGTATAATCTGCAAAATCTTTTGTGTGGTCTTAATATATAGTATGTTTAGTAAAGAACATGCCGATGGCAACACTTCAACTGGCCAGACATGAGTAGATAACACGCATGCAGTAACCAGATCACGCTCTAATTTTGTGACACACATGAATGTCCAAATTGGACATTCTGCACATGAGCCTAATTACTGAATCTCTTTTGACTTAACCTGTAGCCTGTTCAAGTTGAAAGATAACTGTGCATACAGTCCAATAGCGGTTATCTTCTGATCGTATTTTCCAACATAGTAGGAATAGAACAAATGATATGTGCACTGAGCCAGATAAGAAGACTAATGTCCTGTCAAAGCTGCTAGATTATATATACAAGGTGATCAAAACTTGTACTAGGTATGAAAATAGAAAGGATATTCCAGCGCTAATAGACAGTAAAAGTAATTAGGTGCAGTATGTATATAACAATACTCCTTGTAAAAGAATAGACTTTACTTCATATGAAATCCCACTACAAGAAAACAGGGGTTTGCCGTTGGCTACACCCATAGATTTGTACATAAACAGAAACAGTATACTGTAATGACAGAAAAAGGTGTTTGTGACTTAACTCACATAATGATGGATACAACAGATTATTGGAACAACCGATTCTTAGTGGTTCATGCTAGATTTAAAAATTAGGCACAACGTCGGAATTAAAAATGAGGCAAAACGTCATTGTTACGTCGTCGGATCTCGGATCTCGCAAGCTTTGGATTCTATAAGTACCACCCTCCACGGCGATTCAGCGCCATTTCACAGAGGGACACAGAAGGGGTAGCACAGTTCTTGGCAGCCTGTAGTGCAGTTGGGTAGCGTCATAGGTAGAAAAGAAAGAGGAGGGGTAGCAGTGTTCTTCAAAGTCTCCAGTGACATTCAGGAGAGCTCCATTGCTCCATTTCTAATTGTCATTGCTGAAATATAAATAATTGGTCTGGCAGACTTGTTGTTCTAAATCTGCAGTCTTTGTTTGAAAGTGTATAAAAATAATATTGTGACCTGTGAGGTGGTCAAAATTGACTGCAAATGACTTGAAATTAGTGTTATTGAGATTAATAATAATGTAGGGGAAAAATGCAAAAATATGTGATTTTAGCAAAAGCAAATAGGGATTTTATTAAAAAAAAATTGGAATCCAAAACCAAATCCAAAACCAAAACACACAAGGGCGGTTTTGCCAAAACCAAAACCAAAGCACGAAGTTTATCCAGATCCAAAACCAAAACCAAAACCAGAACACAGGGGTCAGTGAACATCTCTAGTACCTTGGCATTTACAATTGTTTTCTTGTATTGGGATTTCATGTAAAGTCTATTCTTTTACAAGGAGTATTGTTATATACATATTGCACCTAATTACTTTTACTGTCTATTAGCGCTGGAATATCCTTTCTATTTTCATATTTTCCTACATGCCAGTTAATAATCTTGTCAATTTCAATCAGATTTTCATAGAGTATTGCACGCATTTTTACAGCTGATGATATTGTTGGGTGTGATCCTCTTTATACTGTCTCTAGCCAAAGTGCCAAATCAGGTTAGAAGTGCTATGTACCATTTGTAGGCTTATTGTGTTAGCTACATATTTTATCTTTTGTCAATATAATTATATAGGTGTTCCACGTTGGTTATAAAAACATGCTTTTGAAGGGTGGGGCTTCTGGAATTGGTGTGATTTATTTTATCAAAACCCAGAGCAACAACTTTTTCATTCCCTTCTTAATACAACTTTTTGGGTTGTTTACGAAGTAGTCTCAATGATGCTTGGATTCTAATTTGTAATGATATGCAATCTTCCAATTATCTGAAGAGGGATTCTAAGGAGCTATGCTATCATATTTTATAATATTTTATGATGAGTTCAGTTCGGTGAGCTTTAATGTGTTGGAAGTGACAGAATGTGTTTTAAGACAAATACTAAAAACAGACAAATGCAGAAAATTGGTTACATTTGCAGCTTTAAAAATCATATTCTCATCATCTGCATAAATCTTACAGGAACAAACACTAAACAGTTCTGCAACCCACGTCTGTGTGTATACTTTTATGCATTTCAAATCTTCAAGCAATCTGAATGAATTACTAAAAGATTACTGTCAAGCATCAGGTTTATAAATTGTATGCTTCATTAAACTTAAAGTGCTAACAAAGGAGAAAGCGTCCATAGAAGTGTCATCCTTCATCGCAGAGGGCAGTGTCTGTCACATTAGGGATCTATATGCTCAATTAACCACTGGCAGACTCCATTTTTTATCCATCCCCATAACCTATACATAGTCCTTATCACATTTTAGACACTCACTAAAAGCTTCAACTTAATTTTTAAGGTTTTACATTTCTTTATGAATACATCATTGGATACAAAATGTCTAACTAATAAGACCGAGTCAAGTATTGAACATCAATATGTAAAATCTGATTGCTTTACTTATATTTGTTTTGTTAGGTTTATTTATTTCAATATGTTAATCACTGTGTACAGTGTAGTATGCAATCATTATGATATGTAAAACCAGTAAATGTACAACAAATATTTCAGGGAAAAATCATGAATGCATTTATAAAAATGGAGAGTCTAAATTTTTTTATTTATAATATAGCTGCATGTTTGTCGTTTTCAAATTGTATTTATTTATTTTTATTATAAAGGCAAACACAGAACAAAGATGTAGGTTACAACTGCATGTTTTAAGAAAATATGAAAATCGCTTTTAAATATTATTATTATTATTATTATTATTATTATTATTATTATTATTTGTTGTAGATGTTTTAAGTGGTTTCTGTTGCTAACCCAGGTTATGTCCTTCTTCTTTTTTTAGAGACACTTTTAAAGTGTAGTGTGACCGGTGACATTTTTAGTGTAGTTAACATTTATCTTTATATAACCCTGCTAAACCTACATAATGTGTAAGTCAACAAATTTGCAAGGTTTAAATATTGTCCCTGCATAAATGTGCCGTGCACTATTGGAGTGTGCAATGGTAGTAGTTGGGGGTGATGGATAGACCTTCCCTGTGTTTTCAAATGAATATAGACCACACCCTCAGATGGGCTTGCTGCATTAAAATTAAAGATTCACATAATGCTCTCAAGCAAGTGTAGGTCTCCCCCAACAACTGTAGCTCAAAGTGATAGAGGACAAAATTTGTACTGTCCTTTTTACTAGATCTACACAGAGTGCTGTGTCTTCTGCGCTTAGAGACATGGGGCTAGATTTACTAAGCTGCGGGTTTGAAAAAGTGGGGATGTTGCCTATAGCAACCAATCAGATTCTAGCTATCATTTTGTAGAAGGTACTAAATAAATGAAAGCTAGATTCTGATTGGTTGCTATAGGCAACATCCATACTTTTTCAAACTCGCAGCTTAGTAAATCTAGCCCATAGTGGTTGCTTTTCGATTTTGTTCCCTGTTTCATAATAACAAATTCCCAGGTAAGATGCTTCTTCTTTTCTTACAAGGGGGACGTGGGGGCAGGACCTAAAATAAGTTTTGTTTAAAACTTGGCAATCTCTTTGGGCCTGATTCATTAAGGATCTTAAATGAAGAGGTATCTTATTTCAGTCTCCTGGACAAAACCATGTTACAATGCAAGGGGTGCAAACTAGATTTCTGTTTTGCACATATGTTAAATACTGTCTGTTTTTTCATGTAGCACACAAATATCAACTTTAAATTTCAGTGTACAAATAAGCTATCAAGTATTTGTGTGCTACATGTCAGTATTTAACTTATGTGCAAAACAGAAATCTAGTTTGCACCCCTTTCATTGTAACATGGTTTTGTCCAGGAGACTGAAATAAGATACTTCTTCATTTAAGATCCTTAATGAATCAGGCCCCTTATTTTTATTTAAATAAGCATATTTGAGGTTGAAAAAAAGACAAAAAAAGGGAAACCTTTTACCAATCAATATATTTTCTTATGTTAAAATTAGTCCAATATTACAATCTCACAAGTAATTGACATGTTTTGACTGACATCTTTTGTAATTTGTTATATTAAAGAATTGTAAATATAGCGTTGAGTTTAATGTCTTACCTTTAGGATCGTGTAGCTTTGTCCAATCCATTGGGAAATACAATGATGATGATTTATGAAACTACATAAATGACATGTTGGGATGTCTAGTGTCTATTTTTGAGCTATTGTGTAAGCGCATGACTTAATTTGTCAAAATGATGGCAACTGTTAGGGTGCATTAGTTTGCTTTTACTGATGGGATGAGCTGAGTAGATGAGAACATTGGGATTGATGCTGAGTGATTACTATGCCAGATTCTGTAGTGTGTCCTGCGTGACATCACTTGGTACATGCCTATAAATGTGGCTGCATGCTACATATGCACCTATGTGCGATTCTGTCATTTTTGCCTACTTGCGCCTGGAGAGGGGGGATGCGCGGGAGAAGGGACATTCTAATATAGGCCAAGTACAGTAAGGATATGTTCATGTAATTATGAAAAGATGCAGACTGAGATATAGACGCATATACACCTGTCCAAGCCATATTACTTGTTGGTGTTCAGGGACGGCTGCACTTAGCGGATTATTATTATGGCAAAGGCTAGCAATAGCAGATCACTTGTTACTGGCTGTTTGCGAATGTGCCGCTGATGGTGGTAGGTGTTTTCTTTGTTGCATGTGCATAGAGTATGCTTTTGCATGCAAACTTATTTTTTTTTGGCGTATATGAGACAGGGGGGTAAATGTATTAAAGTGCCTTTTAAGCCATTGCCGTTTTATATTTCCCCTGCAAAGTGGCCGAATGTGGTCGATTTGCAAAATCCGCACTCTAATACATTTACCCCAGGGAGTTGTTTCTCCTGTATTAAAGATGTTTTAGAAGTTTTATTGATGCCTTATTGCAAATACGTATTTTACAAACAAGACAAATGATTATAAAAATAGGCGTAAGTGTGTGTGACGTATACCTGGTGTAACCTGGGCTCTCAGGATTTTTAAATAAGTTTCAAATTGCAAATTACTGAGGTTATTCATAGTATAGTGCATTAATTCAAATCCTTTTTCCCCCATACAACATGACCTGAGTATTACATATTCTCACAGGTGGTGGAGATCAGATGCAAGCATATATATTCAATGGAAAGCGTTTTGTAGAAACCAGATGCGCAATTTATACAGAAAAGCCCAATTGTATTTCCAGAAAAAAAAGTGTACAAATATACAAAATGAGGGATGTCCTACTGCCAGCTTACTGTCATGGCTTTGTCATGATTACATTATTACATTAAGTTATAACTAATGGTCCAATGAGCAATATTTAAGGAAAAAAAGTAAACGTTGTAACTAAGTGAGTGAGTAGTCCAAAATGATAGCGACAGCACATTAAAATGATATTTTTACTTTTGCCAGTATGATCATTCTCATCTAGGCCTGCAATCCTAGAGGTGGTCTCACAAAGAGTTTACAAGCAAGCATTTGCTAAAAGCCAAAAATGGGCATACCTGTATATGTGGAATGTGGTTAAATAATCACTTTAAAAAATGTGTATTTACATAAGCTGGTATTAAAAGCTAAAAGCAGGTAAAAGAGCATTGCAAGGTTAATTCAACATTTTATTACTGTATACAAAATGTTATCTCCTACCTCCATTTATTCCCTTTAATGGAAATGTGAGAGTCCCATAATAGGGAGTCCTTCCTTTGTGCTATTGGGGTCCCTGATGAAATTGGGTACAATTTATGTGTAGGTGGTGGCAGATTACTGGTAGTCCAGCATAATCATTTTGTTTAAGCTGTCAGTGCAATTACATTTCAGTTCTATTGTACAGTTATATTGTAACAGGTATTGATGCTGATAATTTAAACACAGTGGACCTCAAGCAATGCGACAGCACTACAAGAAGTGGACCAATACAACACTATGCAGTGGCTTATTTCAAATTGTGACCGCCATCTGTTTCTATCATTGACCTTAAAATAGCAGAGGAATGGCATTCTGATAAGGGGAAGGGGGAGATTACTTAAAAAAAAATTAATAAAAAAAGAACGACTTTTAAAAAGTAGGGTTAAGGGAAGCCAGGTGAAACTAGATAATACTTTTGTATATATCAATTACTGTAATGAATGGACTAAACAACAATTATATAGTAAGCTTTTTGTTTAAATTATAGATGACGATTGATAATTCAAATACAATCTTAATAAATTTAGGAGAACAAATAAATAACATTCATCGTCACCACCACTATACGTCCCAACCAGGATAAATTGTCAGTTGTTAAGGTATAGAGATGGACAGGTATGGTATGAAGTAAATCGATGGCTAGCTGTAGACTTTGATTAGACCTTCAAGGAAAAGGGCGTCCCATGTGCAGTGTTGTTTCCTGGCTGCAGGTTTTGCTTTGGGGGCTAGCAGGTACTTTGCCCGCACATTCTCAAATTCATTGTATTCAGACGACCTCTGTTTGCCTAAAGAACCATGCAGCACGTGTGCGTGTTGGAAAAGGAGACAAGCCTGTGACCTACGAGCAAGCGCATTCACTGCACTACATTGCCCACAGGAAAGGCTGGTTGTCCCAACATACAAGCATTCAACTATTTGCTGGAACATGGAAAGTGTGTGACCTGTTTTCCTTGGATGTTTAACCAGATAAGCCTCAAAGATCTTGACTCTGGTACGCATATTTACACAAGAGTGGCTGGTGTGATATCTGAATTATTCACTGCACTAAGAAGATTGGTCTATCTCTCTGGTGATAAGGATTGGTTTTATTCTGGACCTTCCTTGGTCCTTTATTGACATTTATATTATAATACTACACTATTGTGAGCCTTGTCCTCTCTTATCCTATGTTTCTAGATTTTTTCCACACTACACCGCTTGGTCTATGCAGGAATGGCAGCTGCCTGCACATTGGAAGTGTTCATAAAGACTATTTTACTATTGGACTTTGATAATCTGTGTTGTATTACATTACTGATAATTTGTTGAAGCGCCTCCACTTGGTATTTTGTTTTTCCTTACAATAATCACAATATTCTATAAAATAAGTTTGGCATCACTCGATGGTGTCAATAGGTGGTATATTGAACAGGGACCTGATTCTGATTGAGACCACTTTCCAGCCAGCATGGAATCTGCCTTTATGAAGCAACCTTAAATATTTTATTTTTGTTCACATAAAATACTATTTCTTTTTATCAAAGGTTTAGGTTTTGGTGAGTTTATATTATTATAAAGCATTTTGACCAGAGTTTTGTATTTGCTACGGTCTAGGTAAGTGTTAGATTACTTTATTATGTTGGACAATTGTTTTAGTATTTTTTTTTTATAGGAAACAGTTTATAAGGGTACATTAAATGTGCAACCATTGGGATAGCTTTGACTTGGAATATTATTTACAGGAAAGTATTCCCATTTCTCAGAAAACCCTCTAGAGATTTTCTGGTGATTCATTTAACCTCTGTTTGCATTACAGAGTGATGTTACTTCCGGCTCAGAAAAAGTGTAGTTATTTTGGTACTTAGGAAAAAAATGGAGAAAAATATGAATTGATAAATTAATAATCTTAAGGCATAGATTTATCACATCTTCTAAAAAGGAAATGTGGAGGTATTGTCCATAGCAACCAATTATATTTTAGCTATCATCTATCTAGTACATTGTAGAAAATAAGAATCCGATGTTACTAGGGCAACACTTAAAACCTTCTGTTTAGAAGGTTTGATAATTCTATCCCTAAGTCTCTTTTCAATTAGTTATCTTGCTATGGGTTTTTCCATTAAATCCCATAGATTACCATATGTCTGCTCCAAGAATGACCTAATGTTTTATTAGCTATAAAGGATAATTTTTTTACTAATATACAACTCAATTTAAGTAATAATATCATGATTATTTTTGCTAAAAAAAAACCCAAGTGATAAGAAGCAGAAAAGGTTTTATAATTATTATTATTATCATAGATTTGTAAGGTGCCACAACGACGATAATTATTTGACTAATTATCTTTTGTTTCTTGTAATTGGTAAAATAAATGTTTCTCTTAATAACATAGGGTTTCAAACTTTTAGATTTAGGTTGGTGGCTGACAGGAAGCTACTGTACTCTACCTATCTATCTACAAATAACATTAAGATTTTTTTTCCTCCTTTGCCATATCACTAAGTGACATGTAGAAAAGAGCTGGGGTAATTCCTCCAGTAAACACCATATTTTGCAGGTACTCCAATGTTTTATTATTTTTTTGTCAAAGTTATCTTAAAAGTGGAAAGGAAAGAAACTATTTTTTGCCATATGAGAAACTGTATGAACAGTTTCATAAAAATTAACAGGAAATGTTCAATAATAATTAGTTTAGATGAAGTGCTGTATTTAATATTATGCATCTATTATGCATATTACGCATCTACTCTGTACATCCTCCCATGTGTTCCACCAATCACACACTTATTAAAATAATTTACATGCCAACATGTTTTACACATGGAATTTACGTCTGAATGGCTGCCGTTGGCAGAGCTTTTAGCGCAGTGTCATTGTGCGGGATGGAATATCGTCAGTCTTCAATTCTCATCAGGGATCCTAGAATCTCCATTACTTGGCACATCAGCCAATGACCTCAACCAAATAAATAGGGCATTTTACTCATGCTCTACACAGTTTGATGCATTAGTTCTCCCTGAAAAAATCAGCCAGTAATAATATGACAACATTCACAGCAACTAAAACAACATTTTACTTTATCATCTAAACATTGAAAATAGTATGACATACCTTATATTAATAGATATAGTACTGGGTCTTGCATATGTTACAAAATAAATTTCTTATTAATATAGTTAGAGTGAATCTCTTTAATTAATATATATATTTCAATTTTATCATCTAAAAATAGACACATCTGTCCTGATTCCAAAATGCATTCCATGCTCAGAAACGGACTATACACCAGTGAATGCAAGTGCATGCAATTTATCATCAAACCCAAATGACACTTCTGACAGCCTACGATTAGAAGGGTAGAATGGGGGAGGGAGGTGGTATATGCATGTAAGCAAGGGCATACCAAGAGCGCACGGACATTCATCTGGTTCAAGCTCTGGGCATCTCTCAGGTACGTGATTTTTAGCTGTATCACTTGATGCAGCTACAGGTCTGGTGGAAGTCCCAACTGATAGTGATGACAGAAGCGTATGTATGCCAGAACATGTGTTTGCAGTTAAGAGCAACTATATAAATATATTTTATGTACGGTAGGCAAAAAAATTCAGTGTATTTTTATTAATGATTATATTATTAACAGGTGTTAATGCTTTTATTATTTTTCTGTGTGTTCTGATGGGATTTTGCTTATCCTGCAGTATATTGTGTCTGTCTGCATACGGCATGTGCCATATAGGCAGAGCGTACTTATACCCGTATTCAATGCAAATGGATTCTTCCAATCTAATTGTATTAGAATACGGGGTGTACACGCATGTAACTTCTGCCCCTTTAAAAAAAATGTAAATTGCGTTCACTTTGCGTTCCTTGATGAATCAGACCCATAGCCTCTCAGAATAAATGGAAAAAATTAAATTAACAATATACAGTTTTTGAATGCAATACAAAAGGCATTGTGTACTTTACAATATAGTACTTATCAAATAAAACAAATCCAATAGTGTAATACATTTGATATTATAGCTTAGTGAGTGCCAGTTGTTGGCCCTTAGCACACATTAATCCATAGTATACACTGTATGTCTGTTTACAGCAATTTGTGATTTATTTAATACAAAATATCTTACTTTTGTTACTCGCTGAAAACATGAAAATGAAAAACATATCTGGATTGAACAAAACACATTCAGTAATTATAGACTTCCTATTTACTCCCAAACTGGAGTGGAATGATAATTGATCAGTCCCTGTATGCATTTTTTGTTATAATTGCATTTTCACAAAATGATAATGATCATAACTGGACAGAATCCAAAAGCATCATTATTGAAATGGAACATGTTCTCGGCTCGAAAGCAGGCAATAATGATCTTCAGAAACAATTAAGTGCACAAAACTGCATAAGGCATATATGTCATTTGCATATTGTCTTTTTCATATATAGAATGTTTTCCACAATAATTCAATAGACACAAACTATTTCAATGTAAAAAACAAGCGTACTGTATTAACATGATTTGATAATTATTTAATCACATACATTTTACCAGAGCTCATATGCTGTATTTAGGAATAGAATTTAATTAGAAAGATTAAGAATCAAAATAAATATTATAATAGTCATAGCTAATGAAATGCAAGGTAATGTACAGTTGTGACAGCTTTGTGCTTTTTTGGATTTGAAAACAAAGATACAAACCTACTAAAAAAGGGTTTGAACAAGTTGAACGGGTTATTGCTGTTCTAATAACCAGGGGCTTAATGGCCTGTGGGACAGGGGGCATCTGTCCCCTGGGCCGGGCCCATAGTGGGGTACCTAGGGCTGGGTCACTGGGCTACCTGCATGTTTTTGCCTTTAAAATGTTCCAAATAGGCTGCAGCTTATTTGCTCTTGTCACGGTTGTCTCGGTAGAACAATGGATCCCGGACTCTGCTGAATGACTGAGCTCTCTCAAGGGCGCGGAGTCTAACGAGTAGGTGGTTTTCACCAGGGACACCCACAAGGCAGTATGGGCTCAGCAGCACCTATCCCGCAGGTCGCGGCCCTGAGAGAGTACAGCAGAGAGTTGAGGAGGAGCCAAATGGAGGCAGGAGACTGATGGTGGCACCGAGGGGTAGATCAGGTGAAGGTGCCCGGGTCACCAGAACAGCGGCATCCCAATGTCAGCTGTGAGGAGAAACACTGATAGGCACAATACAGGAAGCTTTGAGTAGAGGTAGAAAAGTCACTGGACCAACGGGTTCAAGGCTGGGATTGAGCAGGCCGATACCACATAGGTAACTTGAGATGGCTGCACACAAGTCACAGGAACAGCGGTAGCTCTGAGAGGCAGCGGGTGGAGAGAACCAAAGCTTACATGATACAGGTAACTCAGGTAATGGTAAAGGAGTCACTGGAACAGCGGGTTCAATGCTGGAGCCTGAGCAGGTTGATACCACAACATGCAGGCCACAAAGGAAGACAAGAACCAGATTTTAGAGCACAGGAAGAGAGCTTGAAGAACAGGCAATAGGCAGGTGATTCTGCACATGCGCAGACCAGGCTGCCAACGATGCATGCGAGCACCAGATGCCAGGATATGCCGGCATTACTGCATGTGAGGAGGAGGTAACGGTACAGGTGCCCACAAGCGGGACCGAGGCGTGACAGCCCTCTTTTGCCTTATCTCTATACATCATACTTCTGTGTCTCTTGTCAACTCATTAAAAAACTGTCTTGCTTGCTAATGTTAAGCTGTATCACCTCTTCCTTACAGTTTGGCTTAAAATGAGACTTTAAATAAAAAAATAATCATGACAGAAGACACAGTATGATCTGAAAGGACTACTCTGATACAGAATTGTAAAAGCAGCTCTTGCAGGATCATGCAGCATGCTCATTGGAACTAAGGCATATGTTTATCTGAAATTAATTTCTTTAATAAATTTTTATTTTGCCTAAGACCTTTTTTTGGAACTTTAGATCTTCAAATGTTACTCTCATATCCCCTTTTCGTACAACCAAAAGCCTGCTGAAACACTAATGGGGAGCACCACACAAATGAGAATGAGTTGGAAAAGTGGATAATCATTTCTATTAATTTACATAGATTATAATCTCATTTGGGGAAGAAATATCTTATTTCCTTAAATGCTTACAATATATGGGATATTATATCAGTTCCCCTCCCTCTAAGATACTAACCAAGCTGTTACATGAACGTTATTCAATAAATCAAATAGAGGAACTTTGGAATATCACCATTTATTTTTTTCAACCATTTCAGACAATATACTAGAACATATTTAAGTGAAAGATTAGAGTCAATTGGAAAGAAATCAGGTTTTATAGACTGAGTTGGACAGTAGGTACTTAATTGAATACGGTACATGATAGCTGCAGATGTTTCTTTAGAAAGGAAACTTACATTTATCGACACCTTAGTGTCGCTGGGGTTGGATTCCAGCAAGTGCAACAACGATAGTAATGTGTTAAAGTCATATAATATTATCCAGAGACATCGGAAAAAACATATTTAATTATGTGGTGAACATTGGAAATCCATCCCTTTACGATCACTGAAGAGGTACATAGTGATGTACATAGAGTTGCATTTATATGAGTCAATATTACCGGAACTTACTACAACTGGTCTGCAATGTTTGAATTTCAATATGTGCACCACCTCAAGAATAAAATAGAATTGTAACTAATATCTGAATGGACTTCTCTGATATAGAACTATAAAATAATATATATTTATTGTCGGGAAGCAGTGTTCTTAGATCTGAATTATAGATAAATTAGTAGATAAGTGATCCAGGAACTGCATGAACATGTTTACTCTCAGTTTTATTTTTTATAAATATCTTGAAATTTAGTAACATGTAATTTATTTATGCCATTATCAAAACTTAATGAATCTATTATTAAAAATTATTAATCTAGCATAAGAGGCTATGACTAGTAATATTTATCTTATAATAGGTGGTTTTGGCATAGACGTTAAGTTACACAGTAACCCTGAGTAAGTGTTTTATTATTTGATCTCCAGTAAATTGTAATTAAGGAGAGAGAAAATTATTATTTCATTAGTTTGTAGAAAGAAGTATCGTTACACTGGGGAGTTTAACTAGAACACTCTCCTGATCTCACTGGTCAGCTGATTAACAAATTGATGTTATTCATTACGTTAAATTGCGTGTTGGTTTTCAGTCTGTTTTTACTCTGCTTGGGGAAACACTGCCTCTCTGCCGTGGGGAGTACTTCATTGCAGATCCACAGAATCAGATGTCTCCCTTCCCACTAAAGGTAATTTTAGTCTCAAGATTTACCTGTGAGCTCACACACATTACACCTTCTCGGGCATCACACTTGAGAAAACTGGAAGCAAGAATTTATAAGAAATAGGGACATCCATGCTAGCAGATGCAGTGTGATCACAAAACATGGGAAACCACTCAAGGGCATTTAGAATAAATGTTTAAATGCAATGATTTGGAAGCATTGCTGCTAGGGCCTCCTGTTCCTTGGATAATGCAAAAAATTGGGTTCCTCTAGAGTGGCAACTTTACCAAGCTAATGGTCCCAGGTTAGTGGGAACAAAGTTGCTAATAACTCTGTCCATTAAACAAATATAGTGTAAGTTATACACTGACACATATTACAAAAAAAACTGTAATTAAATAAAAGACAAGCTGAAGCCCATCCTTTACCACTTTATTAAAACATAAAATCTTCTTTCTTGACATAGTGCAATACAAATGATTATATTCTTGATAACCCACAAGGGATAAAATAAAACAATATTACAGTTAGAACTGCTCCTTTTGTGGCCATGACACTAAAAAAACTTCTCAGTTGATTAGGAAAATTCAATAGCCATTTGGCCAATCACAGCCATTTTGCCTTGTTGGCTGCTTGTAAATAGCTACATGACCCTCTCAGTCAATTGAAGACACAATAATTTAGACCTAGGGTTTAGGGACCCCCTTATCATTATAATGGGGCAACTAAATTAGCATGGATGACAATTCAGAGACCCCATTTCTTTACATTACCCCACTACCCACAGTCAAGGGGTGCTGTTAAACTCTGAGGGTCATAGCCTTTGATAGGAGGAGCCAATCTGTTGTTTGCACCCCCTTCATAGAGGATCTAGCTCCACACTGTCCATACTGAATATGGTTCTCCTCATGACCGGTGGACCTTACATTGCAGGTTTCCCTATTATAGTGTGATCCATCCCAGCCTGTCTATTATTGTGCTGATTTATGAGAAGTCCTCTGTTGAACAGTCTTTTGTCCTGTGGTGTACATAGAAACATTATAATAAGAAGGATAACAGAGGGCAGGAATTGGCCTTAATAACTCTACATAAATTTGTTTCTCACTATCACCATTGAGTTAAGGGGTCTAGGGAGGGGTTGAGCTAGGGAAGGCTTATAAGGAAGGAAAGTGCCTGGTTTCTTTCTCATGCCTTCTGGAAAGTTCCCTGCCTGCTTGAGCACTGATGTCATTTATGTGGTTTGCACTGCTTTTTCTTCAATGAAAACATGCCAATCAGCAGCCACAATGACACATTCAGGTGGTGGTTGGGTACTCTCCCTTAACAGGGAGGTTCAAGTAGTAATACTACCCCTCAGGGAGTTATGGGACACAGTCTGGTCAGATTGGCCCCAGTTAAATAAGTGTCACCACACCTTAAAATAACAATAACCAAATAAAAAAATAAAAATAAAAAGTGTGGCACTGTTGCGATAATAGTATAATGAAAAAGTGGTTTATACATGAAGAAAAGGAGAAATGGGGAGTTAGCGACATCCAGTGGGAGGCATAATATAATTTGGAGTTTACAGGATAAGAATCTTCCGGAAACAATCTGTTTCCTCTGAAGGTATTATGCCTTATCTACACCTTCCTTCGTTTCCATTTATATTGCAACATCATGAGTTCACCACCCACAAGAGAGGATTCAAAAAGTTTGAGTTTCCCAAGAGCACCTGTTAGTCATTTTAATTCTGAGCACAAGCTTTACTCTAAGGGGTACATTTATCAAGCTGTGGGTTTGAAAAAGTAGAGATGTTGCCTATAGCAACCAATCAGATTCTCGCTATCATTTATGGGTTTCCTCCGGGTGCTCCGGTTACCTCCCACACTCCAAAACCATACTGATAGGTTAATTGGCTGCTATCAAAATTGACCCTAGTCTCTGTCTCTATCTGTCTGTCTGTGTGTATGTATGTTAGGGAATTTAGATTGTAAGCTCCAATAGGGCAGGGACTGATGGGAATGAGTTCTCTGTACAGCGCTGTGGAATCAGTGGCGCTATATAAATAAATGGTGATGATGATGATGATGATGTAGTACATTTTACAAAATGAAAGCTAGAATCTAATTGGTTGCTATAGACAACATCTCCATTTTTCAAACCTGCAGCTCGATGAATTTACCCTTAAGTCTCATTCAAATTTATCTTCTTTGTCTTGGAGATGGAGAATTGAAAATAGCTGGCTATGATTATTTCTCGCTTTGTCAACTTGGGTGTTCCTTTAGTTAGATGAATGCACTATATATGCTCTTTTTGCATATCAACACTGAGAAATAGAAATGAACTAAAGAAAAAGAAGAAACCATTTTTGTACATCAACTGGAACTTTCTTCACATATGAGACTTTTTCATTATACAAATATCCTAACAGTACCACACTTTTT
This sequence comes from Mixophyes fleayi, assembly GCF_038048845.1. Lineage (NCBI taxonomy): Eukaryota > Metazoa > Chordata > Amphibia > Anura > Limnodynastidae > Mixophyes > Mixophyes fleayi. The sequence continues at coordinate 190,576,310 of NC_134406.1, forward strand.
ATTACATTTTCATTATTTGGTTACATGCCCAATTTAAATCGTAACGCACATTTAAATCTACCAATTTGATAAAACATTAAAAAACACAAGTGTGACACATGAAATGAAGATTGCTTCAATGTGTTTTTAACTTTTATGATTTATGATTTTATGACATGATGTTGTGAGCAAAGCAGTATTTTTAGATAAAAGTTGTAATCATAAAGAAGATGGCCCAAAAGTGAAAGTAGACAGGCTTTATTTTTTTTCAAACATGCACATTTCTCGTGTGGAAATAGAATCTGACAAAAGGAGATGCTTTGCCAAAGCAGGATGATGGAATGAAAAAGTTGGTGAAGACGTGGGAGTATGCCTGGTGGGTTAGAGTAAAATATGCAAATTTGTACAGTGCATACCCACAAAAAAAGTGTATGTGAACGATCTGACACTTGGGTCTCCTTACATTTGGAAAGGTGGAATGGGGAAGGGGCATGGAAAGGCAGTTTGAGCACAATAAGTGCATGTTCGCGTAACTTGCAGACCTACACGTAGATGCAAATATCAGTAGCCTATCACTTACGAGTGCCTAAAAGTTGGTGCAAACATGCACTAATGCTTATAATCACTAGCTTGCTGCTTCTGATTGGTTTATTTCAGATTGACCTGATGCTGATGCTTCATTGACCATGCCTACACTATGGACCATTTTGGGTATATGTCAGAAATAATATTTTGCTACTTTCATACCTACACAAAAAGGAATATTATACCTGCTGTATTATAGAGTTTTTTTTCTATTTAAATCAAACCTAATAGGGAATTTGTTTTTCGCTAGCAAAACAAATGTTAAAGAAAAACTTTTCTTGTGCTTATGAACTGGTTAGGTGTACCTGGGTGTGGGTATAAAATTGGCACATATGCTACGGATGCAGAGCTGGATGCATCTTGAGATGCCTCCAACTTAGTAAATGTGTGTAAACACAAATTTTATTTTTTTGTTTTTTATAGCATTGTATTTTAAGTACATGCATCCAACTGAGCATGAGCCACTTAGTGTAAACACAAACGGTTAGAAAATTAAATAGCTGAGATAACCTTTCTGCTTATACCAAATTATTCTAATGAGCTAAGTTTTTATGCTAATCGTAGCAGTGACAAAGAAAGAAGACATATGATTGCCACCTATCCTTGTCCATGAGTAAATGTAAAGGACAATTAACAACACATTAGCCCCTTGTTTTAGTTTGCCACAGAAGGACAATCACTGACCTACTCATTTCATTATCATTAGTGTTTCAGGTCAACAGAAACATTGCTGTTTAATCATTTTACATCATCCCTTGTGTCTCTTTGCTTGGATGACAACCGTGTGCTGCCATAAATGTCATAGGACAAATATTAGCTTTATATTTACAAAACAATATCTATCTATCTATCTATATCTATCTATTTATCTATCTATCTAACTAACTATAAATCTGCACTGTACATAACTATAAATTCTGCATTCATATTGTTAAGAATAGCAAATAACATTCACCATGGCTCTAGAATTGTTTCCCTGTAATTTGCTGTGGATAACCTCTGAAGACTGTCAGTACTCAAGCCAGCTAGTGCCAGTGTAAATGAGCCCCATTCATTTCCTGTCATTGGCATATGGCATGTCATTGTCCACGGTCATCGAGGCAGAAGTGATGCAATTTGTTGGCATGTACTATCACAGCACAAACTATCTGTCCCACTGAGTCCTTGGAAAACAACAAAGCCAAAAAGGGCAGCCAAAAACTTTACATCTTTATCACAAGAACACACATTTACATTGACATTGGCAAACATGTGTCTTATGTGCGGTCATTTAAAGGCAAAGCTGTTCATAATATAGCATAAGAGTATGCATATAATGTATATGCATGTTTGGTTACAATTATTTATGATATTTATTTAAGTAATTACTTATAAAACAGACATATAAATTAATACAAAATTAAAGGTCATATTTCAGATTTGCACCTTTAATGTAGATCTTGCCAGACAAAACAAAAAGAGCTTATACTGTGACTCAACAAAGCTTTGCATGTGATAAACGGGTATATAATACATGCCGAACTGTAGGCATCATGCTTTTTCTCAAAGTGGCTGCTACTGTGTAGTGCATGTTGATAGAAAAAGAAAGTTATTTGATATTGATAACAAGTGACATGTTAGCAAGTAAGAGACTGCAAACACCTACTATAAGGTACACTATTTCCAAGAAGGACATACATTCATTCAGTTAAATTAATAAGTGACTTTAGAGGTATGACAGAATTTCAAGCTAAATGGCAGCTTTCAGTAAGCAAATTGTAAGTTATTTTTTAATAAATACAACTGTTCTGATATCCAGAGAAATATGCAAATTAGACCTTTTCATACTATTGAACCATTCACAAATGGTAATTCTGAAGAAACATATATTAATGGCCATATATAGTGGCCATGCTCTCGTCATTGTGCCTCCATCCATGGATCCCTGTTGTCAAAGACAGCCTTTGAGTAGAGCTTTTGAGTTACAAGATATTTCGTTTGATTCTTGGCTTTCTGATTACTTCAAGGGTGCCACATTTGAAAAGAAATCATCTCACATCAAATTATGATGTCTCTAAAGCAACCCCTTATTTATAGTTAGGCTAGGGAGAAACAGAGGAAACCTGAATGGGGAAAATCAAGGTACTTAACAAGCATGGTATTGCAATAAAGGACAAACTAAATGTAAATGTGGCAAAAAGAGTCATTTATGTCTGCAAAACTGCAAAAAAAGGTTTCTGTTCGTACCGATTAATGTTCACTACATACAGTGTAGTTTCAAATATAATAGCCTCATGGCAACCACAGGCCCCTTACTACCATATACAGACTGTGCCCAGCATAGTGGCCCCTTATTCACACAGTCCCATGCCTTACACATACAGATGCATAGCTTAATGGCCCGATGCCCACACAGTACTATGCCTATAACTAACTATGCCCAGCATAACTCCGTCTTGCCCACTACATTCCAATGCATACCTTATGCAATCTATGCCTAGCATAACATGCCTCATAATCACTAAAGACCCATGCTCATTATAAACAGCTATTCTAGATAATGTCCACACAGTCCCATTTACACAAAATGAGAGACTTACTGCAGCCTATTGTGACCCCACAAATGTAAAAACAAAATGCTACCCTGTTTCTTCCCCTAAAACAACATGAAACATTGTTTATAACAGTACATATATCCCATATCCCTCTAGTCAGCTAGACTATGAAAATCTGGGAGGTATGCACGGTGATGTCGATTTAGCCTCCAAAGGGTCCCCTCTGCTCTTATGAGCATGCATATGAGCTGGTTCATGTACAGTGAAGCTCTGTTTGGAATTTTCATTTTGGAACTGGACGCCCAAATTTTGATCCACTTCACATGCCCCTAAATATGCTCAGCAGACCACATCCTCAGCAGTGATTGACTGACATAGCTAGACTCATCCAAGCTCCATAGCTTCCACACTTTTAGAATCTACAAAAAAATTGTTTATTTTGTTTGCTAATTTTTGCCTATGATTTCCTGTTAGAGTATGGGTTTTCCCCCCACAAGATTGACAAGGTGTGCTACTACAACTATCTGCAGCTCGACATATGGTTCAGAAAGGAGCTATGTGTCCTGCAAGAAGTATGAAATATGAAAGGACCGGTTGGAAATGGACAAGAGGTCTGCCCCAGTAATATGGTATCTGCCAGACAGAAGCTCAGCAAAGAGCTGAGGAGTCAGTTCAATGAAGAGCTGATTAGAGGGCTCTGTATGGGTCCATACAGGAAGTTTGAAAGACATCTTAGTGATGAGCTAAGTAGAAGGCTCATATGTGACGCTGTAGTGTGTCCTGCAGGAGGTAATAGGGCTGAAACAGACCTCCTGAAAACAATGAGGGCTTTCTCTTCCTGACCAGTGATTGACTACTGTGATTGGCTGCGGAGAGAACCTCATTGGCTGAGGAGAGAACCTTTTTAGAAGTAAACCGTATTCCTATGTGCATTGGTTTTTTTCCCAAGCAAGAATATTCTAATTCCTTGTACTCAGAGAAATAACTTAGTGCCAAGTGATATCTTGTGTGTTTGGTACCTTTCTGCAAAGTTGGAAACTCGCTGTCATTATAAGGAGGTTCCCAACATTACCAGAAATCACTGAGTAAAATGATTTGGGTGAATGAGTCTGCTAGAGAGGGACTATGATTCTGATGACAAGCTTAGGCAGGAAGTGCTTACTTCAGTCGGCACATACTGTATATAATGAATAGCACTTGAGAGATAACTCCCATAGCAAGACACGGTTAGCTAAGTGAGATGGGGCAGAGCTTTGTGGTGTCATGTTCCCCATGCAAAAATGAGAGAGCACATCTTCTGTAGACACAAGGTGACCGACGGCAATTCCATTGTGTGATTAAATGCTATTCCTTGTAGTTAGATATTACTGTGACAGATTTGCTGTATAAATAACTTTGAAACTATAAAATATGCAGTGAAAATGTAACTAACTATATTTATGTTTTGGTTAAAATTTCAAACCTTTAAAAAAATATTTTTATATTTTGCATTAGGATGATGCATGCTTCCAAAGCAAACAAGTCTTTCCTACAGTAGAATCGAAGTCCATTAGGGACACGCTACTCTAACGTCATCTAATGTGGCAATAATGGGTACCACTATAGGGAAATGAGTATATTTACATTACAATGAACAATTTCAGCCTGTGAGTAATTTATCTAGATGTTTCTTGACAGCTACAGTAACAAAAAACAAGTTTTAAGGGATTTCCTTCAACCGCTGACAGTACACTACAATACCTTGAATGTAATTGTGCAAAAGATAAATTGTAATGCTGTTAACATATTTTAAAGGCTCAATTGTGATACCTTAATCTAAGAAAGAAAAAAAGTTAGCTGCTTACAATAACTTTCCCAGTGATTATAAAGCAAATTAATATTTGAATAAGGATTCGCCCCTCCATATCATTTGTATTTATTTGATAAAATGAAACACAAAATTTGCAAAAATCATGTATAAAGTTTGTCATTCTGCTATATGAAATTGACTTTCAAAGACTTCCCTAGATATTTTTCTAAGCTGGCCTTTTCCTGTTAGATTACTATCAGTAGCTAAAGTCAATATTTTGTCAGGTAAACTTATACTTCAAGACTGCTTAACACCAAAGTTTTCCTCTCTTCTGTAGTAATTTGCATTAAAACACACATGTGAAGGACTAACCTTCAATTTGAAACATATGATTAGCTTAATATGAATGCTAATATTCCATAAATTTTTCCCAATTAATGTACAATATACTGTAAATCACATACAGCTAACAAAAAAAAAATTCTTTACAAAAAACATAACATAGACATGTTTTCCTTTCCTTTGATTTCTTAAAATAAATTTAGCATATATATTTATTCAGGATATGGCTACATCTCCGTGCTAAACCACTTGAAAACAGGATACTTATGACTTGACTAGAAGAAAAAGGAATATATTTCAAAGCACTATTGATAAAAAATGAACAATACAGAGCACAAGCAAAAATAAATATATAAAACTAACTAACTCAATATCAAAAGGACATTTTCTGGAATAAAGAACATATTAAGCACAAGTAAGCCGCAAATGGAAAAAAGTTTCTATAAAAAACATAAATATAAATGTAATTGTTTTATTGGAGCGCTTTAAGGGGCATATTCAATTAGCTTTCCGGTTCGCGGGATTTCCCCGGAACGGGCCGCGAAGTCAATCCATGGTACCGCAATAACGTGGATTTTCGTTCGCTGGCCATAGGGTTGCGTATGAAAATCCGCGTTATTGTGGTACCGTATTACCAGCAATACTGCGCTGGTTTCGCGGTAACGTGCGTTACTACGAACCGGAAAGCTAATTGAATATGCCCCTAAGAGTTTGATTACCGGTGGATCAATTTTGCTTATGCACTTTTAAATAAAGAGCAATATTTGTGATACGTAACAAGGATACCTGTGCTATGTAACAAGGATAAATGTAATGTGTACATGTAATGTGAAAGACTTAACGCTTGTTTAAGAACAAATATTTAATTTAAATATAGAGATGGTAATTTAAATGTAGATAGGTAATGAGGATTGTACTATTTATGTAACAGAACAGGTCAGCATAGGATTCCAACACGGTCTCTCCAGTAAACAAATCAAAATGAACTGTACACTTGTTGCTTAGAACAATTCACTGGGAAGTCTTTGTTTATAATTTTTCCAATACATTATCACTTCATCATAGGGTTGTAACCACTTCAAGGACCAAAAATCTTCAATACTCAGGACTCTTCGACAGCCTACGATTTCATGGGCGGAATGGAGAGGGACAGGGCGTATGCACATAATCAATGTACAGTAAGGGTATGCCAAGCTCGAGCGCACACAGCAGATTTGGCCATCTCAAAGGTACATATTTTTCTGTCGTATCACTTGCACCAGCTACAGGTCAGGTGTAAGCGCTGAGTGATAGTGATGTTGTTCCGTAATCATGCTAGAACATGTGTTAGCAATCAGGAGTTACTAAAAAAGCATTTTATGCACAGTAGACATTCATAACATCCTAATACATATATTTTATGGAAAAGGAAAACTATGGAACGTTTATTTTTAATGCTTTGCCTTTAGCGACAATATTGTTAACAGGTGACATTGATTGAATATTTTTTTTTACTGTGCGTTCTTTGGGACTTTATATTCCACATTCATTCATGTATTTAATGTATCCTACAGTGTATTGTCTGCTAGTGCAGAGTGTAGCTAGACCCGTATTCAACAAGAGACGTTTCTTCAGATCTGCTCCTAGTTCAATATGACATATGTATCCCCGATTTACGCGCCTTTAAAAAAAACCCTGCAATTTATGTTTGTTTTGCATGCCCGAATGAATCAGGCCCTCAATGTGCAAATGCTTTAAAATGTTTAACTACAGGTTAATATTGATTTTTGCTGCTGACTGTGTCCATTTATCCTTTGTGTGGTGTATCTAACATAATAGGAGAGGAGATGAAGGAACCTTAATGGAGTAATGTAAGGTATAACCTTTCCAAACAGCTGACCATAGAGCACAAGAAAATCATGGAGATGTACTGACCTGACATTTTAACAACAATCATATAAATGTATCCTGTATGATAGGGTCTCTTTTAAAAGTAACAAACCCTTGGGACAACTTCGCCATGGACTACAAGTATTTGTAATTGTTTACTAACTGTGTTAGCCACATATAGCTTGATATTAAATATGGAAACAACTGTCTGTTTAGCTTTGTTTTTAGATTTTGCTTGATTTGTAAGGGCCACAAGTCCCTTCTTGTTTTGGATCTAAGTGTTACATTTAGAAACCAATGTGTCATGATGTAAAATTACCTTGTTACAGCATAACATGGTTCCCCAGTACCACCAATTAGAGATATTATTGCATATTTTCCAGGAAAAAGAATAGATAAAGCTGCAACTTAAAGTGATGTACACTGCAGAATGTTTATTCAAATTGACTCCTAATTCCTTTGTGATGTTTGCTAGATATCACTTGATAGTCATTTTTTTGTGTATTAGCCATTAAAAGGCCACTTAATTATGTGTAACTGTGTTGCATCAAAATGCATAATAATAATAATATTCTGATACATTCAAGCAACACTGCAAAACAGCATTGAAAACGTGCTGATATCTGCTCCTGATGCAAAATAGGAGGTGGACAGTACACAGAGTTAACTATAAAAGCACCTGCTCTTAAGGCTAACTCCACACAAGCATAGATTCTCAGTCAGTAAGGTTAAACTATTTCTCTTTCTTTTAAAATTGAGCACAATATCAGGAAAATGAGAAGGGGTTAGTAGTATGGGGCATATTGGGGTTTCAATGAATGGCATGACTTTTTTTAAATGTTCTTTTCAAAAATAGTTACATAAAACAATAACAAAAAAATGATGGTGAAAGGCTTAAAGGAATACATGCAATGTATACAGGAGAAGTGAACCACAGTAATTTACCGTTCAGCCAGACAAAGTTGTTTACAAATGTTTTCAGTGTTCTTTGAACAAAATTGAAATTTGAACAAAATTGTTTCTATTTATCTGATAGTGCCCTGTATGTAGGGTGTGCCTAGCCATGAAGCTGAAATAGTTCTCATCTCATCCCTTATACAAGTATATTTGCATAAAATGTGTGTGCCTTTGAGAACACAAATTTTGTTATTTTGAGCATTATTACAGCTACAAAAAGGTAAACAGCATCAATTTCCTTAATTTTGTTGCCTCCATAGCATGTTGCCTGAGATTATTGTCATTGGTTGCTCATTATATGCATATTTCTGCCCTGTAAGCAAATATTCTGCTTTTGGTTTCACAACTTGATTTAAGATAATAAAATTGGGCAAAATCTAATCCATTTGTTTCATGCATTTCTAGTCTGAAAGCTAATACAGCAGTTATAGAAAAAAGACTACTTGTTATACAAAGACAACAAAGCACAAAGGCATATTGTAGTCTGCTGCACAGAATAAGCTCAATGTTAGGACCGTGGATGTTTGATAAGCTTTTAGAACCGGCTAGAAGAGGTCCTCACCTTTAGCAGTCACGTTTCCCGTATTACTAAATTGGTTCAGAGGTGCGCAATGGCCCCCAGTACTTAACATTAAGATAGTATAAGCTTATCAGAATAACCACAGTGTAGGATAGAAAAACTGAAATACTGGAGGCAGAACTGGTCACAAGCCTAGGTTGTGGGCCCATTGCAGACAGGAAGGTCAGAGTATAGGTCAAAGGTCAGGGCATGTAGCAAACATGGAAAATCCAGAAAACAAGCAAAGGTCAAAAAGTCACAGGCGTACAAGGAGGGTCCAGAAAACAAGCCAAGATCACAAAAGAAACATCAGGTCACAGATAGCCAACTTTCCAAAGGTACAGGGAAGCTGGTCAGTAATTTGTGACATACACTGAGGGAGGATAAACCCTCCCTGCCTTAAACAGTGACATAGCTCTGTCAGAGTGTCAGCCCTGTAATCGGCCACAAGAGGCTATGTATTAACGTAATGATTATTGTGATGTTATCAGATGTGCACCCTCGGGTAATCAATCATTATATGAACTTACATAATATATACTGATTAACTGGGATCCCCATGAATAAAGCTACATCAAACAGTGACCGACCATCATGCATCTGTATCAGTGTGTTGAGGAGTGTGCCAGTTGCAGAGGGAAGTTAGCCAAAACTAGTTCTACAGTCACATCTTTAAAAACTAAAATCATATTTTACTTTGTTGTCAAGCCACAGCCACCCACACCTAGCACCTCATACATTCTGTGAGGTACTCACTCTGTCTCATGGCTGAAACACCCCTAATCACTGAGTACAGACATTGATAGTCTAGAGGCCTAACCAGATAATGGTGCCAGTAATACTACTACTACTACTGCTACAACTACTACTACTACTACTACTACTACTACTACTACTACTAATAATAATAATAATAATAATAATAAAAAATATAATAATAATAATAATGTTTTATTGAGTCCTCAGACAGAAATTTAATATACAATATCAGCATAAAAAATAAATCTATGAGGGCAACAATAACTGGAATAAAAAACAAAAAAAGCAAACAGAGTTCATACACAGCGCACTGTTTAAAGTAAATAAATGATAATAATAAAATGTATTGTGGCCTCCCCCAAATCCTCGACCCGCCCCACTCTGGTCTACCCTATAATTGGGAGACTAAGAGCATAAGTTAAACAACATAGATCTCTATGTGGGGATCAAATAACAGCATTGCCTGTTCCCAGAGGCTACCTGCCTTGTGCTACAAAAAGTGCTAGGATTCTTCACGGCTCCTCTGGGCCATGGGGGCCTGGGTAACTACCAAGATTGTGACCTCTGGAGTCGCTACTTTGAAACCTGTGTGGTCCTGGACTACTATACAATATCCCTGCCCATTATACCAACTGGGTAAAAGAACAACAACAAGAGTTTAATGTAACCCACCGACAACACTGCTCCATGGGTATAAAATATCAATTGGAAAGTCAGCCAAGTGGCACTACAGTGCTACCATCTTTTGAATAGGCCTGCAACAGTGGTCAACCTTGGAAATCCCATATCTGACGTGCTGGACACAAATTATATGCACAAGTGAAAGAGAAAAAAAATAGTATGCCACATTTTTTTTATTAATTTGTGAAGGAATGAAGTCCAACTCTCCTAGGGAATGTTGGGTTCTCTTTATCACCTTTTCACTTTTTTCTTCACAGCTGGAGGATTGTAACTATCCTTGTGTTCACTCTCTTTGGAAGATGATCTCTTGCTTCCTTTATTTAACCTATTTAATTAGCTGTGTGAAGAAGAGTGGTCTTCTCCCAGGGCTAGAACACCAAAACTTTTGAGCAATTGGGTCACGGGTTAAGGCCCCTTTCAGCAACAGTTTCATCTGACTCTGGTTGACCTGATCATGCTGGATCCTCCCTTAGTGTACAATGTCTGAAAAATGTCTGAATACCTGGCTGCTAGGTTGATAGACATATTCAGACATTTTCTCCCCCAGCTCTTGGTAAGTCATCTGCAACTTGTGCAACTTGTCATATTCAGCAAAAATACAGACTTTTAATTAAATAATGTTCACTACTGCTAATATTGTACAATTAAAAGATTGATTGATTATTGGACATAACTTTTATAAGCAGAAATATACTTATATTAGTAAAATATTACTAAATAGTAATCAGCTGGAGTTCTATACACGATGGAAAACATCACAAAAATACTATTTGCTAAATATAATTAATGTAATGTAATGCTAAGCAACCAAGTAAATGCTTAGAAACCTGCAGGAGGAGCAGGAGACACTGCAATGCAAAGGATGCAATACATTTAAGAAAAGTTAGTGTTTCTGTTAGTGTTGGGACTCTGTAATGAATATTTCCCTGCAGTACCTCTGTCTTACCAGAGGTGCTGCTCTTGTGGACTTTTGGTACTATTTGCACTGCAACTGCAGGAGTTAACCTCCTTCCCTGATCATCACCTGCACCTCCCCCACTGATTTATAAACCCGTCCCAAAACCTTGCACATCGCTGGTCATTTTAATTGTTGTCTTCTGTATCCAGGGCCTTTGACAGTCTGCTTTCCAGTATTGGTTCCTGTGTATCCTTGACTCTACTTCTTACCACCAATTCTGCTCAGTTTGCCTGTATTTTTCAGCATCCAGATCTCAGCTATTACCTGGACTGTGTTTTATAATCTGCATTGTGAGTGTCTATCTTTCCTACATTTACCTACTATTCAGCTGCACCCAGATGTTGTTTAATACTTTACGTTTACTTGGACTGTGTTTTATCATCTGTATTGTGAGTGTCCATCTGTTCCTACATTTACCTGCTAATCAGCCATCCCTGGATTTTGCCTGTTTAGCATTATCTTTACTGTATATTTGTGCTATAATAAAATAATCTATTCTTCACCATACTCCGGACTCCATGGCTATTATTACAAGCATCTAGTTCCCTAACAGGTAGGCTGTAGACAAACTTTTATAAAGACCTCTCATCATGCAGAAGATACCTCATCTCTTTACTGTAAAATGTGTCTATTTGTTGGAAGTGGAAGATGCCAGGACATGCTTCCAGGACAATGTAGACCTAAGCATTTTGTTTTGTAATATTATTGTTAGTGAGGTTGAAAGGAGTTCTCAAGGATTATTGCAAATGGAAACTCGTATTTTGGCGATTCATAGGGGAGAAAACACTACTACTATTTTTCTTTTAAAACAAATAACCAAAAATGTTTTAAACCTGTTCTAATATGTCAGTCAAGTCAATTGTATTTGACAGCAAAAAAAACCTTTATAGTGAAATTGTTTATCGACGTAGGACCTAATTTAGAATTGACACTGAAATTGTAAGTGTAAATTGCATCCCCTAATTAACGCAGTATTTAGAGTGGCATGGATGTTTAGAGCCGTGCAACTAAGAATACTGTCCAAATTGCACAAACACGCCTCTTTTTCTGGCATATGGGTCGGTGTGCAAGTGTATCACGCACAGCGCCCTGTAAAGCAGATAATCAAATAAAAAGAAATGTAAAAAATAATATTACATTGTTCTTTTACCCCCAAACAGCACTAGGGTTGGTTATGCTGTTCTAGAGGGGTTGCACACCTTTTTTTTTTTTATTATTATTTTATTTTATTTTATTTTACAATACATCAAGGTCTCTTGCACCAGCTGCAAGCACCCACAAAAGACACGTCTCTTGGAGAACTATCTGTAGTTGCTTTCAACTCAAAATAGCATGTAAAGAGCGTGAACTCGCCTAGTACCTCCCCTGTTTCGACTCTCTAAACGCAGAGAGGTGTAAGGGGGAGATCCATCTCAGTCGGAGTGCAAAGTGAGATGGATCTTTGCCCAAAAGTGCTTTTCGTGCTGAACATAAGGATTTGTGTCCGACTGTAAATCAGACCCTTAATGTGCAAATTATATTCTGTAAATAATGCAAAGTGCAGCTCTGCAATTTAATAATGGTTATAGTGATTTGGTTTCAGAACAAAAATCAGAATATAGTCATACAACTATGTGTATGTGTCTGATCTGTTTACTGTACACCATTTACACCAGGGGGTAAATGTATCATACCCCGGTTTCTTCAACTCCCGCGAGTTTGGCGTCCTCACAGCTTAAAGTCTTTTGTCTACAAATTTTAAGTATAAAAACTAAAAGGAAAATGATAAATTAAAAATATAATATAAAGAAAAACCCTTTTATGAACTCAAAACTGCTTTTGTTAACAAATGCATGGAAAACATAGAACTAAATTTAATTTTATTGTTAATTCATTATGACCTTAAATAAATCATGTGACACTGTTTTACCTGGATGTATATTAGATTGTTAGTTCTACTATAAGAAAGCTTAAACAGGCTGGCAATATCTTAGTCTTTCTATTCTAATAAATAAAGTGGAGGAAGTCAGATAACAGTTGATACTAATATCAAAAGTACAGTATATAATTTCACAGTGCCAATAGTTTTAGCAATCCAATTAATTAACTAAAATATGTTTGGTCTGTTTTTATTATATCCATAAAATCAAGACATTGGATGAGACAAAAATTATGAAAAATATAATAAACAAAAATATAATAAAATGAACACACAGAAAAACAATATACTGTATGAGATTACAAACCCTCTAATGTTCTAATGGAGACTACAAAGCTTTTTCAACTATTACACCAAAGAATTCTTGACAGGTTCAGTGACGACAGAAAACTGCGATAATTATTTTGTTAACTTTGTCTGTAAAAGAATGTATGCCAATACATAACAGACTGGCATTAGACATACTCTTTTCAAAGCCTGGCTAGACAGCCCTGTTTCCAACGCTGTGAAAAATCTGACATAATGAAAATCCAGCTACCGAACTTTCCAAGCTCTTGGTAGATATTTTCACTTACTTTGTCAATTTCAGTGGGGAAACAATGGTGGCATCTGTGCCCTGGTGCTAAGTGCTCATTTACATGCAGAGGCAGAGAGATATCCGTTTATTATCAATTTTATGCATTACTTCATTTCATGGTGTTAAAACAATTACATTCAAAGGGTTCAGCAGTCCACAGCCAAGCTATTCAGTGCTCCAGCAGCATCATATAATAACGTTATTCAGGGCGAGACACATACATCATAGTTTACTGACTTAGATGTAAGGAAAAAAAAAATAGAAAAGAAAAAGAAATTGAGAAACAGCAGTTCCTATAGAACATGAACAGAATTTTTAAAACAGTACAGTTATTACAATAAGGACAGACATCCTTGGCAGATGGATGCAAGATTTATAGAGTCCCCGATTACTTTTTAAGAAAGTTAGTCACATTTCCTAGGTAAATCATTACACTGTCAACTGTGCCACAATATATTTCCAGATTTCATATTTAGATAGCACTTCTTATAATCAGTGTTAAAGGACAATGTTCTACATATGCAAAGTGTGTGCATTTAATATCAGGGTGCTGCAAAGTTTTATTACTGCACAGTTCAAATTCTATGCAAAAACGGTACCATATTAACTGTATACTCCCTTGTAATTTACAACATGACATGTTATACTGCATTGTATGGCTTCCCAACCACCATTTTTCCCATGCCTATAAAATATATGCTGTTTTCAACAGGGCTGTTATTGGCTTATTATTTAGGATTCCACAACAAACGCTTCTTTACAGCATATTTCTGTGAATAAAAATATAGTGTGGAAGAGAGTTTATAGGGAACTGAACTGGAATAAAGCAAAAGCTTTATAGTAGATAAAACAAATAATTGTAACTTTACAACCACAGGAAAATAAAATGGAATCTGCTGTTATAAATTAAATCAGAAAGGAAAAAAAGCAATTAACAGCTTTCTGCTTGCTCAACTAGAGGACCCACCTCAAGCAACAATTACTGTATGAAAATACTGAAAAAAAATGAAAACATAGAACGGTAAATCAGTATCTTGCTTCTTTCCAAACTTTAGTATGATGACAAAAGATAAATCCCCACATGTTTCGCTTCAAGCCTGCAGAAACGTGACATTTTTCTTATTAACACCTAATAAAATGGTGTCAATTTTATTGTGTTATTAGGTTTGCAGATATAAAATAAAGTACCAAGCAGAAATATTTGTTGTCTTTTTAAGGTATATTTTTTTATGCAAAACAAACAGCAGGGGGTAAATGTATCAATCTCCGGTTTTGTCAACTCGCGGGAGTTCGGCGACATGACAGCTTAAATTGAAAGCGGCGCTGCCTTGTAAAGGGAAGTTTCCCTTTACAAGGCAGCACTGCTTTAAATTTAAGCTGTCATCTTGCCGAACTCCCGCGAGTTGACAAAACTGGAGATTGATACATTTACCCCCAGGTGTTTGAAGTCATTGATGTGTAACACACTAATATGACCATTTTTAGCTAGCTAATAGAAATTTAGGATGAAAGGATCTAAAGTGAGATCAAGTGAAAATGGTGCATTTTAAACAAAGGTGGACATTACCAATGTATTAGAACAGTGCTATGTAGTACTTCTTGTTTAGCACCATTATGAATGCTTTTGCAGCTGGTGTTCACCTACTGTAAGTTATGCCCCCGTGTGTATTAAACTGCCTGTTTACCTAGATGGTTTTAATTGTCTTTGTTTACTTAACTGCACTTCCAAGCTGCTACTTTATGTAATACAAAAACTGTGCCAATATGAAATATAGGGAATACCTTCAAGATCAGGGCAGCACGGTGGCTAAGTGGTTAGCACTTCTGCCTCACAGCAGTGGGGTCATGAGTTCAATTCTCGACCATGGTCTTATCTGTTTGTATGTTCTCCCTGTGTTTGTGTGGGTTTCCTCCGGGTGCTCCGGTTTCCTCCCACACTTCAAAAACATACTAGTAGGTTAATTGGCTGCTATCAAAATTTACCCTAGTCTCTCTCTGTCTGTCTGTCTGTCTGTGTGTGTATGTTAGGGAATTTAGAATGTAAACTCCAATGGGGCAGGGACTGATGTGAATGAGTTCTCTATACAGCGCTGCAGAATCAGTGGCGCTATATAAATAAATGGTGATGATGATGATGATGAAGTTCGCTTAATCTCCATTACTTACTGTTTTTATGCTCCACTTCATTGTGCCACTAATTATTAAATGACCCTGAGGGGCATATTCAATAAAGCCGGCACATGCCGGCTACACGTATAGAGTGCCAATACGGTACCAAAACATTGTGGACTTCCCTTTGCAACCCTATGAGGGGCGAACGAAAATTCACAATGTTGTGGTAATGCAAAGTGCCTTCAGGTCCGTTCCGGATGCAATGCACTGTCTTAAGCAGAAGTGTTAGGCAACTATAAAACCAATGTATTATATGGGTAATGGCATGGTTCTTATTTTCCTGGTTATAATGAAGGTGGTCTTTTTTTAATTACAAATAATGAAATAATTTAAAATTTTTAGTAATTACAAGTTAATATTAGAGATGTTCAGGCTCGGTTTTTTGTAAACCGAGCCCATCCGAACTTAGGGAATCTGAGTAGGCTTGCGAGCCGACTCGTTACTTTCGCGCGTAGTCGGATCTGAATCAAGGCAAAACATCATCGTTGCGTTGTCAGATCCTGTAGGTTTTTGGATTCCATAAGTAACTCCCTCCCCAGGAGATCCAGCGCCATTGCTCACACAGAAACAGGGGTAGCAGTGTTCTTGTCACTCTCCAGGCTCCAGACACATTGTTCAGTGCCATTGCTCACACAGAAACAGGGGTAGCAGTGTTCTTGTCACTCTCCAGGCTCCAGAGACATTGTTCAGTGCCATTGCTCATACAGAAACAGGAGGGGTACCAGTGTGTTTGTCACTCTCCAGGCTCCAGAGACACTGTTCAGTGCCATTGCTCATACAGAAACAGGAGGGGTAGCAGTGTTCTTGTCACTTGGCAAAAACTGACTGGAAATGATTGGAAATTAATGCTATTGAGGTTAATAATAATGTAGGGATAAAAAAGAGCCAAATTATGTGATTTTAGCAAAAACAAATAGAGATTTTAGAACAAAATCGGGAGCCAAAAACCAAAGCCAGAACGCAAAGTTGATCCAGACCCAAAACCAGAACCAAAACACGCAGGTCACTGAACATCTCTAGTTAATATGCAACATTGCCACATTTAATAGCATTTGCTTAGCGCTTTAGAAATCCTGGCTATGAGACACATGACATAATTTACAATTGGATGGCAAATAGCAAATTTATTCACATTATTTATCACCATTCCACCTGATTTTGCAATGTGATCACACTTACAGAAGGTAGCATGGTCCAACATACAGTAAAGATGCCCATCTACTTTGGTGCACAAATCTACTAATCGCAACATATGATGATGCACAGTAAGTTTAGTTTTGCACCAATGTGCCTATTTGTCTAACGTATGCATACATTAGACCAGGCCAACACTCTGATTTAATTTTTACATTACAAAACGGGGATGCACTTGTTTTTGCTGAATTCCAGGTACAAATGAAAATGCGCATGGTGGAAACCGTAAAAACATTAATACATCCACTTTAGGATGACCACCTTCATTAATTTTAACTTCCATTTGACACCTAAATACTGCTTATTCATAATAATATTTATGATTTAAATTATTAATGGGGATGGGGCTATATTTGGTCAGTCTTTACATTTGTCAATTTTGTGTGTGTCATTTTTTTTGTATCACATACCTCCAGAGTATATGTAAAAAAAAACAACAGCTTGTGGAGATAAATAGACTCTGTGACTACCTAGAATTTAGGCATGAGTCTCCATAAATGCACTCTCTCCACCCCTTTAGCCATATTTAAACTTCTCATCTTGCAATGTGAAATTTAATTTTTGCATGTATGCACAATATGTGTTATATACATGCACTCAGACTGCATCTAGCTAGCAATGCCCAGATCTGCCAAGACTCCATCCATCAGAAAATGCAAACGCTTTGACAGTGCAAGGTGTACTGCCCAGAAAAATGGGTGCATTTGCATAAATGACTGCATGCATTCTTGGCTCTGCCCCCTGTTTCCCTGGTGGTTATTTAAAACAGCTCTTTGCAATACACTGCCAGAGCATTAGTCTAGGTTTCCTGTGTGTGATTTGGCATTACTTTTGCTCCCTTATCTTGGAATCTGTGTTCCTGTAGGCTGATCTCCTGTGTTTTTCTCTGTTGGAGGCATTCCATCTGTTCTACTTGGACTTCTGTGCTGGAGTTCTTCTCCTGACTCCCTGTGAAGTCCTCTGTTGGCTCTTCTTGGATACCTACACTTGAGTACCCCTTCTCTTTTCCTGTGGAATCCTCCTCTTGTCCTTAGAGTGTGTGTCCACTACTTTATTTGCGGTTCATTTTTAGCACCAACTCTGATGACCGCAAACTTGCAGGAATCACTGGTGTACACAAGTGTCAGATTAGAGTCTACTCCTCTGTAGTGGGCAGTGCCAAGCTAGATCATATAGTATCCAATTATTCCAGTGTATATTCCGATAAGATGTTTTAGAACTTCCAATCCATATACATGGTGATTTTTTGAAGTGCTGTTGTCTGTTTTTATTTTGACTTTGCAAATTTAGTGCTTTACTAAATTATTTTTAATATCTTGTATTAATTTTCTCATAACACTGTAACCTGTATAATAATATGAGGAAACTAGTTGATTTATATGACCCTTTACATGCCTTTTAATGTTTTTGCTTCTTTATAGGTCAGTTGTTCTCATAAACTGCGCTCTGTAATTGGGATGAATCCATGTTGTCTGTTCTTCACATTTGTATATTTACTGTCTTCTTCTCCTTTTGCCCTTTTTTCTTCCACTGATTCCTCACAGGGAAAATTGAAGTACTGCTAATACTTAAAAACTGCTTAAAAAAGGGAAGCTAGGGAGTCGCAGGTTCTATCTTACATAAACGTAATAGGCCTGATTCAGAGTGGAACACAAACATAAGCATAACTTCCGAAGTTACATGCAAGTGTACGTCATACTTGCCAACTTTGGAGATCATCCCTCAGGGAGATCTCCAAAGTTGGCCATGTCTTGGGAATGTGGTCATACCAATTTCGGCCTATTATAGCAGGGGCGGGGCCAGGATGACTCATCTGCCCTGCCCCCACCCACTTCAGAAACAAAGCGGGCAGGATTCAGGAGGTTACCCTGCTCTCTCGGGAGTCCGGGAGGGTTCCCAAAAATTCAGGAGTGTCACGGACATTCCGGGAGTGTAGCCCACTATGGTGTATGTGTATGTACGCTGCATTCAGAGTTCAAGATGGATCTAGCTCTGAATCAATAACAGACGCACTTACATACAACTTGCGAAAATGTATCAAATCCTTTTATTTTGTATGTTACGAATGCAATTGGTATGAAGTGTCATTTAAACTTGGATAACAAATGGAATATGTTTAATTGCAAATGTGAAACAGGTTTGGAGACATCTATTTGTAACAACATGTACATTGCAGTATCTTGCACATTGGCATTTTTTTTTTAAAGTGGTTCAGCAAACAGGTGGTTTAGGTAATATACAGTTGGGAGCAAATGCAGCAACTGGAGACAAATCCTTCAGTGCTTCTCATGGAAAACATTTCAAATGTACAATAATATTTTGGAATTGCACATACAGGACCTGAATCATCTTTGTACATTTGTCTCTCTGTATGTATCTTGTGAATGCTCAGAAACAGACCTTACACCAATGAACACAATTGTTTTCAATTGATGTCTGAATGCAAATGACAGTTACGACTGCTAATGACTTGAAGGGCAGAATACGTATGGGAAGGGGAGGAGGAACAAAGGCAATGTACAGTAAGGGTGTACCAAGGACGTGCCAATTGAATATATGTAAATCCTGTATTTCTGATACTCCGTTTAGACTTAGATGTCAGCTGTGGCAGCCGAAAGTAAAAAAACATCTTCAGAAACTTTCTAGAAAAGCTGAACATCATTGGCGTAAATACCATATTTCTAATGATTACCTCACATATATATCTATATCCTCACTATCTACCACTTCTATCAAAATGCTCTGGACACTGCTAAACAAATATATTTCCAATCTCTCATATCTGCTCAAGCTTCAAACCCCAAATGCTTTTTTTTCCTCAAAATATTTTTTATTGTGGATCAGATCAATACCATGTAAATGAGCAGTAAAATGAAGGAAGATAATAGCAGTCAAAATAATGCATTAAAGTATTCTCACTAACAAAGACATTTACTAGTAAAATATAAGAACAACAGTGTCCAAAGCGATATGGATATTATAAAAAATTAAATATAACTTTTCTTATCTAAACATATGGTTGTATTCATACTGTTATGCAATGAGATGAGATAGAAACAATATAATAGACTTTAAAACAACAAAAGATATAGGATTGTGATGGGCCTTTTGTTTAAACTGGGCCTTCAATTCTTGTGGTGTTATGCACATCTTACAGCTCACAGGTAACTATAACTATAATAAAAACATAATGGAGTAAAAAATCACCCACCCCAACCCAGGGTCCAAATGCCTTTTTAACACAATTATTTTCTCAAAATTTCCACCTCATACCCACCAACTACTACCCAAGATCTTGCTTCCTCCTTCAAGGACAAGATTAATAAGATCCGACTTGATATAGTAAATTTTTCCTAGACAAACAACTAGCTCAATTCCTTCCCGGCATCCTCTCTTCCTTTGACCCATAAATGAAGATGAAGTAACTATTCTCTTCTTATCTCCCTACTCTGCTACCTGTCCTCTTAATCCTGTACATTTACAAATCAGTAGATTCCTGTCTACTGTGCTCATCCAAACTCTAGGGGCTAGATTTACTAAGCTGCGAGTTTGAAAAAGTGGGGATGTTGCCTATAGCAACCAATCAGATTCTAGCTTTCATTTATTTAGTACTTTCTACAAAATGACAGCTAGAATCTGATTGGTTGCTATAGGCAACATCCCCACTTTTTCAAACCCGCACCTTAGTAAATCTAGCCCTAAGTGTGATTCTTGATTCAGAACTATCCTTTGTTCCCCACATCGACTATATATCTAAATCATGGTAGATGCATTTAAAAAACATTTCCAGAATATACACATATCTCACACAAGACACTGCAAAAACTTTAACTAATGCACTCATCATCTCCCGCATTGACTATTGCAATTCCCTCCATGCTGGTCTTCTATGAATCAGACTCTCACCCCTACAATCTATTTTGCATGCAGCAGCTAGATTGATATTCCTTGCAAATCATTCTTCTACTGCTGTTCCACTATGTCTTGGCCTGATTCATCAATGCACATGTCTGCCGATTCTGAGTGTATTGTATGCAAAATCAGTCTGCGTATGCCCAGACCCAGCAGCCAAGAAGCAGAGATACGATCGTATACGCAAGCAATGTCCATACAAAAGCGAGCGTAAGGGGCAATTACTATAAAATTTCAGGGAGTGAACTGGGCGAGGAAGGGGTTTGTTGCCACATTTGCTGGACAACAGGAGCGTGCCAAATTCGAGCGCACGCAGCCATGGCCGTATCAAGCTCTACGGCCGCGAAAATAGCTTGTCATTCTGCTGGATCTCTTGCACCAGCTCTGGGGCTAGTCTAAGTCCCGATCAGTAATGATAACAGTCTGGTATGCATGCTGTAAGATGAATTTGCAATCACAAGCAACTGTAAAATATATTTTTATTTTCAGTAAACATTAATAACATTCCAATAAATGTATTTCATGAATAAAATGTTTTAATTGTTTTATCATTAATGCCTTTATTATTAGACCATGTGACATTAATTCAAGATTATTTCTTTCTATGTGTGTTCTATTTTAGAATTTATAATCCACATGCTTCAGTACATTCTGTTTTTTTTCGGTCTATATTTATCTAAGGCTTGTAAGATTATTTATTTTTTTTAAAGTTATATTTTAAAAGCTTTTTTGTTTTTATCAAAACTTATTCTTTTTTAAATTTTCATCAAACAGATCTATAATAAGCCTGATGAGACCACTTGTTTCTTTGTACAAGTAGGTTTTAACTCTTTAGTGTACACGCCAACTACAAAGGTTAATGCCTACTTCAGGCAGTATGTTATATCCATCTACTTTTAATGTAATTAATTGTTACAATCTGTTATAAATGTCACTTTTAAATTCTATTAGATAAAAAACAGAGACTTGGTTTTATGGATAATCAAATACGTATATTAGAATTACTAACAAACAAATAAAAAAAACACACATCATCTATAGATATAAAAGGCTAAAGCTGCTCCTCACCTTTATATGTGTGTGGTGAAACACTAGGTGGCAGTAAAGAGCTATACACAAGAGATAACGGTACTGAAATGCATTTGATGTAAGTATATGCTACTATCTATAGCAGGGGTGTCAAAACCGCGGCCCAAACCCCTAAAAATAAAGATAATAAATTTTAAAGAATACTTACATGATGCAGCGATTTCCATTGTCCTCCTCCCCTCATTCCTTTGCACTGAATGTCGGGCTTGACATCATCACTCACAACATTTGTAGTGAGGAGCCCACAGAGAGGAGCTGAGACGGACAAGACAGAAGAGAAAGACAGAAGAGAAGAAATCAGAAGAAAGAAGGCAATAAAAAGGTAAGTGAAGGTAGGGAAAAGAAGTATGGAGGGCACAATGTGAAACAGGGAAGACAGGTGAAGGGGAGCAAAAGCAGCATGTAGTGCCCAGTGTGATACAGGGGAGAAAAAGCAGCTTGGAGGGCACAGTGTGAAACTGGAGACAGGTGAAGGGGAACAAAAGCAGCATGGAGGGCACAGCGTGATGCAGAGGAGCAAAAGCAGCATGGAGGGCACAGTGTGATACAGGGGAGGCAGGTGAAGGGGAGCAAAAGCAGCATGGAGGGCACAGCGTGATGCAGAGGAGCAAAAGCAGCATGAAGGGCACAGTGTGATACAGGGGAGGCAGGTGAAGGGGAGCAAAAGCAGCATGGAGGGCACAGCGTGATGCAGGGGAGCAAAAGCAGCATGCAGGGCACAGTGTGATACAGGGGAGCAAAAGCAGCATGGAGGGCACAGTGTGATACAGGGAAGGCAGGTGAAGGGGAGCAAAAGCAGCTTGGAGGGCACAGTGTGATACAGGGGAGGCAGGTGTAAGGGAGCAAAAGCAGCATGTAGGGTTCAATGTGATGCTGAAGGGAGCACAGTGTGGTGAAAAAATTGCATATTCTTTTTCTTTTTGTTGTGGCCCACAGAATCCTAGACTTTGATTATTTCTTGGGTTTATTTTGTTTGGGTTATTTAGGTTTTTTGTGTGCCTCTTACCATTTATAACGACCGTTGCTATTCCAAATTGACATGATTTTCTGTCCATTCCTTTGATTTGCACTTGGTGTTAAATTAATAAGAATATACTAATTCATTTAAGCAAAGTAAAGCTGTGATTCCACCTAAAAGGCAAATGTCTGCTGTGGGAGTAACTGCACAGCAAGAAGCAGCAAAAAGATGAAGGCTGGAACGGGATTAAGCCAGAAGAACAAACTATGACTGATGACCAAAGAGAACGCGAATGTGATCATTATCACCATGCAAATCTGACTCTTCAGCAAATTGCCCGTCACAGAGAAAACAATCGATTAGTGAGCAGGGCAGAGGTAATATCACGTCAACACCTACAAAGTCATTGAACAAAATGGCACACCATTCTTGATGTTGGTAACTTTGATGAGCCAAATATTAATGCTCATAACTCTGGTCCCATGAACAGTACCTGTGAATGTTGCCACGCTAAGCATTTTGGGGCTGAGCAGCCATCTGACATACTATTCAATCAGTAAAGTCAAATTAAGTGCAATAAGGTCTGCCCCTATTATTAAACACTAATGAAAGGAAAGCAGAGTACGGCGATCTGCCAATGTGAAAATGAAAATTATTGGTGGCATGGAACAGGGGAAATTGGTAAAAGACTCCTGAGAAGATTTACATAAAAACTGTGGTATATAAAGAAATATTTGTGAAATAGGAATTGTGTTGTTCTTTTCTTGGTAGTTGAGTCCATATTCGTGGGATAAATGAGGCACGGAATTTAACCGTTACCGCAAAAGGGTCCAACATGATACTTGTCAAGTGAGGAAATGTATGTCGGTGCAATTTTGTTGACGGCCTTGTATGTTAGTAGAAGAATTTTATATTGGATTCGTTGAAATACAGGCAACCAATGTAGAGACTGACAGAGTAGCTCAGAAGAGGAATAACGGTTTGCAAGGAAAATCAATCTAGCCGTTGCGTGCATAATAGATTGTAGGGGTTCAAGTCTGACTTTGGGAAGACCAGTAAGGAGGGAATTGCAATAGTCGATGCGGGAGGTGATGGGTGCATTTTGCGGTGTCTTGTGTGAGATATGTGCGGATTCTGGAAATGGTAGTCATTCCACAGGTTTCTGACATGATGGGCCTAATATGTGTTTGTTGGCAATCACCCATCACCTCTCCAGCCACCCTACAAAATTATATATCTGCATGTGCAACCAAAAAGCATTAGTCATCTGGCTACTACTGTGTTCAGAATAACATGAACCTATGCAGAGTTTCAAGTTATGTAACACTTTAGAACTCTGCTGAGCATGGAAAATGTGTAAACAAAGTATACCCATAGAAGTAATATATGTTGTCAAAATGACCTACGCTTGCAAATCTAATTTTTTTCCAGTTTTTTTAAACAGCTCAAGAAGGCAGACATATTTCTGACTCCCCAGCACCAGTTTCCAGCTTCCCAGCACAAGTTTCCAGCTCCCCTAGATTGGCTATTTTTTTTGTTCCTACATTATTAACTTCAATAACATTAATTTCCAGTCACTTCCAGTCAATTTTTGTCAAGTGACAAGAACAATGCGTTTTGCCTCGTTTCAAATCCGAGGACGCACAAAAGTACCAAGCCGGCTTGCAAGCCTACTCAGATCCCCTAAGTTCGGGTGTGTTCGATTTTCAGAAAACCTCTAGTTCTGTGTAATAGTATTGTGCAATAGAAATTGTAAATAAAGTGGACATTTGTCTTACATTTATGTTTTCATACTCCCAAAATTAACCAATTATTAATTGATCCTGTGTTATAATAATATATAGGTACATTATTTTATTTTTTTTTATAACTTTTTATTTTCAGTGGTCAATCAAGAAAATACAGACAGCAAAACGATAACACTGTGTAGCATGCACAGTAAAATCACAACAGTTATTGTGGTGTATCGCATATTAGGAAACCTTTAGACAAAAATGACCGGTTTTTACATTTTTAAAGAGTAATATAAAATGGGTGTAGGAACAAAATGGATTGTGGGGGAGGGGTGAGGGGGGTAGGACCACAAAGATAAGAACTGTAAGTATTTAGAGGATAACTAGGGTGTGTTGAGCCTATAGCAGAGGGGGAGATATGTGTCGGGAAGAGTTAGGGTCATCGCACATGGGTCAGGTCGGAGGACGTGGAGCGTTGAGGGGGGAAGGTGTGTTCCACGGCTAGCCATGGAGCCCAGACTTGACTGAAGACGTGGCCTCTATCGTGGAGGTAGTACGTAATCTCCTCCATAGCGGCCACGTGCCAAATCTGCTTCTTGAGAGCCAAAAGGGATGGAGGTGAGGTCTTTTTCCAATTAAGGGCTATGAGTGATTTGGCTGCTGTCAGGATGTGGGCAGTTAATTTCTTGGAGAATTTGTCCAGGTCTTGGGGAGTGTAACATAAAAGAAATATCCAGGGATCTTTCGGGATAGGAGCTTCAAAAAGGGTATTTAGGAAACTATGGACTGAGTCCCAGAAGGTGGTGATAATCGGGCAAGACCACCAAATATGAAACATCGTACCCCTTTGGCCACAGTCCCGCCAACAGCAGGGCGAGGAAGAGGGAAACATTCTATGGAGTCTTGTGGGAGTGTAATACCAACGGTAATAAATTTTGTAAGAGGTTTCCTTGAGTTTAGTTGATATGGAGCATTTAGCTATCCCCAGTCTCATGTCCTCCCAAGCCTCTTCATCCGGGGGAGGACCAAGGTCCTTTTCCCACTCGTCTTCATGAGGGTTTGGAGAGGGAAGGGCAGAAGTGAGAAGAATGCTATATATTTGAGAAATCATGCCCTTGTCCAAGGGATGTTTTCTACAAAGAGATTCAAATGGAGTAAGGTCCCTAAGAACATAGGTTGGTGGCAGGGATCGCAAGAAATGATTAATTTGGAAGAATTCAAAGGGGCTGAGGATTTGGGACGGGGATTGGGGTTGGAGATCCGCTAGCGAAAGCCAGCGGCCCTGTTTGGAAAAATCTACTGGAAATTTAAGCCCTGCACGAGACCAGTTACGGTGGGTTGTAGAGGCAGATCCAGGAGGGAACACCGGGTTATGCCAGATGGGGGTTAAAGGAGATATTGCAGTTGAAAGTTTTAGTTTGAAGGAGTTGGAGTCCCAGAGCATAGCATCAAATTTGATAGAAGGCAGTGCTCTAACAGCAGGGGGGCGACGGGCGGGAGATACGCCCCAGAGAGAGGAGAGATCGGGCAGGGTTAGATGGGCCGATTCTATATCAAGCCATGCAGTGGAGCCAGAGGGAGCGTAGGAGGCAACGATTTGCGAAAGGTGGGATGCCAAGTAGTATAATTTGATGTCGGGAAGGCCTCTTCCTCCTCCAGGGATTGGTCGTTTTAAGATATTGGATGAGACTCTAGGAGGTCTATGGTTCCAAATAAAGCGGGTGAGGGCCTTCTGGATGTTGGCAAGGAGAGAGGCAGGGACAGCTACCGGAAGGGTTTGGAAGAGGTACAGCCATTTGGGGAGTATGTTCATTTTGACAGCTATGATCCTGCCCAGCCACGAAATAATAAGGCGGTTCCAGGAGGTCAGGTCTGATTGCGTCTTGGAGAAAAGGGGTAGGAAATTCTCACGAAAGAGGAGGTCATAGCGAGAAGTGAGGAAAACCCCCAGGTATTTGATCTTCCTGTTCTGCCATTTGAAATTAAAGTTAGCCCGGAGGAGCTCGGTATCCCGAGGGGAAACGTGAAGCAGCATGGCCTCTGACTTGGTGTAGTTTATCTTATAGCCCGAAACATCGCTGTAGTTCTGAAGGATGGCATATAGGTTGGGCAAGGAGATCTCTGAAGGATGGCATATAGGTTGGGCAAGGAGATCTATAGGTACATTATTAGACAAACTTAAATTGTATTTCTATTCATCTAAAACATACAGACATAAATATGTATATTACTGTTAAATATTGTTTTTTTTTTTAAATAAAAAAATGTAACTAGCGATCTGTAATTATCACGGTTAACATTGAAGTATTGCTTGGATGCCTTTAGCGATTTTGCACCTAATCCAAACTGGTGTGTGGTTTGCCACAGCATCATAACACTCCATTTCCTCTAGAGCTGCCTTATAACCCATTCTTGGCCACTTTATATGCTTTCATATTTTTCATTTGGTGCATGGATTTTCATTTTCAGGATGGATGTAGTGGTCTCTATATTTCACAAGGAGGTGCAGCTCTCCTTTGGTGAAGTTTTTGTCCCTAATGTTTGCTTCCTAAATATCAGAATGCAAAGCTTCCTGTGTGAAATAATGTAAGAATGTGATTGGATGACATGTACTATGATGGTGTGTCTCATTATGTCATAATGCCATCACACAGCGAATGCTGTGATGCATACGATAAGTGAAACTTTGTATGCAAAAACTTATTTCACCCCAAATTATCAAATATTGTTTGAATAGGTCCAGAGCAAACCTGTGTCACATGTGCAGGATAATACACTTAGGCAGATAACGTACATTTATTCACTATGTAGTCTAGATCAGGTGCTGCTCTGAAAAATTGCATACCCTGGTGTCTAAACAATGATGTAAAGTACACCCTTCTGTTAAACGAATAATACACCTTTAATTCTAGGACAATATTATTCCAACATACAGCTTTATTTTTTGGGTGAATGAGTGGACCTAAACCATGTAAATACACCCACTCAATAATAGATACACCAGAATCCTGGATGAAAAGAAAAGAACACTCAAAGTTGTAGGTTACTTGTATTAAAAATAGGGATGAGCGCACTCGGATTTATGAAATCCGAGCCCACCCGAACGTTGCGGATCCGAGTCGGATCCGAGACAGATCCGGGTATTGGCGCCAAATTCAAATGTGAAACTGAGGCTCTGACTCATAATCCCGTTGTCGGATCTCGCGATACTCGGATCCTATAAATTCCCCGCTAGTCGCCGCCATCTTCACTCGGGCATTGATCAGGGTAGAGGGAGGGTGTGTTAGGTGGTCCTCTGTCCTGGTAGATCTCGTGCTGTGCTGTTTAGTTCTGTGCTGTGCTGTTTAGTTCTGTGCTGTGCTGTGCTGTGCTGTGCTGTGCTGTGCTGTGTTCTGCAGTATCAGTCCAGTGGTGCTGTGTGCTGTGCTCTGTCCTTCTGAGGTCAGTGGTGCTGCTGGGTCCTGTGCTGTGTCCTGTTCAGTCCAGTGGTGCTGTGTCCTGTGCTCTGTGCTTCTAAGGGCATAGTTATTTCCCCAATATTCCCCTGTGTTTAAAAAAATAAAAAAAAGTTTTTTAAAAAAATACCAAAAACTACTTTAATTTTTTTTAATTACCACAAAATTTGCACAACCAATCCTGCAGTATAAGCCCATTGGTACTGCAATATTACCAAGTTCACACATTCAGCAGTAAAAGTCCAGTGGTACTGCAATATTACAAAGTTTACACATTCTGCAGTATCAGTCCAGTGGTGCTGTGTCCTGTGCTCTGTCCTGCTGAGTTCCGTAGTGCTGCTGGGTCCTGTGCCGTGTCCTGTTCAGTCCAGTGGTGCTGTGTCCTGTGCTCTGTGCTTCTAAGGGCATAGTTATTTCCCCATTATTCCCAAGTTTTTAAAAAATAAAAAAAAAGTAAAAAAAAAAAAAAATTAAAAAAAAAAAAAAAATATATAATAATTATAACCAAATTTGCAAAACCAATCCAGCAGTATAAGTCCATTGGTACTGCAATATTACAAAGTTCACACATTCTGCAGTATCAGTCCAGTGGTGCTGTGTTCTGTGCTCTGTCCTGCTGAGTTCCGTAGTGCTGCTGGGTCCTGTGCCGTGTCCTGTTCAGTCCAGTGGTGCTGTGTCCTGTGCTCTGTGCTTCTAAGGGCATAGTTATTTCCCCATTATTCCCAAGTTTTTAAAAAATAAAAAAAAGTAAAAAAAAATAAAAAATTAAAAAAAAAATAAAAATATAATAATTATAACCAAATTTGCAAAACCAATACAGCAGTATAAGTCCATTGGTACTGCAATATTACCAAGTTCACACATTCTGCAGTATCTTGTGCTACATATAATGGAGACCAAAAATTTGGAGGATAAAGTAGGGAAAGATCAAGACCCACTTCCTCCTAATGCTGAAGCTGCTGCCACTAGTCATGACATAGACGATGAAATGCCATCAACGTCGTCTTCCAAGCCCGATGCCCAATCTCGTAGTACCGGGCATGTAAAATCCAAAAAGCCCAAGTTAAGAAAAAGTAGCAAAAAGAGAAACTTAAAATCATCTGAGGAGAAACGTAAAGTTGCCAATATGCCATTTACGACACGGAGTGGCAAGGAACGGCTTAGGCCCTGGCCCGTGTTCATGACTAGTGGTTCAGCTTCACCCACAGATCTTAGCCTTCCTCCTCCTCCCCCCCCTACAAAAAATTGAAGAGAGTTATGCTGTCAGCAACAAAACAGCAAACAACTCTGCCTTCTAAAGAGAAATTATCACAAATCCACAAGGCGAGTCCAAGGATGTTGGTGGTTGTCAAGCCTGACCTTCCCATCACTGTACGGGAAGAGGTGGCTCGGGAGGAGGCTATTGATGATGTAGCTGGCGCTGTGGAGGAACTTGATGATGAGGATGGTGATGTGGTTATTGTAAATGAGGCACCAGGGGGGGAAACAGCTGATGTCCATGGGATGAAAAAGCCCATCGTCATGCCTGGTCAGAAGACCAAAAAATGCACCTCTTCGGTCTGGAGTTATTTTTATCCAAATCCAGACAACCAATGTATGGCCATATGTAGCTTATGTAAAGCTCAAATAAGCAGGGGTAAGGATCTTGCCCACCTAGGAACATCCTCCCTTATACGTCACCTGAATAACCTTCATAGTTCAGTGGTTAGTTCAGGAACTGGGGCTAGGACCCTCATCGGTACAGGGACACCTAAATCCCGTGGTCCAGTTGGATACACACCAGCAAAACCCTCCTCGTCAACTTCCTCCACAATCTCCATCAGATTCAGTCCTGCAGCCCAAGTCAGCAGCCAGACTGAGTCCTCCTCAATACGGGATTCATCCGAGGAATCCTGCAGCGGTACGCCTACTACTGCCACTGCTGCTGTTGCTGCTGTTAGTCGGTCATCTTCCCAGAGGGGAAGTCGTAAGACCGCTAAGTCTTTCACAAAACAATTGACCGTCCAACAGTCGTTTGCCATGACCACAAAATACGATAGTAGTCACCCTATTGCAAAGCGTATAACTGCGGCTGTAACTGCAATGTTGGTGTTAGACGTGCGCCCGGTGTCCGCCATCAGTGGAGTGGGATTTAGAGGGTTGATGGAGGTATTGTGTCCCCGGTACCAAATCCCGTCGAGATTCCACTTCACTAGGCAGGCGATACCAAAAATGTACAGAGAAGTACGATCAAGTGTCCTCGGTGCTCTTAAAAATGCGGTTGTACCCACTGTCCACTTAACCACGGACATGTGGACAAGTGGTTCTGGGCAAACGAAGGACTATATGACTGTGACAGCCCACTGGGTAGATGCATCCCCTTCCGCAGCAACAGCAACAGCTGCATCAGTAGCAGCATCTACAAAATGGCTGCTCATGCAAAGGCAGGCAACATTGTGTATTACAGGCTTTAATAAGAGGCACAACGCTGACAACATATTAGAGAAAATGAGGGAAATTATCTCCCAGTGGCTTACCCCACTTAGACTCTCATGGGGATTTGTGGTGTCAGACAATGCCAGTAACATTGTGCGGGCATTAAATATGGGCAATTTCCAGCACGTCCCATGTTTTGCCCACACCATTAATTTGGTGGTGCAGCATTACCTCAAGAGTGACAGGGGTGTGCAGGAGATGCTTGCGGTGGCGCGCAAAATTGCTGGACACTTTCGGCATTCAGCCAGTGCCTACCGCAGACTAGAGGCACATCAAAAAAGCATGAACCTGCCCTGCCATCACCTCAAACAAGAGGTTGTGACGCGCTGGAACTCCACCCTCTATATGCTGCAGAGGATGGAGGAGCAGCAAAAGGCCATTCAGGCCTACACAGCCACCTACGACATAGGCAAAGGAGTGGGGATGCGCCTCAGTCAAGCGCAGTGGAGACTGATTTCCGTGTTGTGCAAGGTTCTGCAGCCATTTGAACTTGCCACACGAGAAGTCAGTTCCGACACTGCCAGCTTGAGTCAGGTCATTCCCCTGATCAGGCTGTTGCAGAAGCAGCTGGAGAAAGTGAGGGAGGAGCTGGTAAGCCATTGCGATTACACCAAGCATGTAGCTCTTGTGGATGTAGCCCTTCGTACGCTTTGCCAGGATCCGAGGGTGGTCACTCTTTTAAAGTCAGAGGAATACATTCTGGCCACCGTGCTCGATCCTCGGTTTAAAGCGTATGTTGTGTCTCTGTTTCCGGCGGACACAAGTCTACAGCGGTGCAAAGACCTGCTGGTCAGGAGATTGTCCTCTGAAGAGGACCGTGACATGCCAACAGCTCCACCCTCATTTTCTTCCACATCTATGGCTGCGAGGAAAAAGCTCAGTTTTCCCAAAAGAGGCACTGGCGGGGATGCTGATAACATCTGGTCCGGACTGATGGACCTGCCAACCATTGCAGACATGTCTACTCTCGCTGCATTTGATGCTGTCACAATAGAAAAAATTGTGGATGATTACTTTGCTGACACCATCCAAGTAGACATGTCAGACAGTCCATATTGTTACTGGCAGGAAAAAAAGGCAGTTTGGAAGCCCCTGTACAAACTGGCTCTATTTTACCTGAGTTGTCCCCCCTCCAGTGTGTACTCGGAAAGAGTTTTTAGTGCAGCGGGGAACCTGGTCAGTGAGCGGCGAAGGAGGTTGCTTCCTCACAACGTTGAAAAAATGATGTTTATAAAAATGAATAATCAATTCCTCAATGAAGTACAGCACTGCCCTCCAGATACTACAGAGGGACCTGTGGTTGTGGAGTCCAGCGGGGACGAATTGATAATGTGTGATGAGGAGGAAGTACACACTGTAGGGGGAGAGGAATCAGAGGTTGAGGATGAGGACGACATCTTGCCTCAGTAGAGCCTGTTTAGTCTGTACAGGGAGAGATGAATAGCTTTTTTGGTGTGGGGGCCCAAACAAACCAATCATTTCAGCCAAAGTTGTTTGGTAGGCCCTGTCGCTGAAATGATTGGTTTGTTAAAGTGTGCATGTCCTATTTCAACAACATAAGGGTGGGTGTGAGGGCCCAAGGACAATTCCATCTTGGAACTTTTTTTTTTGCATTATATGACCAATCAACAGTCGTTTGCCATGTTCAAAAAGTAAAACCAAATTTAAAAAAATTCAAGAAATTAAACCAAAAGTAAAATGCCGTGTCATAATTTAAAACAAGAGGTATTGACGTGCTCTAAAACTACTGTATTGTTGTTTATATTTTATAAACACTACACTTGAAAGCTTGAGTCTTTCAATAAAAAAGTAACTGTCCATTGCACGAATATTTGCAACAGGGACAATTTTAGGGTTAAAGTCAACTAATAACACTTCGACGCTGTCTGTCTTTATAAACACTACACTTGGAAGTTGGAGGAGGTATTGTGGCCCCGGCACCAAATTTACTACCGGGGCCACTCCACTGTGCAGTCCATATTTAGGTGTATCAGATATTAAACAACGGTGACAGTTGATGCCCAATTTTTTAATTATATTGTGGCCTCGGTACCAAATTGTGTACCGGGGCCACCACACTACGCATTCCAGATACTTGTTTGGTGGAATTCAGACCAGTTGAGGGTTTTATTATTATATTGTGGGGACCACTCTATCTATACCACACTACAACTCTATACCACTCTATTTAATACTTTAATTCTATTTAATACTTTAATTCTATTTCATACTTTAATTCAATTTAATACTTTAATTCTATTTCATACTTTAATTCTATTTCATACTTTAATTCTATTACTAATTACCATAAAGAGGAACTGCCGCTTCTATTTAATACTTTAATTCTATTAGTAGTTACCATAAAGAGGAACAAAATAAACCAATTTTACCAAAAGTATAATATGACTTAGACTTACAAACACTACACTTGAAAGATGGTGCCTTTAAATGAAAAAGTCAGTCTTCAGACTATGTGCAACAGGGACAGTTTTTTGGTTTACAAAGTCAACCAATAACACTTCGACCCTGTCTGTCTTTAACATACTTGATGGGATCTCAATGACGAATTGTCTGTACCATGTTTGGAGGAGGTATTGTGGCCCCGGTATCAAATTGGGTACCGGGGCCACCCCACTACGCAGTCCAGATACTTGTTTGGTGGAATTCTGACACGTGGAGGGTGTATTTATTTTATTGTGGCCCCGGTATCAAATTGGGTACCGGGGCCACCCCACTACGCAGTCCAGATACTTGTTTGGTGGAATTCTGACACGTGGAGGGTGTATTTATTTTATTGTGGCCCCGGTATCAAATTGGGTACCGGGGCCACCCCACTAAGCAGTCCATACCCTTTTTTGGTGGAATTCTGACCCGGGGAGGGTTTTTTAATTATATTGTGGCCTCGGTACCAAATTGTGTACCGGGGCCACCACACTACGCAGTCCATACCCTTTTTTGGTGGAATTCTGACCCGTGGAGGGTTTTTTTAATTATATTGTGGCCTCGGTACCAAATTGTGTACCGGGGCCACCACACTACGCAGTCAAGATAGATAGATGCGTATCATAGATAAAGTACATTCAGTGGTGTGGGGCAAATTGAAAAATATTCAAAATGCACTGACATTATCAAAAACAAGAGGTTGTCACACGCTAAAACTCCAACATGTATATGATGGAAAGGATGGAGGAGCAGCCGTATGTGTAGTGTAATGCAGACCTGTTGAAGGTTTTTTATATATTTTATTGTGGTGCCCAGTGCCCACTCCTCTAGGCAGTCCAGGTACATTTATTGGTGCGATTCATAAAAGTTCAGGGTTTTTAATATATTGTGGTGACCCACTCCTCTACGCAGTCCAGGTACATTTATTGGTGCGATTCATAAAAGTTCAGGGTTTTTAATATATTGTGGTGACCCACTCCTCTACGCAGTCCAGGTACATTTATTGGTGCGAATCAAACAAGTTGATGGTTTTCTTATTATATATATTGTGGTGACCCACTCCTCTACGCAGTCCAGGTACATTTATTGGTGCGATTCATAAAAGTTCAGGGTTTTTAATATATTGTGGTGACCCACTCCTCTACGCAGTCCAGGTACATTTATTGGTGCGAATCAAACAAGTTGATGGTTTTCTTATTATATATATTGTGGTGACCCACGCCTCTAGGCAGTCCAGGTACATTTATTGGTGCGAATCATAAAAGTTCAGGGTTTTTAATATATATTGTGGTGACCCACTCCTCTACGCAGTCCAGGTACATTTATTGGTGCGATTCATAAAAGTTCAGGGTTTTTAATATATATTGTGGTGACCCACTCCTCTACGCAGTCCAGGTACATTTATTGGTGCGATTCATAAAAGTTCAGGGTTTTTAATATATATTGTGGTGACCCACTCCTCTACGCAGTCCAGGTACATTTATTGGTGCGAATCATAAAAGTTCAGGGTTTTTAATATATATTGTGGTGACCCACTCCTCTACGCAGTCCAGAAAGATACCTTGTTGCAACGTTTTGGACTAATAACTATATTGTGAGGTGTTCAGAATACACTGTAAATTAGTGGAAATGCTTGTTATTGAATGTTATTGAGGTTAATAATAGCCTAGGAGTGAAAATAAGCCCAAAAACTTGATTTTTAAACTTTTTATGTTTTTTTCAAAAAAAATCCGAATCCAAAACCTTAAATCCGAACCGAGACCTTTCGTCAAGTGTTTTGCGAGACAAATCCGAACCCCAAAAATAACGAAAATCCGGATCCAAAACACAAAACACGAGACCTCAAAAGTCGCCGGTGCACATCCCTAATTAAAAATGTACTTGTCTGTTTGGTTCAAATGGAGTGAAAAGAACAATCTGGCAATATAACTAATTTACACTGTCCAGCATGCAGGGGTGGGCTGGCAAATTTCAGCCCGGGAGGCAAGACTCGACTCAGCAGCCTATTGTAATGGACAAAAAATGCAGGTGGCCCAGTGACCCAGCCCAAGGTAGCCCATTATGGGACCGGCACAGGGGGTAGATGCCCCCCTGCCCACCTGTCCAGCCTGCCCCTGCCAGCATGCAACCAATTACCTATGTTCTTTGCACCACCTACCCGGCAAAAATTATTTTTTATGTATGTGTAGAAGGCACTCTGTGAGTTTTTTGGTGGACTGCACTTGATGACACTGTCCACTCATGGGATGTACATGGTTTCGGAGTAATATCTTTCTTTCCAAGTGGTCCCTAGCTGATGATGTTACTTCAGTGCTAGCATGACCTTAACCGTGGTTCTTCATTGTATACCAGAAAGTTGAACAGTCTTCACAGTCACTACTAAATATGCTTAATCACCAATCTCTCAAAGTTACTGAAGTCTCCCCCTCCAGACACTACTTGCTGGGATTTTGGTTCCTGGTGGCTTAGTTATGTCTAGATAATTACACATATAAAGTGTATTGTTAAAAAAAAAAAAATCATTGGGGTGTGGCTTTGATCATCAAAAAACTCCGGTTACACTCGAATTACATAAAAAAAGTAACAGAAGCAAAAATATGAGTAATAATAGATGAAATAATGGTGTCATAGATGCATTTGACCTTTTTTTTTCAAATTTCTGGAAGGGTCAACTTTCCACATTGCACCCACAAGTGGCAAAATGTGAAAAAAACAAAACATGCTGCATATGGTTCTTCATAGATCCAAATCTTCCAAGACCACTCCAGGATCACTATTTACCAAATGCCTGTAGAATTGTATAATGCTAGTGATATCGTAAATGAATGCATGTCTCAAAATATGGAATTTCCACTATTTCCAGGGACAGAGAAAGCCTTCAATTCTTAAACCTGAAGTTAAACATTCCAGAATCCTGCTGTTGGATTGGGACAATACTGAAACTCTTGAATTCTACCTCTTCAAGCCTGTCACAGTGGCACACAACAATACAAGATGCACCTCAAAGAGAGATTATCTTTAAGTAGTTGTAATACCCCTTTCTCCAGGGTGCCTATGGGAAGAAGTGTGTGTACATTTACATTTACCGAATATCAATCTTTACCTTAAAAACTTCTGCACAGCGCAACCACTTTAGTCTGTATTCAGTAGTATCTTCTTTGGATAATGTTGAGTTAATCTGCAACACCAGATTAAGACTAAGGAACCCTTTGCCCACCTACTTATGACATCGGACACACAAGTGAAGTCTCAATACTCCAAACTGGTCTTTTAGAAGCCACACTGGCACGTTTATTTGTGGCGTGGGCCGCTAAGAATTATTTGTATTGTTATCAAAAGGTTTGAGAGGTATATATTTAATAATGAAAACACTTTAAATCTTAGGTAAGAACTAACAAAGCAATATTCTAAGACAGCAGCAAAATGTATATGAGTTAGAGATGTGCAGGCTCGATTTTTAGAAAACCGAGCCCCCCCAAACTTAGTAAATCAAAGTACCGAGCTGAACCGGCTTGGTACTCTCCTGCTTCCTCGGATCTGATGATGAGGCAAAACGTCATTGTCGCATCATTGGATCTCGCTGGTTTTAGATTACATAGGTCCCTCCCTCCCCATTGCTCACACAAAAACAGGAGGGTTTGCCACGTTTTTGTCACTCTGCAAAGTCCAGCCACATATCTAATTCTATCCTGCAACACAACACCTAAATCACTGCCTGATACTCTACTCAATTGTTATTACTCAGTTGTCATTTGCTTCCAAAAAAGCATTTTTTTCTGTTTTATTCAAATTGCACACTGTAGTGTGCAGAGCCGGATTTAGACCTCATGGGGCCCTAGGCAAGATATTGATTGAGGTCCCCCCCTGAAACAATCCATAGCACTATATTTTTTAGCATAGCATATATTCCTATAGTTAAGTAGAAGGGTAAGCTATGTGCCGCCGTACATTACACTACTCCTCCTGCATCACCATGCGGCCCCTCATTATTGTCCCTTTCATCGCACTGTGCACTCTCTGCCCAGCACCTTCACACATGCCCCTCTCCTCCCAGCACCTTCACACATGCCCCCTCTCTGCCCAGCATCTTCACACATGCCCCTCTCTTCCCAGCACCTTCACACATGCCCCCTCTCTGCCCAGCATCTTCACACATGCCCCTCTCTTCCCAGCACCTTTGCACATGCCCCCTCTCTGCCCAGCATCTTCACACATGCCCCTCTCTGCCCAGCACCTTCACACATGCCCCCTCTCTGCCCAGCACCTTTGCCCCCTCTCTGCCCTGCAGCGTCACACATGCCCCCTTTCTGCCCTGCAGCATCACACATGCCCCCTCTCTGGCCAGCACATTCACACGTGCCCCTCTCTGCCCAGCACCTTCACACATGGCCCCTCTCTGCCCAGCACCTTCACACATGCCCCCCTCTTACACTGCAGCTTCAATCTCACACACACTAGCTCTCCGTCACACAGCACCCCTTCCTCTTACCTTTTTCTACCTCTTGTGACTACAGGAACAGACTACCATAGAGTTCCAGAAATCCACCTAACACTGTGTACCATGCAGTCACATGACCCTGCTACCATAACACCAGCCCCTCCTGTGACTCGTGGCACCCGAAACCCCCCCCCGTGACTCGGGGGAGGGGCTGCAAATTTTATTTATTTCTTCTTGTCCCCCCCCCCCCCCCAATCTGGGCACCCTGAAAACTGCTAGGCCCTAGGCAGGTGCCTAGGCTGCCTAGCTGTAAATCCGGCCCTGGTAGTGTGTGTATACTATCTGACAGCGTTGTTCACATAAAACACTGACTCAGAGTGTGTACTCAACTGAGTCGTCATTTGCTGAAAATAACATATTTTATTAAAATTGCACGCTGTTCTAGTGTGTGTGTATTTGACAGCGTTGTTCACGCTGAGCAGGAACAACAACCAGCTGTTGGCTCCAGTCATGACGATACTAGTTCTTTAACGTCATTTACTAAAGCCTAAGCTCAAGGAAATAGTGGGTTTAAGTCAGGGAAACTGAAATCCAAACAACAAGATTTTACATTAGTAAAGAAAAAAAAACCTTTAATAAAGTAAAAGTTTACTGTAGAAAAACATAAAATTGCCAACATGCCATTCTACACACGCAGTGGCAAGGAAAGAATAAGGTCTTCGCCTTTATTTATGAGTGATTTTTCTGCAACTGTCAGGGAGGCATCTTCTTCTTTCTGTCATGGCGATGCCAGACCATGTCATTTAGAGGCTAGAAGAGGTGCCAAAAAAATTACATGCGTAAAATCAGTGCTGAAAAAAAACAGCAAGGGTTTAGAACAAACTATGTGTTCAGAAATGTCAAAAATCCCTGAGGAGAGTCTATCCACAAGTGCTATGTGTGAGCCTGATCTTTCCGATAGTCTACTCATAAAGAAGCCTCCTTTCACCATTTCTGCCAATGTGTGGATGAGCAGCGCAAGTATAGCTGGCAATATAGAAATTAAGGATGCCACTTCGGATTTGCAACAGGATGAGAGGGATATTTGTGTAGACAGTGATAATGAGGATGTTGATGATGGAGATGTTATTTGTGTAAGTCATGCATCAGTGGATGCAGTTCTTGCCAGTTATAAGCAGAAGGCAATTGTCAAGCCTGGACAGAAAACCAAAAAATCCACCTCTTATGAGTTGAATTATTTTTACCCAAATCCTGACAACAGTTGTCTAGCCATTTGTAGCGTTTATAAAGCCACAGTCAGTAGAGGTAGGGATCTTAACCATCTAGGAACCAAATCCATGTTACGTCATTTGAAGCAAGTTCATGACAAGCTTTTGGGAAAATCAGAAACTTATGCTAAAAAAATAACAACAAGCAGTCCAGCATCAGCTAGCTCCCATTTCTCGGCTAGATCCCAGCACCTGCAATCTATACTGCCAACCAAGGGAGGGCTGACAAATTTTGGCCCGGGGGCAAGACTCGACTCAGCAGCCTGTTTGAAAGGAAAAAAAATGCAGGTGGCCCAGTGACCAAGCAGAAGGTAGCCCACTATGGGAGCGGCCCGGGGGGCAGATGCCCCCCAGCCCAGCCTGCCCCTGCCACAAACATCATCAATATCCTGACTAGTGATTAGAGTTAGTCCTGCATCCAAGTTGGTAAGGCTAGATGACTCCTCCCCTATCCAGGATTCCTCAGAAGAATCACTGAGCATTAGACCCGCTGCTGCTGGGGGTGGATCCTCATCCCAGAAGCAGACCAAGAAGAAGACTACTAGTAGTTTACAACAATTAACTGTTAAAGAATCCTTTGCAAGAGGAAGCAAGTATGACAGCTGTCACCCAGTCGCACCGCGGAGCACAGACGTCATGGAGGCTATTCTAGTATTAGATCTGTATCCAATATCCACCATTAATGCAGCAGGTTTTAGACAGTTAATTGAGGTCCTGTGTCCCTGTTATCAAATTCCATCTCTACACCATTTAACTAGACAAGCAATTCCTCGTCTGTATCAGGAGGTTAGAAAAAGCCTAATTATTTGGCTACAAAATGCCATTCTACCCACTGTAAACTTAACCACAGATATGTGGACAAGAGGAACTAGGCAAACTAAAGATTATATGACTGTGACAGCTCACTGGATTGGTGAATCTCCATCAGCAGCAGAAACAACAGCAGCATCTAACAAGCAATGCCAGATCTTTTAAAACAGGCTACTCTGTGTATCATCCTCTTCACTAAGAGGAATACTGCTAACAACCAGTTAGAACAACTAAGGGATGTCATTACAACATGGCTGATCCAGCTTGGACTCTACTCAGGATATGTCATTTCTGATAACGCAACCAATATCGTAAGAGCATTACAGCTGGGTGAATTCCATCACATTCCCTGATTTGCTCACATAATCAACTTGGTGGTACAGAGCTTTTAAAAAATGACATGGACATGCAGGAGATGCTGTCTGTGGCCCGAAACATTTCAGTACATTTCCGGCATTCAGCAACAGCATGTTAGAGATTGCAGCAGCTGCAAAAACAATTGAATTTCTCTTGCCACCAACTGAAGCAAGAGGTGGTAACAAGGTGGAATTCCACCCTTTATATGCTTCAGAGGATGGAGGAACAGCGAAAAGTCATCCACGCTTACTCAACAAGCCATGACAATTGGCTTGGGAAAGGAGGGGGAATGTACTTAGTCCAGCGCAATGGAAAATACTTTCCGTGTTGTGCAAGGTAGTGAAACCATTCCAAGTAATCACCTGTGAAGTGAGTACAAACACTAAGCTTGAGTCAAGTGATTACCCTAATTAGACTTTTGGAAAAGCAGCTCGAGGAATTGAGGGAGGATATAAAACAAAGCAATTCCGCTATGTTTGTTGGACTTGTAGATCAAATACTTTTTTTGCTTCGCCAGGATCCAAGAGTAATCGACATCTTCAAATCAGATCACTACATTTTGCCGACTATGCTTGATCCTAGGTTTAAGAGCTATGTCTTCTCTTTATTATCAACTGCTTCAGATCACAATAGGTGAGCAAGTTGACAGCTGAAGTGATATGTGACACAACGGCGTCCCCTCCTTCAGTTTCTCAGGCTACTGCTGCTAGGAAAAAATTAAGCTTTTCCAAGAGACACAGGGATGATGCAGATGAGTCAGCAGAACATTTTGACATCTGCTCTGGTCTAAAAGAATTGCCCAAAAATCGTGGCACCTCTGCCGTAACTTTAAACATCCAAAGAATGGTGTAGGATTATTTCAACGACAGCATAGAAATTGACACGTCAGACAGTCCCTTTCCATACTGGGGGGAAAAAAAGGCAATTTGGAGACCCATGTATAAAACTCACTTTGCAATACCTAATCTGCCTACCCTCCAGTGTGTACTCTGAACGAGTTTTCAGCACAGCCAGGATCCCTGTCACAAATTCAAAACCAAAACCAAAACACGTGAGGGCGGTTTTGCCAAAACCAAAACCAAAGCCAAAACACAAAGTTATTGAAGATCTAAAAGTAAAACCAAAGCATGGGTGTCAGTGAACATCCCTAATATGAATACTTAAAGACACTTTGGGGTATATTTACTAAATTTGGGGCTTGAAGAAGTAGAGATGCAGAATGTAGAATGTACTAAATAAATGATAACTGGAATCTGATTGGTTGCTATAGGCAACATCTCCACTTTTTTAAACCCTCAGTTTAGTAAATATACCCCTTTGTAAGTTTCCCCAATTTCTGCATTTAATCCCACTAATAGGTACCTTTGTTCCACTAATCTATAAACTTTTGATAATACTGGTATTACATTTAACCTAACTTTAAGCAGAGTAATATAAATAATGCAATACAAGTTAGAAACATATACAAATATTGAAATCCTTGATGTTAGAAAGTGGCAAAATTGTTTATCCTTGTAATTTACTTCTGACTTTGAAGTGCATCAATATGAGGAAATTAATGAATATCACAGTTCCTCTAAGTCGCTGGGCTTGGCAACAAACAAAAGATCCTCAGCATTTACATTGTTTGGTATCTCTTCTTGGTAGACTAATGTATTTCTAATGTAGGTCTATTAAACAACACTCCTTCTTTTTCACATATGATCCATCCCATGTTTTGCTGTTTTAAATTGCCCGTCAAAGTTTCCGAATAGTGATTTAATACATTTATCCCCAAGAGTCTTCTTTCCTTCCACAGTCCAAATTTAAGAAAACATGCTACTACTGTACTCAGCCTATAATTGTCCTCCCCTTCTATTGCCCATTCTACCTCTCTAGGCATAAGGAGTCGGAACTGTAAGGTGTAATCAAATGTGCATATGGACGCAAGTCCAAATCTACTTGAAATCTGTTGTGTCTTAAATACCACACAACTGATGGCTGTAAGAACAATTATTGGTTACATACATCAGCTTTGGAACATTATGGGGCTGATGCAGAGTGTGTACTATGCAAGATTGTGTAACATATCTTGCGTGAATCATTCTTAGCATGCCTATAAAACTGAAAAAATGATGAGGAATCTAGAAAAATTTTGAACTCGACGGTCTTTTAATTTAAAGCGGCAATGTTGGGACAAACAGTTTAAACGGTTAATCTGCGGGGTCCTGACATTGCCGCTTTAAATTAACATTAATGTCACACTGACGTCAGACACTACTGCCGGAGAGCTGTCCATTCGGAAGAAGGTCCTGTCAGCCTTCTGCTGCCATCGGATATCTGCAGAGTCGGTTTCACGTAAGTCTGTTTATATTGCAGTCGTTTTTTTTTTGTAGGTCTTCTCTGTGTCGGCTTTCTCGTCATCATTGAAGCGATTACCACCGCTCTCATCTACACTAAATACCTGCTCTTACTCCCGGTTACAAGACATTTTTTGGCCTTTATCCACTGTGTGGAATTCCCTCCCTTACAAAAAAACTTTCCACTAGTCTTCAAACCCTTAAGCATTCACTGAAAACCCACCTCTTCAGGCTAGTTTATCAATTTCCTCAACCACCCTCTTAACCTCCAAGACCATCCTATTACCACACACTACACAGTTCACACAAGACTTACATGTGTTCTTTTTATACTCAATCAAAGCTCTGGCCCCTGACCAACATTTCTATGTATCTGGATCACATAGCCCACTAAGCAGTTTCTACCTTAACAATCTGGCAGGACCAAAATGCAATATATAGCACTTAACCTCATGTATCAAACCTTGTTTTCCTATAGATTGTAAGCTTGTGAGCAGGGCCCTCTTACCTATCTGTCTGTCTGTAATACCCAGTCTCGTTTTATTATTGTGTTGTTCCTAATTGTAAAACGATACGGAACATGCTGGCACTATATAAATAACTGTTAATAATAATAAATGAAATAGTCCTTGGAAAAACACCTTATTTTAGATTATATTACCAGTTTAAAACTATCTGTTCTATTTTAAGCTATAGATGAACAACCAGATACGACATATACAAGTACATATGGGTTATAGACTGTCCTAATCAACGTTTGACCTTATTCAATCGTCATTCATGCAGTTTTATGTGCGGTTTTGCCTTCAATACATTGTACAGTTTATAAAGCTCATGAAAAATATTACAAACGTTCAAAAGTCCTTTTTTTTAGAGAAGTATATAAAGCAACAATAAATTATATTTTTATTGCATTGTTATTGAATTTGTTGTTTGTATGTCCTAAATTTGACCACAATATTTTGAGGACAGCTCAGAAAAATAAGAAAGATGGTATCAATAGATACAAAATATCAAAGAATGAGAATGCAGAATTGCAAAAAAATCTTTTTTCCTTAAATATTTATTAGTATATATAATAGCTCAGTTTTCCTAGTTGTCTGATTAAATCATGATATTGTTTTTCTGTATTATAATACTCTAGTAATTGAAGCACAATGGCTTGTGGGTTGAAATAAATCTCTCTTTGCAAATATCATTCAATACTCAATTTCAATAAAATAAAAACACATGGCCTTTGGTCATATTTTTATAGGCTAACATAAAAATGACATGTCAGCATTTTCTATTAAATTTGTCAAAAAGTGACTAACTTCCAAACAAATCATAAAATTACAACCCTATATACCATGTATAATTCTTATTATTTTTCCTTGTGTGTATTTTTTATTTTCTCTTTTCATGGCACATTGAGCAGTGGTGCATTTAAATTTTAAATGTGTTTTCTGAAGCCTTTATTCCAAGCGCTAGATATATACATTTGGCTTTATAACAGATCAATCTCCAGCAATCATGTTTTAGATTTGTTTCTTTAATACAGCTGAGATATTTTGAATCTCATGAGAAGATGTCTAACCTTTCACCTCATCAATCATATAGTGCTGGACATATAAAAAAAGATTGTGACATGAGGTGAGACAACATGGGTCACCCAGCAAGTGAAGACTCTTATTCATATGCATGGGACACAATCTGGGTTAAAATCAAGAAAATGTCATTGAGCAAAGACACTAGCAAATATTCTTAAAATATAGTCCGGTGTGTCCTTTACTTCCTCTCTACAGAGCATATATTAAAAAGGAAGACTTTTTGCCAGTGACATATGTGTAAGAAAATGTTGATAGAAATCTTGTATTAGGGCTAGTTCAGACTAATGTTTTTTGGGAGCTTCTACAAAGCATACATGTGTTGCATTTTTGACAGTAATGCGCTGGTGAAGAACTGCAGACTAGGAATCATTAATCCTTAATTCTAATTGTGTGTTATACTCACAACCACAAAAGAAGTGCAGAGCTGAAATAATGCATATAGGGGCATATTCAATTAACCACTACATCGCGGCTACACTTTTTTTGTTAATACGGTACCGCAACATTGCGGATTTCCCTTTGCAACCCTATGGGGTGTGAACGGAAATCCGCGGTGTTGCGGTAATGCAAAGTGCTTTCGGGTCCATTACAGAGGCATGTTGCGCTTAATTGAATATGCCCCATAGAGTTTTAGTACATTTTTTTTC
This sequence comes from Mixophyes fleayi, assembly GCF_038048845.1. NCBI lineage: Eukaryota > Metazoa > Chordata > Amphibia > Anura > Limnodynastidae > Mixophyes > Mixophyes fleayi. The sequence continues at coordinate 190,620,695 of NC_134406.1, forward strand.
AGATCCACACTTTAATTGCTTTAATGTAAACAACATATGTATCTACAACTCGATAAGACAAGTGTTTTGCCAAAAGTTGCTCATGCCCCATTACAGTGTTTTCTTTGCAATGTGCTCACATTGTGTTCTGCCTAAAGCATGACATGAGCAATTTTTAGCACAGCACTCATCTGTATGAGCCTTTGGACATAGGGATCAATGATATTGCATGAAGTGTTTCAGCAATGGTATATTGATGACTGCTTATAGTCTATAGTGCGACACATACAGTATAAGTAGTGCACAAATGATGAGAAGAGTAAGTCTCATGTAAGAAAGCACTCAGACAATACTCCAGGCACAGGGCTGATCCCTTTGGCTTCATGCTTCTTCTGTTTCTATGTTAACTGCAACAAAATACAGAAAATAAAGCATAAGCAACTGTCAGGTGTTTTATTCTGACCTGTGGATGCACAGAGATCAAAAATCTGTACCTGCACTATGTTCAGTGTCCTCTGAAAACATTCTCAATCTTTGCAATGTTACTGTCTTCTCCTTGCTTATTGGAAGGAAGGGTATGATGGTTTATAAATCACCCCTGTGAGTGGAATGGAGATTCTGGCACAGGAACACTATATCACTTATGATACATCATTCCTCCCAACATTGTTCTTGGTCCAAATTGGCACCCAAATGGGTAATGGTTATGCCACATTGGGGGTGTGATCATGGCAAGTAGACCATTCCTATCACTTCTGGAGCACTTGACACCCCCCCCCCCCCCAGAACATCCTTTCCTCTCTTACATGTTTATATTGCCAAGTGCATAGGCCAAACCTCCCAACATTCCTGGCAGTCGAGACAAAATGTGTCAACTAGTGGGATCACAGGATAGTTCCTTCAAATCGGGACTGTCACACCTAAATTTGGAAAGTTAAGAAGTATTATATATGTATTTTGGTATTTTAACTGTTCATGCTGTTGCTCCCTAGAAAGAAAGGCCAGTCTAAATGTAAAATAATACAAGAGACTCTTCTCAAATAAATTTAGCGTAAACATTAACTCACACCTTAAATTCATGCAATGCATAAAAGCTTAAAACATTCCACTCATCAAAATAATTTTCTTTTCATCAGAGTCTGATTTCTGTAATCTAATTTCACCCTCAATTTACTCTGCCTTTGCACATGAATAAAGTTCTCATGTGGTTATTAATGAACGTACTAAATGCAACTAACTTAAACATTCTGGCAAACAGGTGGTAGCATATCTGGCAAGTGCAAGTTATTTGTTCTTAATTTGGCAACAACAAATTCTAGGAAACTTATGTCACGCTTAAGAACATTTGGATTTGTTGGATGGAAATAATAATAGTACATGGAACTGCTGTATTTTAGAAATCTGCAATATCAGGGTTTTTATTTAAAGAAACGTTTTAAGATTAATTATTACAATAATTCAGTTTAGAAGAAAACTTATACAATTGCAAGGTATAGCTATTTTAGAAAAACAATATATTTGGATTTTAGTTTTACATTCATGAAGGTCTTGTTTACAATAACATAGTGGAGGGACAGTCCTTAGAACAGTTAGTGCTGTTATATGTGATGTTACTAACAGAGTGCATGTCCAGTGAGCTAATGCAACCATTTGGGTATATGATTCTATAGCATGTATGTCATACTTACCTACTTTCTTCAGCTCCCTTCCGGGAGCCAGCCAGTGGAGGGGGGCGTGAAGGGGCGGGGTGGCCGAAATCGCGTCATTTCGGCCCCGCCCCCTGTGACGTCATGACGCAAATTGCGTCATTTGACAGCGGGGGCGGGGCCAAACGCCGCGATTCACCGGGAATCGCGGCGTTTGGGATCTAATTCTGCCCACTTCACTAGGAAGTGGGGCACTTCCTAGTGAAGTGGGCAGAATTCGGGAGATTGCCACACTCGCCCGGGAGTCCGGGAGACTCTCACAAAATGCGGGAGTCTCCCGGACATTCCGGGAGAGTTGGCAAGTATGATGTATGTTACTAGACTGATCAAAGGTAATTGATTGCAGCTTGATGTGAATGAGGACTGTTCCAAGCCTACTTCTTGTGATAGTATGTACAGAGAGCATGCTTTAGGCAATATATTAAGCTTTAATATTTTAGATATATTATACATATATTTAAGACTGTAATATTTAAGATTAATAATATTCGGGTTACAGCTGTTAAATAAAATAACCAAATCCTTTATTTAAAGTAGCAGTACAAATATATATATATATTCCTAGCAATGACAATATTGAGTGTGTGTGTATATGTGCATGTGCATGTTTGTATATATGTGTGAGTGTGTGATGTGGCAGTTAAGTAATCAATATTCTAGCATACTTAAAGGACTTTGTCTCTCAAACTATCACATCCCCTCCTCCAGGTGATGGAATCGACTTTAAAGTAGCACATGTAAGTGTTGGACAGAACTGGCTAACTATAATTAGGACTAGAACATTGCATGATCTTATATAAACTTGAATATCATAATTTTTTTTATTACAGTTATGTTTAAGTATATTTATATTGACTAATAGAAGCATGTGGTGTGCACATTAATTGTTTTCTAAACAGCCAGATATGTGTAAAAGGACCATGTACATCCTTTTTCCCAACCAAACCACATATGAGAAAAACTGGGCATGTCACCTACACAAATGAGGCAGTCCCAGTGTAGGCTTAACTAATATTCATAAAAATGTAGTTTATTAATTCACTAAGAACCGGTACCAAATACATAAAACTCCAATGATGTCACTGCTCCCTAGGATAGTAAAAGATTGCCTATTGGTCCAACCGGGAGTACTGACACCTCCACTGTAGGTGACGACTTATCTTTCTCTCCCACTGCTCTTCCTCTGCCTCCCCTCTCTGCCTTGCCCTACACTGGCTCCCTTTCTCCTACAGAATTCTCTTTAAACTCCTCACTGTCACCTACAAGGCCTTCTCCCATTCCACTGCCCCTTATATCTCTAACCACCTCTCCATCCACTGCCTGCCCATTCCCTGCATTCGGCCAATGACCATCGCCTTTACTCTGCGCTGATCACCTCATCCAATGCCAGAATTCAAGGCTTCTCCTGTGCTGCTCCCTCCACTGGAACGAATTCCCTCCCTCCTTCCGTCTATCCCCTAATCTTAGATCCTTCAAATGGGCTCTCAAAACCCATCTGTTCCTCAAGGCCTACCAGCCATTAACTTAACCTTCTCCATCCTTGTTCTCATCACCTCCCACTTTCCTGTCTCCTCTTGTGCTTGATCCCCTCTACTGAATACCCTCGTGCCTGCTGTCTGTTTCCCCTCCCCTTAGTATGTAATCTCATATGAGCAGGGCCCTCTTCCCTTCTGTCTCAATACCATTTCTTCTACTCCTCACCACTGTACTTGCTATGCTTGGAGATATTTAAATCTTGGGTATACTCGTTGTACTATGTATTGTTGTACCCTTGTATACTGTCTGTACTGTATTTTTGTATTCTGTACGGTGCTGCGGATGCCTTGTGGTGCAATATAAATAAAGAATAAAAAAATAATAATAATAATAATAATAATAATTTTGATTTCTATTTTGGTTTGGGGTCTTGAGATATGTTGAAAGGTTGCACAGTTCTTTTTAGCCAATAAATTCTAATGTTGAAAAAAAATAATAATACATGTGTTCTTCAAATGTGTGTTACTTTATACAGACCAGTGGTCACAGTGGGGGTGTATACAGTGTCTTCATTGTAAAACTATTAAATTCCATTCCCTTACATTCCCATTACATTTTCCATACAGCCACTTGTAAATGTACACATTGACCACTGATTCAGACTATATTTTTTTTATATTTTTTATATTTAGCTGATATAAATATATATGATTTCAACACTCCAAGTGCAATTTCATGAAATAATTGTATCCTAGTACCAAATTTTCCATTGTTAAAAAGTATATCACATTCAGTGACACATTCAGCATAGAAACAGGTGAATTTTTATTAAGGCTTTAGCTTTGTATTCCACATCAAACCCTTTTGCAATACAAATATAACAATACATTATAGAAACTAGAACTGAACTTGGCAACCAGCATGACTAATGGATAACAAGAAGCAAATTAAATACCAAAGAGATAAGCACCATCAGAGAGAGCCAGAATATATCAAAATTTGTTATGCCTCTAGGCTTGATGTAACTTTGTTGCACCATATAAAACAATGCTAACAGCACATCGTTAAAAGATTTCATTTTTAAAAAGACAACTTTGCTAAATGTGTTTTTTGTTCTTCCGGCACAACTGTTCTTGTGTAAATGAGGCCTGGGAGCACTGAATTCGATTTTCTAACCAGACCTGACAATTAGTCCTTAGTATATAATCATTTTTAAGTTTTAGGACTGTGCTAACGTGTACCCATTTATTTTAGACAGTTAAGACAGCTTCTTATGTCTATGCAAATGGAGTAGTAATAAATCCAAAATGTTTAAGGAATGTTTAATACCATGTTGGAAATAGTAATCTATAATAACTAATGTAAATATTAGCTAACTAGCCTAGTGTAAGTTAGACAATGAAATGAGACAACAACACTTTGTTAAGAAGAAATTATTTTATAGTATGCCTTTGCTTCTTGTATATTTTAATATTAAGCAAGTGAATTATCTTTAAATGTTTTTATCTTCTAGCTTTTTACCAACTCAACAAAACTATGGGAATTACCATTCATCATAATCATCATCATTTATTTATATGGTGCCACTAATTCCACAGTGCTGTACAGAGAACTCATTCACATCAGTCCCTGCCCCATTGGAGTTTACCGTCTAAATTCCCTAATATAGACACACACAGACAGACAAAAAGGGGGACAGACAGAGAGGGAGAGACTAGCGTCAATTTTGATAGCAGCCAATTAACCTACTAGTATGTTTTTGGAGTGTGGGAGGAAACTGGAGCACCCGGAGGAAACCCACGCAAACACAGGGAGAACATGCGAACTTCACACAGATAAGGCCATGGTCAGGAATAAAACTCATGACCCCATTGCTGTGAGGCAGAAGTGCTAACCACTAGGCCGCTGATGACCATCCATGTTCACTACCAACAAGTAATCCAGCATTAACACCTTCATGACCAGAGCTAACCAGCACCTTAATGTCAAGGCTCCAATGGATCTAATAGTAACTAGTACATCAACAACTATTAGATTTATTCTGCATGGATCTAATAGTATTGCCTTGCGTGGGAGATCTCATTAATCTTTCCCATACATTTATCAGGCTATTTGTGCCCTGTAAGGAAACCCTTGCGATGTTACAAGCTGGTGTTCAATAATTTGTAATCTCGCCTGGAGCTAATCTCCGGTTCTACCACTGAACAATCAAAATATCATAGGCAATGGCGGTCAGGGATTACAGGCGGTATCATGTAGTGTGTAATAAACACTTGCTGGTGCCATATATAAAACCCTCGCCTGATTTCCTTAAAGTGTATTATATACATCTACAAAGTGGAGGGAGTCATTGTTAGGCTGACTCAAAATTAAACCTGCCACCTATTCACAAGGAACTAGTGAGGACTGAGGCATTTGGCAGAAAGTGAAATGATAGGCTCTATCCTCATGAATATTTGTGCAATATATAAAATGTGACTCTTCCTCGTGACTGGGCAATAGGTGAACTTTAAGACAATATGATCAACAATAACACACAATAATGAAAAAAAACTGTCCGCGCGTAATAGAATAGCTGCCGCCAATTGCACTAAAGTAGAATCCACCTACTTTCTAAAATATAACATATACAACAATTACACTGTATTTTTTGAATATGATCAACAATATCTATTTAACAAAGTTAGCATTATATATATATATTTATATATATATATATATATATATATATATATATATATATATATATATATGTACATCACACATTTGCACCTTTAAGACATTTTTTAACCAAAAGCTACAGTGGTACACACAGCAACACAGTCTTTCTTTCTTAAACTAGTAGTGCTAGATGATCTATCCTCTCTCATTTCTTCTACATGCAATTAGACAGACAAAATGGGTAAATGACCAATATATATGTGATGTTGTGCTGAATATGAGACTACAGTCATTCTTTTGGTGACTATTTTAAATAAAGCTTTCTCCCTCTCTCTCTCTCTCTCTCTCTCTATATATATATATATATATCTATATATATATATATATATATATATATAGATATATATATATATATATATATATATATATATATATATATACTTTACTGAATCAACTACAGTCAAAATCATAATTTTGAATTTACTAGATTGTGTATATTCTTGATGCTCGTAGCACTTTAGGGTTTTTAAACTTAGATAAATAAGAAACTGCTTTTCAATTGTGGATGATGCGTTCCATCTCTTGACAAACAATGATGAATGAGATTGTTTCAAGTTGAACATAAATGATATGTCCTCTACCAATCTGTGCTAGTTAGCCTGGGTAAACCCTCCTGTCATGGATATCCTGGCAAATAGCTAATGAATTAACTGATTGACAAACCAGATGCTGGACTTGTCAGTCAGAGAAACAATGGACCACACCGCACAATATGCTTCTGTGATTGATCAGGACACCACAAAGTTAAGTCGCATCCAAGTCCTTCTGCTCTTGTTTATAATAGTGGACCAAAAAGATGTTACATGGACATTTTCCAACTGAATGCCCAAAAGAGAACATATACTGCAGGATACAACAATAACCGCTAACTAAACCTAATTAACTGTTTAGTTACTGATATCACATAGTTTCCTTAGGCCTCCTCCAGCCTTCAGTTAAACGCAGCAAACTGACTTTTGATGCATAGTGTTTGGTTACACAGGAGCTAGCTTGTTCCTTAGGCACTCATGTGTTGCAAAGCTTTGTTCATAAATCTTTTTAATTGTTAAAAGTCTTTAACTATAGCATGGGATTCATTATCCACTGCGTTTGCCAAAATGCTATTTAATAAGTTGCTTGTTTTATTAACCCTGACAGAAAGGAAAACGTGCTTCTTTATCTCCAGCTGTTAGAAACAGATACAGAATTTGTCTGAACAGTTTTCCTTAGCACGTTGCAAAATTGTGTTTGATGGGCCTCTGAGTAACTTTCCTATCTTCCGCCTGGCAAATAGTGCCCCTAATATCTGTCTTCTAGTTGTGCACAACTTGCCTCAGCAGACAGCCTCAGTCTTGAAAACCATGTCTAGAGAATCATAAAATCCCAGGCTTTAACTTCCGCCGAGGAACATTGAAATACTTGGATGATGATTGTTGAGCACAGAAGATTAAAAAGATGCATCTTTATTTTAATTGATGTAGCCATATGGACTGTCATCACAAGAGACCCTTTTTGATCTCAAGCTAAGATGTTAATTTTCTTTCTTCATGCCTTTGTATGATGTTTGAGCATATATTGCAATTTGATACAGATGTCTTACAGCGCAAAGAAAGTATTTTTTTTTTCTTCTTAAGCTTTCAGCATGTTGTTTTTTCTCCTCACCAGTGGCACAGGCTAGGTTAAATCAATAAATAAAATGGGAAGTCTGGTGTTTACTAGAGATGTAATCTCTATAATCTTAGTTTAATAATTTATTATTTTTACATTCTAACAGAGAAAACAGTGTATTTTGTACATAAAAAATATGGAGTGAATTAGAATCCATTGGATCTTTTGTATAGAAGAAAAATCCTCGGTGCTCACGCTTGCATCTTCCTTCTACAGTCACAGCTACAATATTCAAGTCCCTATATATATATATATATATATATATATATATATATATATATATATATATATATTTATATATATAAAGTGTGTTCCTGATTTTAGTTCATTTATATGGTGTTGCTTATTGAGTATAATTTGTACAGAGCTAGGATGTGGAATGCAATATGTTAGTTATCCTATCAGACATTTTATGTGGACTTTGAATATATGAGGTTATTAATTTCCTGTTCTGTATAAAGTTTGTAGTTTGCCAATAATTAAAATCTTTGATGGATCTTGAATACTATAACTTTTCTATTCACTATTTTTGCAAGTTCTAAAACCATTAAAAATAAATTAAAAATGTAAATTGACAGTCAATTCTTTTGTAGAACAAAGCTCACCCCATCTTTTTCTCCCATCCACTTGACTTCTTATTTTGAAAAGCAGGAATAAATCCTGGCAGCACAATTAAAACACTTGCTAAATATTACTTTGTTGGGCTTAACGATAGATTACAATGTGTGCATAATGACCCAGTTCTAGTAATATCATCTGATTTAGTAAGGGAATCAGAGTCTGCCATATGTTCACCAATAAGGCCTTAGAAATTCCTTTTCTTCTCAATGCCTCGATCAACTAATAGTAAGCATGTTGTTTTATTCCTCAAACCTTATTGTTTTTCATTTGTCTCTCAATGCTAAGCATTTCAGTGTTTTTATTTTACATCACACTCTTATTCTATGAGATGAAAAGTCACAAATTTAAAGCTCACATTTATATGCATCATTTTATCTACTTCATTACTTTGTTTCTTTGTGTTAAGTGTACTTTTTGTCTTATGCTCTTTTTTTCTCTGCCACTTTTTCAAATTTTATTCCATAACTATGCTGTAGTTTGTTTTTGTTATTTTTAGAGCCAATAATGGTATATTTTCCTATGCAATTCTAATATTATCCATTTATACAATTAAAAATTATATTATGTAATCAAATAAAAATCAGTGATTCTATATCATACAGCCCTATTAGAAAAGTTGGATCATTCCACTGTGCACAGGGTGGAACTTAAGTAAGGTTAACAATGGAACAATGGCGACATATGTAATTGCCTCTGATATTAATCTGACAGCTAAGCTAATACACTGCTAATACCACAGAACCACTTGGTATAAATCTACAATGGTGATGTGGGGTTCTCACTTATAATAATAAATATACCCATAGATTGTAAGTTTGTGAGCAAGGCATTCTTAACCTCTTTATCTGTCTGTATTGCAGTATCGTTTTACTGTTGTGTTTGTTCCCAATTGTAAAGCGCTACAGAATTTTCTAGCGCTATATAAATGAATGTTGATAATGATGATGAAGATATGAGGGAGCATTTAGCCTTGGAAGGAATGACAGCTAAGCTGTCAGAATAATATCATGTGCTGTTATTAGCAAGGCCTAGAGTAACCACCAATGATTTACTTAAGAAGTTTAACCACTTATCTAACAGATCTTTTTGTTTCATCAGCAGGTGCACCCCATGGTCTGCTGAAAGAATGGTAAGGAATAGTGCAATGCTCCTGAGATAATTTTATAGCTATACTATACTGTAGCTCTGTCTCACCACATGGAGTATTATGTTACATAGGTTGTGTAACAATTGTGGGATGAACAAGTTACAGAGAGGTTATGTTGCAGCAGGATAAATTAAACATGTTTGTACTTGTTTTGCATGAACTGGTTTGAAAACACGAATTATATAATGCTCTGTAATGAAAAATCAATGTGCAAGGTGGCTTTTTCTATGCTAACATGTCTTCTTGTGTACAAGTGAAAGCAACAAAAAATGTTTTTTTTAAACTCGCCCTCAAAATCCTATAATATATGCACAATGAATGAAGAAAGCACCTATCAGCTTCAGAGGTGAAATCGCAATCAGCCAATCAGAAGCGTGCTGGAGACCTTCATCGCTGTATATTTGCACCTACCCTCACACACTAACACTGCTTGGCAACCTATAATGTTATGGTATTTTGTCTTGGATGTACTAATAAATAAAAAAACAACAACATTTAATCATTGATTGATTGTATCTGCCATTAATTATCAATTATCAATTTGTCAAATAAATTTCATAATGTAATAAATATGATTTGGAATTTTGATGGTCGCAGGGTAAGGTGTCTCTGGGATGAATGATATGGAACAAGCTTATCAGTCAAGCATTTGAGGTCAAATATCTACAAGAAAAGAAAATGACTGTGTATTGCTGTATTATTTAATGCATTTGATGATAAATATGTGATTGCAAATACACAAAAATGCACATCAACAAAGAAGGAAAAATGACAAGTTATTTAAAACAAATATATGTATTTTTGCATGCTCTAAACTTGTGTCCTAGAGTGAACTGGCTATCTGTGTAAATAATAATGACTAGTATCACTCAAATTCTCATTTAATTTAATCTTTTGTGATGAAACAAAATACTTAAAACTAAATGTTTGTCATTTAAGTAAATCCAGGGTGGAGTACAGTAAATATTTATAGCACAGATAAAGTACAACAGCACAACAAGTAAACAACAAATTTATTAAATACAGTAAAAACACTGAACTCATAAAAACTATTTACATATTTTGTATGGACATACGGACACAATATGTTCCACATGTTCCTTATAAAAAAAACTCTCACAAATAGTATCTGCTATTTAGAGGAAAGAATTATAGATGTTAAACGTAAAACATTATTTTTATTTGTCAAAATATCTTGTTTTAAAGCACCACTAAACCTAAAATAGGGTTTGTTAAAATGTAAAGTAAAATAAGTTTGGCAGGATTTAAGTTATTAAGGGTGATTTGCAATCGTGTAAGGAAAAAATGTAAAATTGCAGTGCAAATATTTTCTTGTGACATTACACAAATATTCTACAAAATTGCATCACTCATGGATTTACAGGAGAAGATGGTCATGTCTGGGTGCAATTCTTCCACTGGCCAATGTGAGTTGGGTAATTCAAGGATATTTCTTGTTAAATGAGTATTAGGCTCATAAGGGTTTACATTTGCAAAGAAGTGCAAAAACTGGATTTCATTTTGTAGGATGGTATTATTTAAATGAGGTAACACGGTCAATAGGGTATATATTCAGGGACTTTCCCTGTTTTATAAGTTAGCACACAACCATTTGCTAAAATGAAATTGAGTCGATAAAACTTTTTCCAGCCTCCATATATGCAGAGATGTTCCTCAACATATTCCACAGAGGTTACCTCTCACCGCATCGTCAAAATATTATTGGTCTCTCAGCTGACTCTAGGTGCCCTAAATGTGGTGAAACCCAAGCAGATCTATATCATTGTTTATGGGCATGTCCTATGATCAGGGTCTTGTGGACCCGGGTATGGAGGTTTGCAACTGCGGAATTAGTTAATTACTTGCCACTCACTCTTGATTGGGCAATATTGGGTATTCTGCCTTCTGATATGCGGACCTCCGCAGGGGGAAGAAAGTTGCTTATGGCAATATCTGCAGCAGCTAGGAAATCGATCCTCCATATGTGGATCCAGAACTCCCCTCCAACACTTGATTTGTTTAAGGAAAAGATGTATTTTCTCTTGAGAATGAACTGGCTGGAGGCTTCTCTCCAGAAGGGTACTTTAACTCGTAAATTTTTTGAAACTTGGGAAAGCTATATTAATATCCTACCCATCCAGTTACGAACACAGCTTTATGAATGCTTTCATCAGACGCTGTGGTTGAAACCAGAGTATTCCTTCAAGACCCTCCAATCCTTATACAGGTTGTTAGGGCAGGCCTGTCCTCTTCCTCTGGTCTCCCCGCACCCTGATGACGGGCTCGGGGAGGGGGAAACTGTAATGTCTTGATTGCTCCCTTCATTGGGGGATGGTGGCATGGCTATTATCATTACTAATGTTATCACTATTATAATTTTGTTTTGTTCCATGTTGTAAACCCATAATGCATCAATTTTGGAAACATATATTTGAGAATGACTGTGGCATAATGCTGTTGAATCTCCTCGGACCGTGCCCACAAAAAATGTAACAATATTTATGTACATGTATATTGACTGTACCTGCATTTGAATGCTTTTTATATCAAACGAACAGTATTGCATGATTGATGTCTAAACATCTTCAATAAAAATGTTTAAAAAAAATAAAAATTAAATTGAGCTCTCTGCCAAAGAGACAGAGATTCTCTGCACTCACCTAATCCACAAGAAACAATACTTAAAAACAGGGGATGTTATTTCCACATTTTGCAATATATGTAAGCTGGTAAACGCACACCAAATCTCTTTAAATTCTGATCAGTTCTAGTTGTTTGCATAAATTAAATTCAACTTGTGTCAGGTAAGTCCTCAGTCACATGGCTGCTAATACTTGGGAAATACTTGCGTTTAAAATCTTTGTGCTTTTAAATACTCTCTCTCTCCCTCTCTCTTTTTCTCTTTCTCTCTATTGTGACACAGGCACCTTTCTGGTGATGCACACAAAGACAGTGTCTTGCCAAAAGAGTGCTTTATTGTTCCGTCACAATAACACAGCATACACTTTCCGTCAGAATGACACCAGGAAACTTATCACTGACTAGACATAATCCTCCTCTCTAGACACCGGCCTCTGTTTAGCATTGGTCCCAAAGTATGGCAGCACAAAACAAAGGTTTTATAGTTGAGACTCCTTCCACAGCCTTAGCTTGATGAACAGGCAACACTCCCACCTTGTCTTTAGAAGGAATCTTCTCAGGTGCCCTGAAAATACTTCTTACTGCAGACACACCCTGTCAGCTGTACTGTTGCTGTGGAAAATACACTTTCAAAGCATCCTAGATGTACTGCTATACCTGTGTGTAACCTGGTCCACAGTCTTTACTTGCAGACTTCAACTGAATAGCTGATTCCTCTCTTACAAGCCCATGGTAAACCCTTCATTTGTCAGTATATATATATATATATATATATATATATATATATATATATATATATAATATATGTATAGTTCAGACTAATGTTCCATATTGGCTAAACATATTTGAGGATAGTATACTAAGAAACAGAGAACCATTGGAATATACTGTTTTAGCATGCAGTTACTAGGACTATGGTGAAGGAAGCAATAGCTAGGGTGATATTTCATATCCTACCCAGGATAACTACTTTAAAAAGGGAAGCATCGAAAAGAAAATTCATTGATAGCTATATCCTATTGCAATTACAGTGAAAAGTGTGAAAAAGTAGATGATATTGAAGGGAGGATATTTGATCAGGACTTTTCCATAGTTTGGATGCCGTTACCAAGGTTACTGAGTCTTATATAGCTTATTAAGTTAATACTTAGCTGAGATATGATGATCAACATCATCAGGTAAAGGCTTTGTGACACTAATTATGTTGAGATAATAAGGTCTCTGAATGCAGTTAATGAACACTGATAAATGACATCAGATTTGAAGTTCTAAAATGTCTGCTCTTGCCCTATTACAGATAGTAGTTGGGGGCTCAGGAGAAATGATCCCTTTGATCATCCATTAATGGGATGCGTACTGGCTCTTCAATTTTAGCCGATAGGGCTTTAGATTTAGAAATAAATGCTATGGATGTGGAGGAGCTAGCCTCTGCCTTTTTAGCGCTTCAAGTCAGCGGTTCCTAAAGTATGCGCTGCCACTCCTGGGGTGCCATGGCGATCTCACAGGGGTGCTGCAAACATGGACAGTGAGTAGGGTAAGCAAGGCTCCTCTCTACCTGCCATACCCCGCTTGCCCTCCAGACAGTCGTCCCCCACCCAAAAAAAAAGATACTTACATGGCGCCCAGCACCCTCCACTGTGCCCCTTGTTAATGTGAAGGGGCACAGTGCTAGTATGAAGGAACAAGAATGACAATGAAGGGACACAGTGTGATTGTTAAGGGGCATGGTGTGATTGTGAAGGGGCACAGTGTTAATGTGAAGGGGCACAGTGTTAATATGAAGGGACAAAAGTGACGACAAAGGGGCGCAGTATGATGATGGAGGGACAAAAGTGACAATGGAGGGGCACAATGTGATTGTGAAGGGGCACAGTATTAATATGAAGGGACACATGTGATATTGTGATGGGGCACAGTGTGATGATGGAGGGACAAAAGTGACAATGACGAGGCACAGTGTGATGATGAAGGGACAAAAATGACAATAAAATGGCACAATGTGATAATGGAGGGGTAAAAGTGACAGAGAAGAGGCACCCTGTGATGATCGAGGTAAAAAAAGTAACAAGTGGCACATCCTTGGAGTTATATGTATTATTTTTGCAAACAACTTAATAAGTATTTCTGTCCTGACCTAAATACTTATTACATTATTTTGACCCAGCTACTTAAAAAACAGGACTGCATTGGAATTATTTTGACTTAGGGGTGCCTTGAAAATATTATGGAGACCCTAAGGGTGCCTCGAACTGAGAAAGTTTGGGAACCACTGCTTTAAGTAATGGCTAGATGGATGTTAGAGATCAGATGCTAGAGATTAGCCAAGACCCCAGTGAGTATCAGAAATGTTCCGTAAAGTCCCATGCTAGAGTAAAGGTTGAACTGCTGAACTGTCATATATCCAAGAGAGAATATTGATCAATTTGATTAACAAACATGAAAGTCACATTTTCCATATATACAATGTAATTCAATACAAACAAATAAAAAATAAAGAAGTAATTATATTAAACTAAAAGTAAATTAAATTAAGTTAAATTAAATAACATCTGTTGCTTGGGAATATTTTTTCCTGAAGTAGTCCAAATAGAAATGTTATTTAAGATATTTGAATAGACAGCCGCAACTTGATGTAATATAGCTGCAACACTAATAATTTAAATACTATCAGCTGAAGGTGGAGGGTCCAGCTGCATTCGACAAATAAGAAAAGGCTAGCTAGGGCTGCTGATAGTCATCATTATTGTTTAACATTGCACCAGCTCTCGTAAGAAATATGCCTCCAAAAGGGTATACCTACATGTACTTGCCAGCCCCTGTCCCCCCCATTTTGCCTCTCCCAGAGTAAGTAGTTGCAAGCCGTCGATACTTAAAAATGTATATATATAAACAAATGCATGTGCATTTTTGTTGTGTTGTGTGCAGTGTGGAAATGTGTATTGTATGCAAAAACAATTGACATATGTCTAACTCGAAATGAGGCCCAAGTTTTATCCTTCAAGAAAGACAATAAATATGTGTAAATTACCAAATAATTCAGCATAGTAAGCAGTTCAAATTTTATCTTTCCTTTTAAACTATATGCGTCTGATTCATTAATGAAAATAAAGCAAACAAAAATTAGTAATTTTGAAACTTGACAAAACCATGTTGCATTGGATGGAGACTTAAATTTAAAATGTTGGGACAGATTTATACTTGGGGTAAGGCATATCCTAGATTAATTTGATTTCAGTGTATAAATAAACCTATCAAGTATTTGTGTGCTACATGAAAAAACCACCAATATTTAACTTTTGTGCAAAAAAATAAACTAATATACACCCTTTGCATTGTAACATGGTTTTGTCCAGGAGAAAACGTACTCTTTTTTTTGCCTTACTTTCCCTTATGAATCAGGTCCTATGAGTTTACAGAAATAAGGGGTTAATTAGTGGATTTTAACAAACCAATCCATTCAATACCATGAACAACCTTTTGCTTAGTTTGATTCAGATGTTATTTAGTTTGACATTGCATAGTGATAAGCAAAATGATCTGGCAAAGTTTAAGATTCTACACTGTTATTTGAAGCCAGTAAATCATTCATCATTCATGGAAGGTCACATTAGAAAAAATCTTGCAACCAAAACTAACTTTTCAGATGTTTTGTTTGAACAAAATTCTCTTTTAAAATGTTTGTTTATATACAAAAAAATTCTACAAAAATCTTCAAGCAGAAAACAAACATAAAACCAATGAAATGGTGCACTTCCATGGCGTAGTTAATTTCTTTTTATTGAAGCCAAAACCGACAAATAAAAATGCATCAGATATTTATAAAAACAGAAATTATGTCAGAATGAGCTGTTTGCTATTCTCCTGTAAACAACTGTCTTATTTAACCAATCTCGCAATACAGAGATAGTTGTATTCAAAACTGCACCTGACATATTTTGTCAGTACTTCTAAGGACTGCACAAAGCCATGAACCTAAGACATCAAGATAGGATTGCTTCAGGTCTGTCAAAGTCCTGTAATGATAAAACGAGTAGGTGGTGTGGCTTGGCACAAGTTTTGAGTAAATCTATTGTTACTAAGATGTGTTGCGCACAATTCACTTGTGTATAACACAATTGGGTTTGTGTTAAACACAGGGCTATATCTATAGTGGTGCCCCATGTCCCACCACCCAAAGCTGAACGGACGGTGACTGGGTGACAAATTGGCCGTAAGCTTAGTGTTTTCGTATGGCTGGCCCTTCCCACAGTGTCAACGTCAATGTGCTGTTTTTACATTGTGTTAAGTCCACCTCTGACTGTCATTGTCCTATCACCTTGTTAATCATTATCTCCTACATGTACAGAGCTAAGACTGTCTACCGATCACAGAGCAACCCTAAATCCAGCCTCACCAATCTCTTAAATAAATCACATGTGTCAGGGAATAATGTGTGATACGATTCCTTATAAAATAATGTGTATGTTGAAATATATGTATTCAGATATATGATTTCTTATATGTATGCACAGATATCTTAAATAGAAAAAATACAGTTATAAGCAACTCAAGTTTGTTGACAAGAATGTGATAAGATCTGTGCTACAGGAACAAGCCTAAAAGGTGATAACATCTACCCCTGCAGTCAAGATGCGAGATCAGACATATCACAAGATGTTACACCCATAAGATGTTCTAACTGTTCCGACCACAACTGGGAGGTGTTTTTCCACAGAAGTGATAAATAATTTAATATATGAACATGTTATAGGATAAGTGCTTTTTACAGTAATCAACAGACTTTTTTGCTTTGCGATCTGACTATAAAAACGCTCTTTGATTAAAGACGCATCAGTGCAGTTTATCTTGACCTCAATTGCGTATGTCATGATTTCTGGACTCCTGATCGATCAATATAGGATACATATGATATCTGAAGGTAGTTGGTTTCAAGGACAAGAATTGCCTTAACACATGTATTCCTGGAGAAAGTTAAACACTGGGCTGAAGATCAGACTTTATAATAGAATGGCATGTCTTTGATGAATACAGCCTTTCCCCTGCAGAGTGTGTGAGCTGCTCTATTAACAGCAGCATATTGAAGCTGTGTAGAAGTATAGACAAAAGGATATTACTGACTTCTGTTAATATGAAGAGTATAGATGCATATGCACAACCCTGACTTTTCAACTGGTAACAAGGTGAGCTTACATTTCTTAAAATAAGTTTTTTTAAGTTGCACTTTCAGTTTAGTAGTTGTGTGCGGGTATTTCATGGAGTTTGTTTTTTATTTGTGTACTGTAATGTGTGTGTGTGATCCATGCATTGTGTATGTGAAAATGACCACTATTCCATTGATTAGCTGTGTCTTTTTGAGAGGCAGACATGCCCTAGGATCAAGATCCTGCTGTATCTCCTCCTCTTCCCCTTTTCTTCTCTCATTCCTTCTTAACCCCTCTTATAGTGCAGAAATCACATGAGAGGCAGGCAGAGTAGTCAATCTCCCACATTATTCAAGAGCCAATAAGTCTTGGAAGGGGATTTATATATTAATATAATCTGTGGAGTCTGTATTAGTGTTATGTGGGGGATAATGAGGCAGGTAAATGTTTTTGTGGAGGTATTAATGTTATGTAGGGTCTGGTGGGGGTATTACTATTACATGGTGGTTACTTATTAACAGTGAGGGCTATTAATGTACAATAGAGTTGGTGAGGACTATTAATATATTGTAGGAGCCATTAATGCAACATGGGGTCTCTGTGTAATGTAGGGAATATTACAATTATTATTGTCCTTTGTTTATAGGGTAGCACTGTACAGAGCGAAAACAACAAAACAGCACAACACAGTTAACAAAAGCCAGAAAAGGCAAAAAGGCCAAAACCACTATAACTAGAAAAAGAAGGTTGAAAGGAGGGAGAATTATTCAGAACAAGCAGAACCTCTGCCCAGAAGCATGAATGCAACTAACAGGATCAGAGTCAGTGATTGAGGTGTAAAGACAAGGAAGACCGAGGACATAAAGCCCTGGGAGGAACTGCAAAATATTGTTGGCATGCCAAGAGCAAAGATAGCGAGAGGTCGAGGACAGGACGGAAGAAGGTACTGCTTGCAGGAGCTTACAATCTAGGGAAAAAAACAGGGTGACACAAAGGGGTGAGTCAGTGTAAGGGGAACTAAAATAAGGATGAAAATGATAGAAACAAGAGTGGGTGACATGATCATGTCCATCAAGGGAAATTTTGGGCCCCGGTACAGCAAATATTTTGCCCCCCCCCCCTGCACAGGTGAGCAGCAAGGGTGTTGTATGCCGCCTCTGCATGGCGGCGCCTTCAAAGAACCGTGGCCACATAATGTTGGGGGCGTGGTCAACATGGGCATGGCTGCACTTCTTCAGACATGACATATTGGTGGAAATTCAATTGCTGGCGATGTGACACGCAGACATTGCGCGGCGCACATTGCCGCCAATTAGAGTAGAAATATCTGCTCATTTTCCCTCGCACCCCATAGAAGTGCAAGGAAATATTGGAGGAGATTTCTGTGAAATCTTCGCCGCAAGGTGTCTCCCGGACGTTCCGGAGACACTTAGCGGCTAATTGAATTCCCCCATTATGTATTAAAATGGTTTTACTCTTACCTACCTGTTTTTGCAGCTTTCACAACCTGGTACTGGATTCTTGCATGGGTTCTGGAATGTTGGGAGCTGTTGGAAAATGTAAATATGGAAAAGCAAGCAATAAGTGAACACTGTACATAACACAGATCAGGCAGTATATAATACATACATTATAATAAAATATTACATTTATCACATCCTATGTAGCCACATTTCGCCACCCCTCAACTACATCACGCATCTCACCACCCCCTGCCACATCACCCATCACGTCACCCCTCAAACACACCACAACACCCCCCCAGACACAACACACATGCGCACAATGCCATATACATACACATACATAATGCCATATACATTCACATATATAATGCCATATACACATGCAAAATGTCACACATACATAATTCCATACACATACTTATTGCCATACACATACATACTACCATATACATACACACGCAATTCCACATATATACACAAAGCCATGCTATAACACCTCATTTCCAGAGGCTAATAGCTCCGCAGCAATGACAGGCAGCCTGGAAGCAATGTGATTTGTTGCCTGGCTGCCTGTCTCCATTAGTTCAGTGACAACCTGTCACTGACAGTGCCGTCCCGGTTAGCCCTGTCCCCCAATTAGCCCCTCCTCCTCCCGGACAGGTGAATGGGGAAAAAAAAAAAGCTTGTTGTCTGCAGTGTGGCCCGAGCCCCCAGCAATGCCAGGGCCCCAGTAATTAGTACCTGCTCCCCTCCCCTCTCGGCGCCCCTGGTCATGATGAGCGGAGGATGTATGAAGGCAAGGTATACTTCATGTTTGGGAAAAGGCACCTGAAGAGGGGTGATAAAGAGGGTATAAGAGTGGTTAAACCAATGTGATAGTAGGCTTTAATGAATAAGTGGGTTTAAAGGAAGTTTTTGAATCTTTTCAGGCTAAAGGATAGTCTGACAGAATAATGGAGATTGTTCCAGAGTTGGGGGGCAGTACGGGAGAAATCTTGGATTAGGGAGCGAGAAGAGATTACCAGAGAGGAGATGAGACAACGTTCATTAGCCGATCGGAGGGAGTGTGAATATGTGTGGAGATGAGGTTGGAGATGTAGGAAGCTGGATAGGGCTTTGTAGGTGAAGTAGAAGAGCTTGAAGAGTATTCTATAGGGTAAAACGAGCCAATGTAAGACTTTGCAGAGAGGGGAGGCAGAAGTGGAGTGTCGAGAGAGGAAGATCGGTCTTGCTGCAGCATTGAGTATAAATTGAAGAGTAGCAGGACAGGGGTGGGGGAAGACAGTCAAAAGAAGGCTGCAGTAATCAATGTGAGATGTAATCAGAAAATGAATAAGAGTTTTAGTGGCTTCATGGTAGAGGAAGGGTCTGATGTTGCAGAGATAAAAGCGACAGGATTGGGTGAGAGATTTGATGGTGGGGGGGTGAAGGAGAGGGAGAAGTCATTTATTACACACCCAAGCAACAGACTTAAGGAAGAGATGAAATAAGGGTTTTGTAAATAGAGATGGAGAGGTAGGGAGAGTTGGAAACTCTTGAGGAAGGGTTTTTGGCAATGTAAGAAAACATTGCGATATCCAGGAAGAGAAAGCAGAGGTGCAGCAGGACATTTGAGACAGGAGGGAAGGGAAAAGATCTGGAGAAGAGAGGTAGATTTAGGTGTCATCAGCATATAGATGATACTGAAGGCTGAAGAAGCTGATGAGTTCACCCAAGGAGAAGACCAAGGACAGACCCCTGGGGGACTACTATGGGAGATAGAAATGGGGTGGTGAAGCAGCCAGAAAAAATAGTTGTTACAGAAGGAGGTAAACCAAGAGAGAACAGTATTAGAAAGGCTAATGCTGCAAAGTGTTCTCCACAGGAGAGAATATTTTACTGTGTTAAGGGCACAGAGAAGTCCAGGAGGATAAGCAGGGAGAAGCAGCCTTTGGACTTTGCATATAGAAGATCATTTGTGACTTTGGTCAGGGTAGTTTCTATTGAATAGAGAGGCAGAAACCAGATTGGAAAGGATCAAGGAGGAAGTTGTCAGACAGGTAACTGGTGAGTCAGTTGTAGAGGAGAAATTTGAGTAATTTGGAGGCAGAGGGAGAGGAGAGATGGGGTGGTAGTTAGACAGGGAGATAGGGTCAATGTTGGAGTTTTTGAAAATGGGCTTCGGTTCTAAGGTAAGGGGGGCAGGAGAGAAATAACTGGAGGCATCTCGCGTTTTTGCTGGTTGCAACTTAACACCCTAATAAATAAGAGGTTAGATATAGGCAAAAACAAAGGTTAGGTAAAAAAAAAGAAAATGTTGCAAGTCCCAAGTTAGAACGGAACATCTAGGAGGCAGTTAGCAAATCATCCCTTGATGTAGAACTGCAGAGGTCATACAGTTTTAGTAGACAATATGACAGGGCTCCTCATAAGTCCCAAGTTGGAATGGAGCATTTAGGAGGCAGTCAGTAACTCACCTCCTGATACAGAATTACTGAAGCTATTTTACTGAGAGCAAACAAGTCCAATCAAGAGGATGCAAAAAGTTACAATTGTATACAATAACAGAAAACAATATCAGAAAATTTTGAACTATGTGTTATGACAACCAGTGCTGCATAAACTTATAGAACAGATAGCCGAGGTCTTCACCTTCACCTTTATAGGGGAAATGAGAGTTTCAAGTGAGAAGGTGAAGACAACAGGGTTAAGAGTGTCAAGATTATGTTGAATGAGGGAAAGTTTGAGAGAGGGGAGGGGTACAGGAGCTGAAGAATGGCAGAAGGAGATAAGATGATGGTTTGTGAGTTGAAAGAAAAAGTTGGAAAAGTCAGAAAGAGAGCAGAAGTGGGAAAAGACAAGGTTAAGGGAGTGACCCCAACAGTGGATGCTGGAAAGGGTCCATTGAGATAACCCAAAGTAGGAAGAAAGGGCCAGAAGTTTGATAGATGCTGGGTCAGAGGGTTTATCAATGGGGATGTTAAAGTTAGGATGTTGGAAGGGAGGACAGAGGGGAGGGGCAGCAAGGCTGTAAATTTATCATAAAATTGAGAAGTGGGACTAGGTAGACGATAGATAAATGAGACATCTACCTCTAGCCACTCCACAGACATGGAAGAAGGATGTCAGGGTCAGAAGCAAGTGGCTTGCTGATTTTACTTATAGATATAGAAAATATAAAAGCAATAGAAATCACAGCAGCCATAATAAATGACGGGTTGATGCCAAACCCTCTAGAAGGAATATACTGAAAAACATATAACAGCGCTAAAAGTGTAATTACTTGGAGAAGTTAACTACTAGCTCACTATGGCAGAAATATATCATTCAAACTGGTAATGGTAAATCTGATCAATTATTAATACAAATTATTAAAATTCCACATATAAAAACTTGAGTAATAACATGTGCAAAGGAGACTGGTCTCAATATAAATCAAATTAGAATTGTCCAATGATCCACTGCATGAAAAATAGTTGAATCCAGTGATTAAAATCTTGTTAGGTATCGGTGTTATGATACCTTCATAAATGGTCATAATTTAGTTGACTAAGTTATAATGATTATCCACTATTAAATGAAAAGTGATTGAGCAGTAACTAGTTGGGTACAAACAGACCTTCCAATAGGGGTCAACTTATCAGATCACGTTCCTGCCGTATCATAGCTTAACAAAACCGGCTTGATATATTTGCAACAGCTGGCACAAACACAATGTTATCAGCCCTAGAAAATAATCGTACTGCTCACTTACCCTATAGTCTGAATAATAAGTATATGAATAGTTCCTACCGCTGACTGATGATCACAATCTTGCTATGGTGAGGCTAGTCGAACCTGGCTCTGGACGAGTGTTTGTAGCAGCTGGCATGGACACAGTAGCGTTGGACCCATGAATCATCAACATGCATAGTGTAATATATATAAGCTGCTTGACTTGCTTAGAAGTGGTTTGTACACCATCAAGTGGCCTTAATAACGGAAATACGATACTAAAAAAAATCTATTGGATTGATGTGTTGATATTTCAAAATCATCCGAAGATTATAACTTCCTCTTACTCCTCACTGTTGATGTGTTTTGTTCAGCTCAGCCAAACTTTATCAAAGACAAGGTAAGTATGGGTCATAACGTTGATCATTAAATAGTCCCAAGTTCTTTGTTTTTAATTAATTCCCAGCTGAGCATTCTCAGAGCAACTGAGTCAGATATATTTAGATCTTGTAATATATCCCAAGGGTAATCTTTCTTATTAGCAATATGTTCCCATATAGGTAAGAAGAAAATTGTCATTGTATCTTATAAAGATAAAAATCGGAAAGAATAAAAATAGAAAAACATAAAATCTGAAAATTCAACACTAAACATAAATACTATTCCCAAATTGATATGCAAAAGATAATGATATAACAATATTATAAATCTTAGGCTTCGGTTTTGAATTACAATAATTAAAGCAACCTATATTAGTCTATGTATGCGCATTCAGGTATAGGATTCTACTTCATATACACAATGTCTATAAACACATATAGAATATATGATTTTAATTATGGCCATGTGCTGCCTACTCAGTGTCCTGGAGCTGAGTACAGACAGGTCTGACTATAAAAGTGAAAATGGCAGTTAGTCATTCCTCATTCAGATTAGCAAATACACTGTGTGAGACAGACAGAGCCAGAATGAAGTCACTCCAACTTATCCAGCAGTGATCAAACCATTGCCATCTGAGTGTCTTGTGTGTGGGGGCAGGCCCGGCGCTCCCATTAGGCAACCTTAGGCAGTTGCCTAGGGCGCCGGGACCTGCAGGGCGCCGCTAACTAGATTTTCTAATCTAGTCAGCGGCTCGGGAACGTAGTGCAGCGGCGGCAGGGTGCCGCCGCTGTTTTTCAATGTGTGTGGCGCATCTCACACATGATCACTGACTGACGTCAGTGATCATGTGATAGTCTGTCCGGCGGCGCCTCTGAAGTTGTTCCCGACATCCCCCTCCCCTCCCCTCTCAGCATGCAGCTAGAGGAAGAAAAGGGTAAGAAAAAATCTAATTCTTTTTTTATTTAGTGTGTTCGGGGGGGGGAGGCGGCGGTGCGGGCATGGGGGGTGAGGCGGCGGCGGCGAAATTTTGCCTAGGGCGCCGCAAACCCTAGCACCGGCCCTGTGTGGGGGGTGACTTTTCAGTGATCAGAATTTTATACCATTGAGTTATTTCTAATGTATATGGGAGGGGAGTCTGGAGATGATTCAGTCCAGCTAGGCACACCTCCACAGTAAATTGACCATGCCCCATTCATTTGTGTCTAGTTATGGCTCTGGTTTTACACATATGATATACACATATTAATAATAAGTTATAGTGTGCCATGAAGTTTGTATTTTTTAAAATAGACTAACTTATTTAAATTAAATTATTTTAAGCATTATTTTAAACAACAATTGGTCCAATATCATGGAGGAGATTGGGAAATGTCACTTCCCTTCTGCCCCAAAACTTTTGGAATTACAGCATTGGCATATCTATAGCTATTGAAACACATTAACACAAAATGGTAACTGCACAAAATGCACAATCAGAATTCTCATGTTACTGTAATCTAATTTAGAAAATGAAATTCAGCTAATCCTAAATTAATCCTAGAACACTAGTACTGTATATCTAAACAATCACTAATCATCTGAATCATTAACTTTCACTTTCACTGGCAATTTCTACCTGTGGAGTACATTAACATATTCACATATATTTTTAACTAGTTTTATTGGCTATATTTTGTAACCGTGTTGTGCGTCTTCCAATATTACACGTTATCCTTCATTAAATCCTTCATTTGGTTTTAGAGAATTCACAATGTTATTAGAAAACATGAACATGCTATTAGCAATCACAATAGCAGTCAGTTTACTGTAGTGCAAGAGGTAAGAGGACAATCATGCATGCACCAAGTTGTATTGACTTTAATAATCCACTTTATTAGTCTCAAGGATTTCTGAATTGAGGTTGGATACATAGATGGAAATAAGAATCACATATAAAAATACACACAAGTAATGAATTAATGTTGGACTATCTTGTAATGATGGTGGCCTAATGATTTAAATGTTTTTTCCCATTTTTGTAAAACGTAGATTGCGCTGTCTTTTCTTTTTTTTTTTGAAAAGTAAATTTTTATTAAAGTTTTTCAAAACAACATAGGTGGGAAAGTGAGACATCATATAACATATATGTGAAACATTTCACTTTAAGTAACAGAGATGCATATTAGAGAAAACTCATAACGGTACATAGTAAATTGGCATGTTACTGTAAAGAAACGAAAATGTTGTTTTTCTTATTTTTGTTGTTTTGGGGGAGGGGGGAAGACAAACAATGGGGGAAGGGGGATTTGGGGAAGAAAAAGAGGGGGGGGGGAGAAGAGTTTATCACCCATTATTCCTTTTATCAAATGGCGAAGAGGAAAAATAGTGACATACTTGGCAATAAGGAGGTATAATCAGACTGTCTATGACTACCATTTAAAAGTGTAAGGCGTTCCAAGCCTCCAATAATCATAGTTTATGGGAGCAGGTTAGTGTCAGACGGTTGTTAATGGGGGTTCAGCATTGAAATGGCTCGTCCAAGGAGACCATGTAGTTTGGAAATTTTCTGGTTTATCTTTAAGAACAGCTGTAATGCTTTCCATTCTGTAAATTGACCAAAATTTGCTAATGGTAGCTGAGAGCGAGGGTGGGGGGCAGTATTTTTCCAGTGAGTTGCAATCAAACATTTAGCTGCATTCAGCATATGTCCTATGAGTTTTTGTACGGGTCGGGTGATGTCAGGGAGCCGTGTGGGAAGGAGGGAGTAAAGAGGGGAATCTGGCATCCTAACCTGTGTCACAGATTTAATTAGTTTATGAATTTGCTGCCAGTAAGACTGCAGTCTAGGGCAACTCCACTGCGCTGTCTTTTCATGTGTAGAGGGACTCCTGCCTAATTTCCTAAATGAGCAAAGACTATTTTTTATAAATTAATGTAGATCAACAGAGTTTGAAATGTAGCCTTTGTGTGATGAATCATTTCATGCCTTGCTAGTGACTTCTTACATAATCTTACAGTGTCCCAGGTTGCAAGATATTAAAGGTCATTTATGAACTGCAAATAATGCAGACTCACAGTGCTCTTATATTTGCATAAATGCACATTTTTCTTCACTTTGGTGTTTGGAACTTCCTCCTAATAATGGTAAGTGCCTAATTTTTGGGTTTGTGGATCCACTTGGAAATGTGTATTGTGTTTGGTCAAGCCTCATTCATCTTTTAAATTAATCATGAGTCAAGTGCATTTGCCCAAACAGAAGCGCAGACAGCATTTACACATTAATTCCTGGAGATTGTAGATGTAGAAAAGCAAAAGTGAGGATGGACATGCAAAATATAATTTTCCCCACAACTTATAGGTCTCAATTTTTAACAAAATGATAATGAAGATTCAAATGAAAAACAATGCAAGGTATGTTGCTACTTTTGATGTGTTAATGTGTATTTTTTAAGATGATTCGATGACTTTGGGTGCCGACAATCAAATAGAATATAGAGAATATCAACCACTATTCCAAAAAAAACCTGTAATGGAGTTTCTGGTAGTACTAGATCAGTCAGAACAATGTGTACCAAAATATCCTGATTGACAAATACATAAGTAATTAAAATATTAGATTATGTAATATTTTAGGGCCACCTAAACCATTTTTGTAAATGTTACTGACTACATTCATTTCATCTACTATCATTAGTATTTATTTGCTCACACATAAAACAACTTGGGCAACATGCATTTATTGACAAAGTAGTCTCATTACTGATTACTGGTTTTATTTTAAACATTTATATCACATACCCCATTTATTCATCTGAAATGTTTCTTGCATATTTACTAGAATAAATCAAAAGCAAGCTGACAATTCATTATTGAGAAAGGTTGATTTACATTTAAAACTTACCTTCAATTCCAAAAATGTTTATTTATTATTTATTATGAGCTTGATCTAATAACTAGAAATGAAAATGTCCTTACTGAGAAGGTTAATGTTATGTACTGTGTGTTTTGATCTTGAGCACAAGGTATAATAAAGGATATAGTTACCTTAACCAGTAGACTGATTAGCATAAATTATAATCTTTCCAACTTTTCAAGATTGTGGCCACTTCCATCCTCCTTAGCAATCATCTTAAAAAAATAGTTTATATGGCTAAGTACAAGCATGCACAGAATGCACATAACTGCCATAACCATGTGATTCCAGCTTGCTGACTGTATGGAAAGGATATAAATGCAAACATTGCATGCCTGTGTTAGCCAATATATCTCTGCTTGGTCATGCACTTCAGTTGCCTATGAATGTCTGCCATAAATTACCCATTTCAAGTGTACAATTTATTACAAGCTAGCTCTGCATTCCTAAATCATATTTTCTTAAGATTCCTAGGTCCTAAGGATAATTAATTCCATCCCAGCTCTTATTGTTTGATAGATATACTCTCTATGACAGTGTGTCTACCAGACCTCTCTTCACTGTATACATAGGCCCCATTTTAAACCAATGGGTAATTGAATAGTGTTCATTTAAAGTTGTATGCAAGCCTATTTGTGGGGTGTAAAAATATGCACTTCTGTACTGCGCATGCATCAAAATGCTTCATTTTTTAGACTGTAGCATATTATGTATGGAGACTACATGTACAAGTATACAAGTATAGCATGCCCCCTGGAAAAGTGACCTAATGAGATTATAACACAGCTCTAGATATGCTAAATTTTAGGCATAATTATGATGACACCTGTATCACTATCATCGAGCCACTTCGTGTTGGCTTTTTTTTCAAATGGACCCTTCCAGCTGATAGTATATTATTCATTAGCGGCAAAGCTATTTGATATCAACTTGCAGCTGTCTATCAGATTTTTTATTTGTCAATTACATTTGGATTACTGAAGGATAGGTTTACATTGGATGTATAATGCGCTAAATAACTGATATGGGGATGTTCATATTTCATTACATTTTACATGGAAAATGCGACTTGCATTTATTAATTACACTTTCAAAACACTATTCCCTCTTATGTATACAGTGTCGGACTGTGGCATGAAGGGCCCACCGGGGGACTGCAACGCTAGGGGCCCACCAGAGGGGGTGTGGCCAGCCATCGTAGAGGCGAGACCAGACACTAAAGGGAGAGTGGTCAGCCCACGAAGGACAGCTAGCACCATAGTGTAGTATATAAAGAATGCAGTGTGCTCATCCTTCTCTTTTAAAATGACAGGCTGACTGCGTACTTAGTTACTAACCTGCTCATGCTCCTCTGGGTGGTTGGATATCCGGAACTCCTACTCTCATCTGCCCTGCTCAAAGTGAAAAACACACTACCGCGCAGGTTCAGAGAGCCCAGACGCGGATCTCTGCACCTGTGTGGTAGTGTGTTTAACGGGAGTGTTTGGCAAAAACGGGGGGGGGGGGGGGGGAGTTGCGCTCTACCCCTACTGTTGCAAGAGCAGCATTAACACAGGTTATCCCTCCCTATGAACTAATAATATACTGAAAGTTAAGCACTCATTGACTTATGTATTATTCCAAGTGTAATACTAATAATAAAATTTGTATTCTTTTATCTTGAATACAATTCATATTTTTCTATATCTTGTATTAGGCTGTGAGCAAGAGGCTCGGTTCAATTAGTGGGATAACATTTAATGTTAAGTTTTATTACAATTTATTGAATCTGGTTAAAATACATAAAAATACATTAATATAGACAAATAAAATACTCCAATTAAACCACAGTATTTATATTATGAGGCATTGATTTCTATATACATACATATGGTATGGCATCAATTGAACATACATAAAAAATCAGACAACCCTAGGTATATAGACCTGGACTAGTCTAGCTACTGGGAGGCAAATGGCAGTGGGTATAAATGCTGCATTGATCCAGATATAACACAGTCACTGATATCTCAATAAAATAATGTTCATAGTATACAAGTCCAGTAGATGGGAATTGGTATTTCTTTAAGTCTCTGCTAGTGCAATATAAATATTCAGATCACTGTCCACATATATCACATGGTTATTGCTGCGATGCTTTCAAATTTAACTTTGTTTACTTGCAGTTTCAATGTATATAGAGATGGTGGCCGGGTACCCAGTGTGCTGAAATCAGAGGATGTTTCTCGTGGCCCGTGCTTGTTACTGGCGCCTGCGTTCCACTGTGGAACGCATCTGTCCCTTCCTGTTCTCGCGTACGTCCAATAGATGAATTGTATGCAAGTCGGGAGTCAGCTGTTTTCTTAGCTCCTCCCTAACAATGGAGGGGGCGTGGCTATAATGTGGCGGGGCCTACCGGTGGATAGTCCTGCTGCCCTGCAGGCCAGTCCGAGCCTGTATGTATATGACACTTCATCACATTATATTGTGTATAATGTCAAGGTGCATCTTTACGCTATAGGTGGGATTAAGTATATCTATTTGTATGTCTAATGTATGAAAAATGTAGAAATATTGCTGTGTTTTAGGTTGAACATATCTTGAGATATGTGTGACTCAAAATATACAGGTAAGAACGCAATTTTGCAACCAAATTTGTATGCATATGATGGGGAATTAAAAATGAATCAAACTCTAAATTAAGCTGCTACAAATTCATTGGAATAGGAGGTTTATTGCAGTTCAGCACATACATTGATGATCTGAAGGCAAGCACACTTGTAGTAATCAAGATAAGCCAGTGGAAAACACCTACACTCTGAAGTAATGAAGGAATGAATAATCAGCCAAAACACATTGCAGGAATAAATGCAAGATTATAACAGTCTTTTTTGCAATAGAGATATACAACATTGTCTCTGGGACATTGCTGCTGCAGATTTACACAGTCTTATAGGCAATGCAAGAATATAACACAGAGTCCAGTAATCACTGTGAATCCCCACAGAAAGAGGAATTGTTAATTATTGCAGTCTATGCCTGGCAATATTGAGTTGGGCTATATGAATAGTATCCAGATATTATGAGCTAAACGGAAGCAGAGCCAGGGACCAGCAGAGTTGTAAGATGCAAATCCAGGTATCAGGAACTATGAGACAAACAAAGGCAGACCCATGAACTACTGTTGTCAGGTTAGAATGCACATAGAGCACAGATCCTGGAACCAGGAAGCTAGCATGTCAACACTATCACTGGCAATGAGTGCAGGACAGGTGAGAGCTTCTAAAGTGCAGTCTTCCAATTAGCACTCAGAGGGAAATTTGAATAACCAGCATAATGCAAGGCAGATGAAAATCTAACACCAGTCCATTATATGGGCCATGCTCCATCAACAATAAGGGCCTGTTGCAATGTAGGAAGGGCAAATGTAAAATGTGCGGTTTTATTTAGAACCATCGCAACATTCCATACTCTAAATCACAGCGTTAAAGTGAAGATGTCCAGTATTTGTGTGCTACATGCTTGTGTAAATACAGTCAAGAGTGATGTTCTGCTCATGAAGGGGGAAGTTGTGTGCTCCTAAGAGTGATACACTCAACATTGCTGGTCTATTTTATGAGGAAGGAAAATGGCTGGTACTATCTAAAGCAATAGCCATGCCCCTTGTCCCAAAATACTTTGAACTCAAAACACAGCAATATTTCTGCATCAGTATTACAGAAATACATATTTGCAGAGTAGAGATGTGGCTTATTGATCCTGTTAAGCAATTATATTTATGAGTTGTAGAAATGCTACTTATATGATGTATGTAACCTTTGAACCTGGATCGGTGTAACTTTCTGTATAAAAGGGAGCCCTTTTTACCCAAGCCCTATCCTTAAAAAAGACCTAAATCAAGAGGTTGAAACGCGTTGGAATTTTAGGGCCACTTAGATCTGGAACTTATGAGGACTCCACCTACAACATCTGGATATCAAGAAAGTGGAGGCTGTATACTCCGGGGATTTTAAACTACAAGCTTCTTATTCCTTTTTGTCCGGTAGGAATCCTCATAATCATATGTTCCAGTTTTTTTATATTTTTTATATTTCTTTTTTTTATAGGCTATGTATGTGCAATAAATATTTGTAGTCAAATAGTATCACATTAGATCCGTTTCTTTTCCTTTATATTTGATATGGAGTATATCTAACTGGGAAGAAACTTCAAGTATCTACATGGAGGACTTTAAAGAAATCTGAGACCAGGCTCATTTCCTCTTTCTATCTTGTAAGTTTTATCACTTAAAGAGTTTGGTGAAAATTATATGTATACCACACTATATTGAACACGTTTAAATATTCAAGGCATTTATTTATTTTGCATCTGGAGAGTGGATTCACATAAGAAGAAAATCCTGAATGGAAGCTGATTAAGTTATAACAAGAGCAATATTTACCACTCTATAGATCACCTGTTGTTACGATATTGTACTATGTTGTATTTTTACATTTTTTCATATCATCATTATCGTATACAAAATGGAGAAAAAGATCAGAATACTGCGACTTACGGATCTACTCCATAAAAATAAGTGTTTTTAATACTTTTTATTTCACTTATGTATGTTTGTTTGCTAATATTTATATATTAGTTTCTATTGTTCCAATTTGGGACTTATTTATGTGATCACAGTCGGCAGCGCTGAAGTATTCCTATATATATATATTTTTTTAACAAAGTTATACCACAATCAAACATTATCATTTATACTATTGATGCACATTGATCCAAGGGATGGGTGGGTTGGCATTTCTGACTGGAATGCTATTCTCCTCCTTTGCCTGCACTTTAGTCAATTAATATTACCACCACCTCTTGCCTCCTGCAATAATGGGTCCACAAATGTAGCATAGATGTGAAAGAGAGGAAGGGATTGACGCTCAGAAAGGCTTCCTTACTGCCCTTGGCTCACAGGCTACATGTCTGTCATCATCTCTATCTGCTTCTGGTGCCATTCAGCACCTTGATTGCCATTTAAGTGCATTGGACAACTGGCAGTTGTCAACTATCCTATGTTATGAAATAAAAAATACATAAGCTAGCAATGGAGAAAAACTGATTACAGTAATATTTAGACATTTTTACTTACCAAACTTAAACTTCCTGGACATGTGCTGCCTACCATGTAAGCACAACAACACCACTCCTGGAACCAGTGCTTGATGCAACACCCACATGCACTTTTCTGGCATGCTGCCATTGGCAACCCAACAATTGAAACTGAATTCAGGTACACAGACATCTTATTTGATTGTGTGCATTGCTGCTGGTTCCCCCTTTTGCTATTACAGTCAGCTATTTTGCTCATCCTCATGGGGACTGAACATGCCCTTTCAGAGATTCATAGATGCCCAGGGAAACCCAAATTAAGAGGCTCCCAATTGTGATGTTGGGAAACATCCCAGAAAGTTCTAGTTTTAGGATTTCTTCAAGAAGTTCTATTGGCATCATCATCATCACCATATATTTATATAGCGCCACTAATTCCGCAGCGCTGTACAGAGAACTCGCTTACATCAGTCCCTGCCCCATTGGAGCTTACAATCTAAATTCCCTAATACACACACACAGACAGACAGAGAGAGAGACTATGGTCAATTTGATAGCAGCCAATTAACCTATTCTTATGTTTTTGGAGTGTGGGAGGAAACCGGAGCACCGGGAGGAAACCCACGCAAACACGGGGAGAACATACAAACTCCACACAGATAAGGTCATGGTCGGGAATCAAACTCATGACCCCAGTGCTGTGAGGCAGAAGTGCTAACCACTGAGCCACCTGTTGCCCACGGCATGCTTTCTAACTTAAAGTTTGCACTATAAATTCGCTTCAGGAAAAATAGCTTGTCACTGAAATCTTGGACAATATCTTTCTTGTATTGTTGCTGAAAGTTTTCAGCTGAGGAGCACAGGTCTTCATTACTTACAATGAAGAAATCGATGATGAAGACCAGACAGAATGGAGTGTATGACTACATAGAAAAGGTTGAACCTATAGAGTAGGTAAGTGGTGTCTGGTGGAGAATTCAGTTGAAAGTTTTTTGTTGCTAATATTTTGCACTCTATGACGATCTCATTCCATTTATTGCGTATCTGTTCAATGTCTTTGATAAGATCTTTGATGCTGTCCAGCTCAACATCCAATGTAGCTTTGTGTGCTTCAATAAGGATGGTAGTTTGGTTGATCATTGCAAGCAATGTTAGATCAATTGTCATAGGCTTGGCCAATGCATGAATATCCATCTATAATCCAACCAAATTTTCCAATACTCAATCGGCAATTTCTTTTCCAGTTTTTCACACACACACACACACACACACACACACACACACACACACACACACACACACACACACACACACACACACACACACACACACAGGCACACACAGGCACACAAACGCACACACACACACAGTTACTCTAATCCTACCCTAACAAATACACACACACCTACCCTAATTCTACCACAGCAATCACACACACACACACACACACACACACACACACACTTACTTCAGAAAACAGTGAGTCTTTCTGGCTGCAGCTCCTTCTTCTCTTTACTGTGAGTCTGACAACTGCTGCTCAGTCTGTGTTGCCCCATCTCCATACACAGACATAACTCTCACTCTCTTCTCCTCTTATGAAGTTCTGCCAGCCCTGCAGGAGCCAGAAAGAGACTGCAGAGAATGAGCCGGACGCACCGTTTATAAAAACATTGCAGCGAGTGCCCACGGCAAATAAACAATGAGGCAGCAGGCGGTTTCCCCAGGGTAGCCTGCGCTCAGCGTTAGGGCACCGCCCTAGTCAGGGCCCTGTTACCTAATTTATGCTATTTACCTTTAAAAGCATTCAGTTATTCACATAAAAAAAGTGATATTAATAAAATCAAAACCTGTTCAATTTATACAAGAATGAACATTGTATTAATATTAATGGTGGAATTAACTTACCTAACACTCCAATTCTGCAATACGAGTAACGTTGAACATCAACTAGTCCAGTCCAGTTTCCTAATTATAAACAAACTATTCCCTTGCAAAGTTGTGACAAATCTCAAGGACAAGTGATGCTCTCACATGTTTGTGTGGATAGATGCATCATGCATTGAGAGTAATAACCAATTACCATGTTCAGGCACTAGGTTTGAACTTTTATTACTTGGAAATTGCCAAAACAGCAAATGGATAAAAATATATTAAAAAAAAAATGTGAGAACACAAAAACAATAAGTCCGAAAATTGTGAGGTCCCCTGCCAGTTGGAGGTCTGGGAAAATTTCTCCTCTACCCCCTTCCCCTCTGGTAGGGCTCCCACACCTCCCATTTAGCACACCATCTTTAGCATCTCATGCACCATGTTATTGAATGAGTAGACTCCTGAAGGGTATACCCCATCGCTCCTATAAAGGCCAGCACATATAACATAAATATCTCTCTGCTGTATACTATTGCAAGCTGCAGAAGGTAATTAGCTTGCTAATTGCTGAGTTCACTTTTTCTTTGCCCAGTCAATGTGCTCCTACTGAAGTTCCACTGAAATAAGAGACATTGCAGTGTATTCATCTGGCACCATGCTGCGTGAACCAGCAGTGAACGTGTGCAGAATTATCTCCCGTATTGCTGGTAACTGTATATTGCCCTCTGAGGGCTGGCATCCTAATAGTAATGTGGAGGCTGCCGATTGTGGGTACTTGATGGAGTGGGTGCTGTCTATCATACAACCTTGCTTCTTTATGCACCTCAGATTGTGTTGCTTGTGTGTGCATCTGCCTGTGACCCATCCATATACTCGTGTATGTCACACATACTACATTGCCTTGCTTTCAGATACAACGCCAGCAGGAAATTCCAAGTCAATCCAAACTCTCACTTGGATTGGTAAAATGCTGAATTATTGCATACAACAGATCTCTGATCGATATCACAAAATATATATAGTGGCTAGATTGATGAAGTGCTGTACTGTAGTAGAATGATTTAATATACTCTGAAATGGCATAATTTTCGCTTTTGCAATCAAATCCAGAAAACGTTCAGCTCGGTTGTTTTTTAAGATTCCTTTGACAAGGATCATCAAAATGTACATATCAGCACAGGTTATTTCAGATAGCTGTACTTATCTTGTGGGAGGATGTGATATGACCACTCAGGTGATTATGTTAGTCAGAATAGGGCAGATGTGAGGAGGGGAAAGAAATCAATCAGGAAAGCCACATAGACTTGCTAACATATATGCACTAGAAAAATGGATAAAATTGATAAAAACAAATACATGCTTTAGACGCTTTTTAGTGATATATTTGTTGTTTTCCATGTGCCTTTAATATATTGCAATTTTACACATACAGGGCCAGAGTCATTAAGGAGAGCAAAGCATAAAAAAGGAGCAACTTTGCACTTGGGCAAAACCATCTTGCATTGGAGGGGGAGGTAAATTTAAAATGTGGGGACAGATTTATAGTTGGGATAGGGCATATCCTAGATCAACTTTAAACGTCAGTGTACTAATAAAGCTATCAAGTATTTGTGTGCTAGATAAAAAAAACAGTCAGTATTTAACCTATATGCAAAGTAATAAACTAATTTGCACCCCTTGCATTGTAACATGGTTTGTCCCGGAGAACATTTACTCCTTTTTTTGCCTTAATGACTCAGGCCCACAATGTTTAGTGATGCAGTTTTTACCAGTTTCCCATAAGCTTTTGTTAAGTTTCACTTTTTTCAATATTACCTATTTTATTGTAGCACATATTAATGTGTTAGAAATAGTTTGTGCTGAGGTCTAAAATTTTAAATATGGCATAAAATTTGTAGAATGCAATGTTGGAATCGAGCCCACACAAAACTAATCAGCCTATGTTGATGTGGTTTTCAGATGGTCGCAGCTAAAAAACTAACAGCAGATAGGTGTAAGGGTTTCAAATAGGAACCTGCAGGGTCACTAGGTAGCATAGAGTAGAGATGTGAGCAGGAGTAGAACATTATATTGGCAGGCCCCATAGCAAAATTTGGTGGTGGCCAGTGAAGTCCTGTTTAGTCTTCACTGCACATGTTCTATGCTGATAGTAGAAGATAAGATAAGATAGTGGGTGCAGGCAGTGGAAAAATTATGGGTGTTGCAGCTAGTGCTGCTACAAGGCCCTATTTCAATCCTGGGCCATGCAGTTGCCACACCTCCTGCAAGAGTGGTAGTTCTGTCACTGGATATGAGGTTTCTAATAATTTTATGGTGGAAAAATATGGTGTCAAAGGCAACTCCATAGGAGACAAAGTGCATTTATCCAACTTGTTTTTTTATACGATAATGTAATTGGAATAAGTCACTACATTATTCTGCCCATGTGTTATTTTTGTAGCTAATTTTAATTTTGACAATTTATTTAATTTAGCTAACCTATGAATTATAATTATTATATTTACTGTTTTCTATTGTTATTTCACCGATGTTGACTTTTTTAATGTTATAATTGATTTTGTGTTTGATGATTTGAAATTTCTAATGTTTTATTCATTTAATCATTAGTTATTTTGTATTCATTAATTTATATTGCATGTCTAATGTCGCTTGCAAGTTAGGAAAATAGAGTTTAAATAAAAGCAATTACATAAATAAGATGTACGTGAATTAAAGTGTGTGTGAAAAATAAATAAACAATTTGGTGCAATGTTTAGTAATCATATTAAGGACATTTTTTGTATGCAATACAAATATTGTACAGCTTTATTTTTACACTGTAATGTAGAGTTGAGCTACGACACGCCCCCTCTGAACTCTAACACTGTCCACACATTTAAAATTTGTAACATGGTTTTGCCAAGGTGCAAATTTGCTACTTTTTTTCCTTTGCTCCTGATTCTAAATCTAAACCTAATCCTCACAGAATTTTTAATTCTTGCTTTGCATAAATCTACTTATTTAAGTAGATATGACTTCAACATAATGGCATCTAGATTCTAAATAAATTGCCACTATTTTG
The DNA here is from genome assembly GCF_038048845.1 of Mixophyes fleayi. Taxonomy (NCBI): domain Eukaryota; kingdom Metazoa; phylum Chordata; class Amphibia; order Anura; family Limnodynastidae; genus Mixophyes; species Mixophyes fleayi. The sequence goes on from NC_134406.1 coordinate 190,657,208, forward strand.
ATCATGTTTTATATGCTACAGTAGTATGCAAAATAGTAAGTATATCATTTGCGCTACATAAAGGTCTACATTTACTAAAGATCAATTTTAGCTGTCATCACACATTGCTTTGCTTTTAATTACACTGCACTTTGCAATTAAGCAGTTCAGTAGGTGATACAATGGTAACAAACGATTTTTTTTAAACACCTTTGCAACAATCCTTATATTCAGTCTGTACATTTAAAGTTACCAAAAACATTGTTTCCTTCTTAATCACATCAACCAGCACCTCAAGATTATAGAGGTCATAGATTATTATAGAGGAATCCTTGGGGTGACACTATAATGATAGTTGGCACTTCTGAAATCCCACCTACACAGCCCAGTGAGACTACTATATGGACTAAAGTTGGTTGTCTTTAGCAGTGGGAGACAATTTAGCCGCTCTGGGGGTGGCTGATTAGCATTATTACAAGCAACATGACAGAATGCTCCCATCTAAAATTGCTAAGCAGCGCAAGACTCGTTTTAACATTTTTATTTTAAAATAAACTTATTTAAATAATTTAACTGTAATATTCTGTAACTGGTGCTGCACTCACCATAATAAATTAATCATCTAAAATGTTTGACAGGAAGAAAACCTCACGACAACACGGCATAACGACAAAGCAACAAATCTTATTTCCATTTTTGGTCTATTTACAAAATAATTTGTTAATATATAAAAACTGCTACACATTACAAATCAGACATGCCTAACGCTGGGTGACCCTGATTGTTATATATAAAATTCATTGGTCTGTGTGTCTGTTTGTCTGTCTGGTTACGCATTCGGGCACCCCAGGACCTGATTGGGATGAAACCAATGCGAGGTGGTCCAGTTGAATCCTGGCCAGGTTTTAGGTTCCATTTGGACCTCCCATTGGTGTACGCTGGGCAGAACTTTGACCCAGGGAGCCTGTTCTGAGCCTGCATGTAGACACCCCTGCACGGACTGGGATTAAACCAATGCAAGATGGTCCAGTTGGATCCTGAGACCAAAAAGAAAAAGGCTGGAAACCCAAAAGGATAAAGGCACTCCGGTCTACTGATCCCTAATGTTATATTAAAACCACTTTTATTTCATATCCTTTAAAACTATATCCTGATGGCAGTGGCCTCTTTCAGCAGGATAATGCGCCTTCCCACACTCAAAATTTGTTCAGGAATAGTTTGAGGAACATGACAAAGAGTTCAAGGTGTTGACTTGGCCTCCAAATTCCCCAGATCTCAATCCGATTGAGCATCTGTGGGATGAGCTGGAAAAACAAATCTAAGCCATACAGTCCCCACCTTGCAATTTACAGAACTTAAAGGATCTGCTACTAATGTCTTGGTGCCAGATACCACAGGACACCTTCCGTGGTCTTGTAGAGTCCATGTCTCAATGGGTCATAACTGTTTTGGCGACAGAAGGGGGATCTACACAATATTAGGCAGGTGGTTTTAATGTTGTGGGCGAAAGTAAAAACAACAAATAATAAATTGAATAGAAAAAGGGTATAAAATGCTTGTTAAAACCAGTAACCCTTCTGTAGCAACCGGGCCAAATACACACAATATCAAGACAACAATTGCTCATGTCTATATCAGACTTGTTATGGTCTCACACCGCTGATTATTATCATCATCATCATCAACATTTATTTATATAGCGCCAGCAAATTCCGTAGCGCTTTACAATTGGGAACAAACATTAATAAAACAATACTGGGTAATATATACAGAGAGGTAAGAGAACCCTGCTCGCAAGTTTACAATCTATGGGACAATGGGAGTTTGAAACACAAGGGCACGTGCTACATCATATTGCACACTGGACCAGCTAGAATGCAAAGGTATAAGTATTTAGTGGGCTGTGTGATCACTCACACAGCAATGTTGTCTTGTGTTAGCTGTGTAGAGGGTGGTAATAGGGTAACCGAATGGATTTGGATTACTGTATATCACTTATAGCTCAGCACCTTGTCTAAAGTACTGTATTAACATTATTGAGTCACATGTTTAAATCATCATCTTTCTTATTCAGAGACGTTTCAAATATATGCTCACAGAACACATTTTATTTTTCATTCATCATAACAAAAGTGTGTTCACATCTCAGACTTGCATTTATCATGTCAAGTGTGTGTTTATATCTCAGATTTACCTAAATTACAGATGATTCTAATATTCTTATTGAAATAATCCCTAATTGATTGCAAGCAAACATGCTCTTGATGATAGCTCTGAGTTAACGTTTGAAGGAGAGATATGCATGAATACAAATTATAATTTTATTAGTAATTGTGACGCGATGGGTCTGACAGCCATCATTTTCCCCATCTGTCATTTTAAACACTTAGAATGAAAGTTGCTTGTGCTTAGGTGAACATTGGGTTGCATTAATTTATTAACCTCATTTGTTACATAATCTAAGTGTGTATAAAAACCTATGAGATGGACTTAAGTTGACCATATTATTCTTAAATAAAGCCAGGTGGGTTACATGTATTCATCTGAACATTATATCGGATTACAACATGGTGGATGTACTGTTTCCTGACTAAGGCATCCCCCCCCTCTTACAGACAGGAAGCTGAGATTAGCTGGAGCCCCTCTGACATCACAAATGACTGGAAGGGGTTAAAACAGGGAGGCTCTCTTACTTAACCAGGAATAAGTCAATCAGCAACTGGTTGGAGCAGCTATTGTTTCCCCTGGATCTGTTTCAGACTCCTAGTCTCCAAAACAGCAGGAGGGAAAGCCATGAGGGAAGGACAGCTCTCCACTCCCATCTCCACCCCCCTAATACCTGCCAGCCAATCCCAGTATCTGTGACCTGTGGATAACCCTGCAGGGAGGGATTCCACACATGGGAAATGTTGTCCCTTTAAGAAGGCCTGCAGGAGAGATTTCTGTGTGTGGGATTTTTGGCTTCTAGAAGCTACTGGCGTTGGAGTTTTGACTGCTGCCCGTGTGCTGAGGAGGAATTTACCTGGAAGTATTGTGGCTATTGGATTACAAGCTTTTCCTGGACTTGCAGACTTGTCTGCTCTGCCTGGCTTATTCTATTAATCACGGACATCATCCTTCCCCTATAACTTGGACTGGTAAAGAAAACCTATTTTCGTTATAAACAATTTAGGGTTATTGAACACTGGGGTGTTACTGGGTGATGGTTGAAGTTTGGTGAACACTGGGTGTTGTTTGAATTATGGTTTGATATATATATAAGCTATTGTTTGCAGTTAGCTGTAATAAAGATACCGTTGTATCCACACCTTTTCTTTGCCTGTGTGATCCTGAACCCCTTGATACCAGGACTTTCTTCTGGGTTCCTACCCTAACATCCTGGTATCATCACAGTAATGTGCTATTATAATCTTGCCAACCTCTAAAGATTATTTGGGGATCAGTATTTCCCCTAGAGGTGTACATATAGGTTCTATTCTTCACAGAATAGTAGGTAGGCTTTGTGATTATTTTCCTAGGTGGAATATCTCATACAGATAATATATTAGAAGGAGTCTTCAGATTATATAGTATTATCTAGTTAGACAATTATTATGTCACAGAGATCATTTCCAACCTAATATTGAATCTTGACCTCTATAAAAAATAATTTGAGAGAGAGGAAGAAACCATTTATCTTATTCTCTAGAGGAGGGTGCTATGGATGTGACCCCCCAATGAAATATTGTGAATGCTAGCAATTGCCGCCTGATTTACAATATAATTGTTAAAATAGCTTTCGTCTATTGTCGCTCTAATAACTATAAGCAGGCCCTCAGTGAGATCTCCTATTGTGAAGCTGCAGGAATGTCTCCTCCTTCCTGAATAGCGTAGAAACCTAACATACACACTGACCGCTAGATGTCAGTAATCGTGGCGCTGGGTTAGTGACATCATCAATGACGTTGTGACCCTGACGTACGTTTAATCGTAGGCTTTACCAGTTGGATCCTGGACAGGTTTTGTAGGGTTGGGTCCTGGTTGGACCTCCCGTTGGTGTACATTGGGCACAACTTTGGCCAGGTGAGCCTGTTCTGAGCCTTCCACTGCGTGGATTTGGATGAAAACTTCACAGACTGGTAATGTGGGATCCCAAAAGACCTACTAGTGGTTGAGGTCCCGGTCAGACCTCCCGTTGGTGTACGCTGGGCAGAACTTTGACACGGGGAGCCTGTTCTGGGCGTTCCACTGGATAGATTTGGATGACATTTAATATAAAAACAAAAACGACACTGCACAGCCACCTCATGGGTGTGATGGAAGAGCTGCTAGGTTGCTAATTATTTTTAAAAGGTTGACAGTTACATCCAACTCATTGATAACTTAAAACCCGGGCAGCGCCGGGTACTTCAGCTTCAGCTAGTGTAAATATATATATATATATATATATATATATATATATATATTGTGGCAAGTGCCCGCTACTGCAGAAGCACACGCGTACAACTTCTTCCTTTTTATGGTTCTTTATTGTCAGGATGGTAATAATGTTTTGACACCATATACTTGCACAGCAATTATGCTTACTATACATAGTCCAGCTCTCTGTCCAGATCAGCCAGCTAGCCCAGCGTTGGTCTCCCTGAACAATGAAACAAGCAGGGTTTTATACCTGACACTCCTCCCACAGGCCTAGCTTGATGGACAGGTGACACACCCACCTTCTCTTTAAAAGGAAACGCCCATCCCTGCCTCTGTTTAGACTATCAGACCAACCCTGTCTGTTTGCTGAGAGGAAGCAGCTTTTAAATCATGTAAGTAAACCAATTTTAAACTACACATATGTTTTACCTGGTTTAATCTCCACCTAGGTACATAACTGTGCCAATGTTTTACTCTACTTCCCTGCTTTCTCTGCATATTGCCAGCTAAATGCCTCCTTTTGTTACAATATATATATATATATATAAAACAAAACAGAAAGGAGAGGCGCCTATGATGTAGTATTTTAGGGAGTTTAGTCCCAAAAACTAAGGTGTGTTCACATGCGTAACAAATATATACTTGAAAGCCTGCAATATGGGTTTTATGAATATGTTTTGTAATCGCTATCAATAATTTTTTATTATTATATTATTATATTATTTTATTATTATATTGTTATTATTATATTCTTAATTATTGTGATTTTAATGATCATGTTCTATTTTGCCAAAAAAATGAAATTGTCAATAGTATTAGCTAGGATTGCCATACAGCAATATACATTAATATAATATTTTTTTCCCATTTTAAATATGGTCGACTACCAATGTCCATAATATTTCATTCCCTATATAAAGATGGCCACCGGAGAAAAGAACTAATATTTTGCACCTAATAGAGGAAATAGTTGATTAATTCCTTTGCTCAATTGATAACACTACCTTGTGAAATGTATGCCCTATAAGTGAGTCTTTGAAGTCGCCGAATTAGAATATGCGGCAATACAGGAGCCGCACATGCGCAGTAAGTCCCGCACAGTGATCATACGGAAAATGGAGGTGCCCATCGCTATAAATAAACGAACAGACAGATAGACTAGACATCCTCCAGATGAAGTCTTTTTAAGACGAAACGCGTCAAGATAAGGTAGTACAGATTGATACCCTCTTCTTGGCATCTGTTTCCAGTTTACCATCATTAGAATCCTATGACACCTGAACTCACTGAAATGGAGATAAGGATTCCAATTGGAACACAGAGAAGCTCTGTTTTATATTTTTATTGTGAGTGAGTATTTTACTTTGCTAATAAATTCTGATTGTCTTTGAACATACTACACTATATGGAACCTTTTATTTCTGTTTGCCTGTCCGGAACCTGTTGATGGAGTGAAGTGAGCAAGGGATAGCTCCATCTGCATAAGCAACTTTACAGATAAGTGTTTTTCTTCATGTTTCTGGTATGCACAATTCCAGGTGGCTGGGTTCTTACTGGTTTTACTTGTTTGACGATATTGCACTATTTGGTATTCTCTCCTTTTTATATGAGCATACAAGACAGGAGTGGATCTACATGATAGCAGTAAAGTAACCCAGGCTTCTTGTATTGATGAGCAGGCTTTCAAGTATATATTTGGTACACATATGCACACACCTTGGTTTCTGGGACTATACTCCCTAAAACACTACAACATAGGTACCTCTCCCTTCTGTTTTGTTTTGTAGATTTGAATATCTGCTTTACTACCCAAAGTTTGAAGGGAGGCTGCCACTTTGTATGAAGGAGGTGTTCTGGTGTGAATGAACATTGAACTATTACCTCTACAATCTCGAACTGAGCGCCATATTTATTGACATTGGTTTTTATGTAAAGCGAGGCCATTAAGCTGAGGGCACTTAAAGAGCATTGGTTTATGTGTTTCAGGCCCTTACCCATTCGGGGTTAAATGTTTTACAATATCCAGCCAATATGATCCATGGGGAGTGGCATAGCCTCTTCACTAGTAACTCCCATGGATTGCTGGGTCTTTTCTTCCCGCACTTTCACGGATGAAGGAGCGATCTGGCGGACAAAGATAAGATTGCCTTATTTTCTTGTTTATAAGTATTGCAACTTTCTGACTTACGCTCTGCTTTGGTTCCCCCCTTTTCCATCCCTTATCCTTTCCTAGTTCTTTTAGCTAGCTTTTCTCCTTAACCCTTTTTTCATTTCCCCCTCCAATTTCACTCCTTTTCCTTCCCTGTCCACCTTTCTCCGTTCGCGGGCTCCGTCTCCCCCCCCTCCCTCCTCCTTTCTCCCAACTCATTTGCCTTTTTCCATCCCGGTCATCTCTTCAGTTTTAAAAACTTACCTTAAACATGTCCAGACCAAAACGAACAACAGGTCCCCCAGCACGGCTATCGGACGGGTCACAGCTCCCGGCGGGGAGCCTGCACCCGCCCCCTAACCCAGACAACACTACAACAGCGGGTCAGTGTCTCGGCGCTCAGTCGGTAAGCGGGTGGCCGAGCACTGGTGGGCAGATAGCAGGGGATTCCCCTGCACTCGGGTCGCGTCGGAGTGTCAGACAAGGGGGGAGGGGAGGCGCCCGGAGGTCACGTGCTCCAGATTGGTCAGCGACGCTGACCGTCTCTGGGGACAACAGCTCCACTGGAGGGCATCAGTGGGAACAGAGGAGGAGATCCCCTTCTTCTACCTTTTTTAGAGTCAGCAATGCAGCCCTTGCCCCACAAACACCACCATCTAGAAGGGGAGTGCAGGCTTCGGCCAGTAGTGGGGGTTTGGAGGCCTTGGCGTCTTCATATGGCTCCCCTGTGGGGTCACAAGCAAATACATTGAGAGAGTCCAATTTAACTGTCTAGCAGGACGCTGGTGTGGCTACCCCCCACAGACCCTGGCAGCACACCAACAGGGGGGATAACATAATGCTAGCCAATAGAATCCCCCCCCTCATGCCCGAGGGATGGATTAGGGGCAGAGGCCGCCCTCCTGCGGTACATAATGTTAGTTTTCAGCCCATTCACCCCCTCAAATATATGCACATTCAGCTCCTCAAGCAGTGCTTCCCATTCAGTACACCTTCGCATCACCAATTCAAGCAGACAGTTTTATTCAGCAGGGGTTGCCATATAGCGGTTTCAGCAGCATTGGGGGTCATCCCTCGGCACTGGTTCAGGCTGGGAATTTCCAAACCTTACCAAACACACCACCCAGCCACTGGGCACGTCCTATGGGAGCACAGGGAGAACTGGCCCATGGTAACACGCCCATCTGGTCATTGTCATACCCCCCCTAACCTAGAAGGGGTCCAGAGTACCCCACAGAATTGGATTGCACCCTATCCACCTCCTTCCAGTGCGTTTTATGGTAATTCTTTGAATCCTGACAGGTCAAGCACTTTACATATGTCTTTTCCTGATCACAGTATGCCCCCTTCCTATGTAGCCCCCCAGTCCCAGGTTTTGCATTTCATACTACAGTCCCACTGGAACCCCCTATCAGTAACGTAGCAGGTAGGCTTAACCAGTCGGTCATGATGGAGGTAGCTAACATCCAATCTGTTTCAGTGCCTGTAGCATCTGGTGAAGGAGCGGGCACGATAGTGCAAGAAGTACCCGTGGTGACAGGGAACGCTGCCCTACAGACGGAGTCGGCGGCTGCTTCGGCTTCGAGAAGAGGAACATCAGCCCAAACACTCGTGTTGCCGGGGACATCTGTGCAAGGTGGTGAGTGTGAATCTGTTTTGACACATTACTCACATACACGTAGCCCTCCATTAGCCAGCACTAGCGAGGATTCAGATGAGGAGGGGCAGGGTCCGCGCAAGCTCTTGAAGATTCTAACAGAACATTTAGCGAAGCCCGCTAGGGTGACCACTCTAGGTATACCACCGCCTACAGCGCTGGGAGTTCCTATGGTCCGATGCGTCAATACAGAGTGGTTAAGAGGTGTGCATCGCAGTTCAAGGGATAGGATAGAAAAAGGACACTATGTCAACTTGTTCTGTCTCACCTCTTCACCTCTACAACCAAAAAAGAACTGCTGGCTGCCTGTAGTAGGGGCGGCATAGGGGAAGAGCCTTACAGGACGTTCCCAAATTGGTTGAGGGGGTTTTGTATCTTCGCAGCCATCTATGTGGAATTTAGACCGGATGCTAGGGCAGATGTTTGGAGGTATTTGCACCTCATTAATGATCTGATGATTAATGCGGGTGGGACAATCTGGAGGCGCTACGATGAGAGTTTTCGTAGTATAGCTCACAAAATACATACCATTCCATTCACCTGTAAGGACGTGGAGTCATGGATGGCGCTGATGCTGCCAACCGAAGACTATTCCGCCGGTGGGGCCTAGGTTTCAGGGTCCGGGGAGGTGTAGTACTCCCCAAAACAGCAAGAATAGATGCTTTGCATACAAAAATGCATCGTGCGGAAGGGGTGACTCTTGTAGATACAGGCATGTATGCTCCAAATGCCGAGGTAGTCACCCAGATAAGGATTGTACCAGGCAGACAACAGGAGTTGGCAGGAGACGAGGAGCACCCGGAGGTGCTAACTAAAATGCCATCCCCTATTGATTTAAAAGTGCTCGATACTTGGCTTAGTTTTTTCCCAGATGTTTCGCAAGCTGAGTGTTTAGCCCAAGGCTTTCGTTATGGGTTTCAACTCCCAGTAGTAGGGGAAATTAGGTCATCTGCGGGCCGGAATCTGAAGTCAGCAATCCTGCTCCCTGGGGTGCTGAAGGAGAAGGTTATGAAGGAGGTTAGTTTGGGTCATATGATTGGGCCTTTTGATTCTTCCCCGATTCCCGGATTGATCATTTCCCCAGTAGGGGTTGTCCCTAAGACTTTGCCTTGTTAAAGCGAGTAAGCGAAACGCGCGTCGACGTCCGCCTCGCTGTGCTGCCTACATGTGTGACTCATGCTGCCGTTTTGTGTATAAACTAGGGAGATATGCTATAATATATTAAGGGGCTACAAAATAACAGAGGTGGCCTGACACTATATGATCACCTTACCCCACAGCTTTGTATAGAGGGGAGCGTGATTACAGTCAGTTTGTTAGGAAGTGTTTGTAGTCCAAAGAGGGACACCATATCAATCTCATTCGGGAGTGATACTGTAAGGTAGCTAATTTGGTGTTCTCTGTGATAAAGAAGATCACAGTGGTGTAAAACGGGATATAATATAATCGCGCTACCAACTCTTACTATATTGGGATATCTAGACCTATTTACTTTATAAAAGAAAATATAATGGTTTTGATTCTGTCCCAAATGTTATATATTCAACTTTATTAAATTGTCTCTCCCTCCATCAATAAAGTATTGAAAGGAAATAATTCATTTGAACTAGATTTATAACATTATATATATGCAAATAGGATTTGTTTGTAATGATATAGCTCATCTCTCTTGCACTTTTAATAGTGCCTATACTGATTTGGTTAAACTGCTTATTATGCCATACACCTGGACAGCATGACGATCGATATTACCCAGATATAATATAATTAAGGGAATTGTAAAACACATCACACAGCGAGGCTAGGCAGTTGGTTCTGCCTTTTTAACAAATTTATTTTGATTATTATTTTGGTTTTATTTCGCTACTAGTGGTACTAAGGTACTATTTTGGGACTTTACTATCGTTTTAAATGAACCATTAAAATGTATGTTTTATATAAATAAACAATCATAGAGTGCCCCTAATATACACGTCTTCTACTCTCTACCTTTTCTTTGTGAATATTAGTCCAACGTGTGTAGGGTGCACCAACCCAGCCATATGATAATAAATATTACAATAATAGACTGGGCATATGATTATCTGGTGCGTCGGTATATCTCTTCCTTGTCCCTAAGAAGGTTGCGGGCAAATATCGTTTAATACAACATTTGTCACATCCTCCTGGTTTTTCTGTTAACGACACCATAGACGCTAGCCATATCTCGGTGAATTACCACTCCTTTGAGGAAGCCCTGGCTATAGTTAGGGATTTTGGTCATGGGGCGTTATTAGCCAAACTCGATATAGAATCAGCCTTCAGACTCCTACCTCTTCACCCGGAATCGTTCAGATTCATGGGTTTTAGATTACAGGACGGTTTTTACATTGATCGCTACCTCCCCATGGGGTGCTCAGTGTAATGCGCCTTTTTTGAAAAGTTTAGTTCCTTCCTGCATTGGTGTGTACAAGCAGGAACGGGTCATTCAGGAATCACCCATTATTTGGATGATTTCTTGTTCATAGGCCCTCCTTCATCCTCGGTATGTGCAGATACGCTGTTTTCAGCTAAGGCGTTGTTCACAGTAATGGGGGTCCCAGTGGCGCATGACAAGACTGAGGGTCCTAGCACTTGTTTGTCATTCCTGGGCATCGAGATAGACACTATTGCAGGTTGTTGTCGTTTGCCTAAGGAAAAAGATAGATAAATTAGGGGCAGCGGTTTCTGAAGCGCTTAGTTCTCCGGGTAACTCCTTGCGTCAGGTTCAGTCCCTCCTCAGTTCATTTAACTTTGCATGCAGGGTGATACCGATGGGACGTATTTTTTCCAGAAAATTGCAAATGGCCACAGCCGGCTTAAAGCGACCCCATGCCAGAGTACGCTTATCGGCGGAAATACTAGGGGATTTGAGTGTTTGGGCTACATTCTTGCAGACTTTTAATGGAATCCGGATATGGCCTAAGACGCAGGTCTCGAATGTATTGTTGGAATTGCATACAGATGCCTCTGGGGCAAATGGTTTTGGGGCAATTTTTCAGGACGAGTGGTGTGCAGCCCCTTGGCCGGAGAAGTGGCGCCGGCACGGTTTGGTGTCAAACTTGCTAGTCCTAGAGTTATTTCCGATAGTTTTATCCCTTGACCTATGGTGCCATAGGTTAGTAGGCCAGAATGTCGTTTTCTGGTGTGATAACCTCGGGGTTGTGCAGGCGATCAATCGCCAGAGCGCAACATCTTTGCCAGCAGTGACCCTATTACGCAGGCTTGCTTTAAAATGCTTGGAGAATGATATCATTTTCCGAGCCAGACATGTACCTGTAGAGGTGAATAAAGTGGCAGATGCGCTCTCGTGTTTCCAATGGCGCCGCTTTAGGGAGCTAGCTCCTATGGCTTAATTAACCGGCATTACTTGTCCTTTTTCTCCATGGCAGTGGGTCGAGTCGGAATGATCGAGTTGGCGGAGGCATCTCTTGCACAGTCCACAAGACGAGCGTATCAGGCAGCTTGGTGTCAGTGGGAAGTTTTCTTGCAATCCAGGGCCCTAAGTACATCAGGTCAGGCGGAGGAAATGTTAGAGTTTATGTGGAAAAAATATAATATGGGTGTGAAAAGTCGGCCATGGCCTCAGCTTTAGCAGGCATTTAGTTTATGGCTCAATTGCATTCCAAATTCAATCCCACAAGAGGTTTTATTATTTCCAAGGCCATGAAAGTTTGGGCTAGAACTCGTCCTTCTGCTCCTGATAGTAGGCATCCTATCACGGACCCCCTGCTTAAGCAATTGATAATGTCGCTTGTGGAGGTTACTTCTAACTCTTACGAGACCACATTATTCAGCGCAGCTTTCTCAATGGCATTTCACGGAGCACTTAGAATTAGCGAACTTGTGGCCAACTCGAGAGTTTCCTTAGGTACAGCTCTGTTGGGAAAATACACTCTAGTTACCAGTATACAGGTCTCTGTCAAAATTGCCCGATCCAAAACGGATCAGTTTAGTAGAGGACATTGGGTGACCTTGTCTCCTAGCAATGATTTGACTATATGTCCGGTGGCTTGGTGTGCTAAGTTTGTAGAGATTAGGCCCAGAGATAGCGAGGCTTGGTTAATACACATGGACTCTGTCAAAGTTCCAGTTTAATGACATTTTTAAAAGTGCGGTGTTAAAAGTTGGATTAGACCTGAAATTCTATGAAACCCATTCGTTCCATACTGGAGCAGCTACTGCTGCTGCTGTAGGAGGGGCCTCTGTACCCGATATTAAATTGTTGGGTTGATGGAAGTCTGATAATTATAAAAGGTACATTTGACCTTAATGATGTTATATGCGCATGTTATTTGCATATGTTTTTCATTTTTTACCCTCTTCTGGCTTTTCTTTACGCTCATTTTTTCTTGTTATCGCCGTCCCCCCCTCCTCCCTCCTTTCTTGCACGGTAATCCAGGGCGAGAGCTGCTTGCCGTATTAGCGGAGGCGTGAAGGGATTTTTTCCCATTTTTTCCTATGGATACAAGGCCTGATTAGTGGTGAGCATCCGGGGTTTTATGGGTTGGTTTACCTTCATCTGGGTTACCGTTCCCTTACCTTTCTTTTCATGATTAAACCTGTTAGGTTGGTACTTTTCTTTTCTTTCCTCATTGGGTGTTAAACCGAGCAGGTTGGTACCTCATAGCTTTCTGTTAAACCACGAATGATTGGTATATCTCGTCCGTTTGGGATATAAACCACAAAGTGGTTGGTCAGCCAGGCGTAAGAGCCGTGGCAATAAATAAACATGGTCAGGTTGGTGTGGCAAATTGTAAACCATGACCTATTGTTTTGCCTTTCAGTTAAACCTTTGCAGGTTGGTATGTTACATAAGGTCACAGATGAAACTTCATTCGCATCCTTCCCAAGGCTACAAATCCTTTAGTACCCCTCCCTCACATTCGGGTGAATCAAATAAACCTTTTTAGGTTAGTTTCCGCTTTCACCATAGCTGGACAGGTTGGTATTAATACTCTCCCATAGATAAGTTTCCCTTCACTTTAGCTAACACATTTCCTGATATCAATTGGACAGGCTTAATGCCTCTAAGTTACAATACACGTAGTATTGCCTCTTTATAACATAGTGAGTTAAACGTTGCCATTAGGTTCCCATTTTGGTAGTTGAATAAACCTGTTGGTTGGTCCTGCCCCCCCTCATTTCATCTTGATTTCGGTATTAAACCTTATGGGTTGTTCATTTAATCTGGATTTGCGCTTGATTAAAGTATCCCCGGATCGGGCTTTATGCTTGGTTTAAACAGGTGTGCCTAGAGTTTATTACACATATAACGGGAAGTTAAAGGTACTGTATATTGGGCCTGCTTGATCTCGGTTAATAGTCAGTGATTTTATACTTTATGTTACTCAAGCTGATCAATTCTCTCTATCTTCGGTTCACAGGACAGAAGATAAAAATTTGGATAATGGGATACTCATTTGTGTATTGGGTTTCCAAACATCATTTGTCGAGTGGTCTAATTTTCCATGCTCGGTGGATATTAAATGGATGGGGAGGAGGGGTCTTTGTTGGCCATCCCTGGTGCCTTGATTAGAGGAGGAATTGGCAAGATCACAACCCCCTGATATTCTTGTTTTACACCTTGGGGGTAAAGATGTGGTGATGTGGTAAGACCAAACGCTGGCTCTCATCATAAACATAAGAGAAGATTTACGTGCTATTCGGGCACCATGGCCTACAATTAGTCTTTGTTGGTCTAACATTGTCCCTCGCCTATCCTGTAGGTTTTCCATTCGCCCTTCTACATTAACGAGATTACTAAGAAAAATTAATAGTGTCACAGGAAAATTGGTCAGGGAATTGGGGGGAGTAGAGATTTTTCACCCATCCATTAAGACGGATAAAACAGACTTGTTCCGGCCGGACGGTGTTCATTTGAATAAAGAGGGTATGGGGTTTTTCATTAGGGAGATTTAGGAGCAATTAGGTTCGTGGTTTAGTTCTAGTGGTGGCGGGCTGGGAACCCGTTAAAGGGTGCAGCTATGGTAGGAGAGCAGTGCAGTCAGTGACTAGTCACAACGGTGGTTATGATATTTGGCCGCACATCACTGCCCCTTTTAAGTAACATTACTCTTGATCCTTCTGAGTGGAGGATCCCTTGGCGTGCATTCTGTGGCCATCAATGTTGAGTCCAGAAGGGAGCAGTCATGCTGACGCCTGTTTAACACCGGTCAATGTTAAGAGATTATACCTTGGTTAGTTCAAATGCCATTTGAAAGGCATTGCAGTATTTGGTTAGATGATTGGTTGTTTAGTTGACTGCAGTTTGCTCTCGCCACCACCAGGTAAATATATTTAATTGGTTTATTATTAATAAAACAGCGACCTTTTGCCAAAGAAGTTACACGTGTCTGTGTCTTTATTTCATTAGTTTAAGTTACACTTATAAGGTACGAAGGCTGGTAAGGTGCGTGAAGGAAAGGACATTAGCCATATGCATTATATATATATATATATATATATATATATATATATATATATATATAACAAATATTTATTTTACTATATGTACTGTATATAGTGAATACACAGTACATATATATATATATATATATATATATATATATATATATATATATATATATACATTTTGGTAAAAGGCAAGTTAGGAATCTCTCTCATCTGATTCCTGCCCCTGCTCCGATTATTAAAGTTCCTGTTAAACAAATATTCCTGAAACATATTTAATTTTAAGACATTAAATACAGCAAGTTATTAAACATACATCTTGGAAAAGTTTTGCTTAATCACACAGCATGTAACATTTGCATATTTTTAAAATGCTGCATTCCACATAACCTCAGGTTACAAGAGCAGCTTCAAAATAAGGATAAAGTCTGCAGAAAATTAAAGCCACTCTTTTATTTTTGTAATAAAATATGCAAAATGCTTGTTACAATTAGCATTTAAGTCGTAATTGCTGTTTATTACAATACTGGGGGAAAATGAAAGAAGTGAATAGTATTTTACAGAATAATGGAGTTTTGCGAATATTTTGTGATACACCACTGATTATTGAGTATGACACGCAATACTATACTGTGCAGTCCTGCTACTTAAGTGGTAAAGAGAAGATGAAAATAATAGTTAAACTGACTTCTAGAATTATACTAGCTGCCCAAAGAGATAAGTACCGGCAGATAAGAAAGGTGGAGAATTCACACAAATAAAAAACAAAACATGATAGTGTATAATAGAAGACATATGATATGTCTGGTGCGATAATAGTGCTAGACATAAACTCTTCAAACCAAATGTAAAGTAAAAGCATATTTTTACATTAATGCACGTTTCCTGAAATTGCTTAGTAATTGCTTACCTAGAGTCATGTCATACTATTATTTAATTTGCCAATTTATATATCAATTCTGTAAATAAGAAAATTGTGTGGACATACCCGTAGGTTAATTTAAAAACATTTAATTCTAAAAAAAAAAGAATGCAAGTGCTTTTATGTTATTATAAAATTGTAAAAAAGAATTGCGATTGAACAATCTGTGTGTCCTTGCTGGTTGGGCGAAATTCTTTACCACTGTGAGATAAGTTGTCTGCTAGTCTTTTCGCTCAATTTGCTGAAACAAGATTTTGTCCAATGCATTAGGTTGGGTACACACTACAGAAAATTTGTAACCATGCAATATCGTTAGTGATTTTATCAAGGACTGAAGTGTCGATCAGCATGACGATTCATGCGTACACATTTAAATTATTTTTACAAGATTTAGCATCCGAGCTGTGATTTTTGTCTGTCATAACCATCGTCTCAAATAATCGTGACTCTGTACACAGTGTGCAGATGTATGGCGTCCAAGCAGCAATATGATAATTTCATTTAAATAAAAGGCTGCACCTCAGCGCACACAACACCCACAAACAAGGATTAAGGAAAAGGAAATACATCATCCCCATTTCATTCTTTTGGATTCTTTGTGTGTAGTGTACGTTCGTGAACTCCGTTCACAACTGTACAATTACTACTATTCATTTTAATATAATGGCCATGTCAGGCACCGCCTGTGAGATCGGGACGGATGTCCCGCTGTGCCGCTCAGCGCATCTGGTTGCCTAGCAACCAGACGCATCACTTCTGCCCTGCTCGGCCGCCCGGCTACAGATTCAGTAGCGTCCCCGTTGCTGTATTGCGGAAGCGCTATGGCGCTAAGAATATGACAAGCGCTGCAGCGCTGAGCCTCATTGGCTAATGGATACATTTAAGCCTCTCTTTGGTCCACCTCCAGTGCCAGAGTTTCAGGTCCACCTGTCCTCCAGCGTTTCCAGTGTATTCCTGTGATAACTTATCTCCTGACCTTTTGCCTACATCCTGATTATCTGCCATTTGCCTGTGACCCTCGTGACCCGGATTGCCTTGACTACCCTTTTGGATCTCCCTTTGTACCTTGCTGCCAGAACGCTACCAACCTGGCTTGACTCGCCACCCCTTCGGATTCTCCTTGTGTACCTGCATTGCCCGCACCATTGCTGAACCGGCCTGTCTGACATTTCTCTCGTGCTTCGCTATCTGACTCGTGGAAGGACCGCGACCTGCGTGTTCCCTGCAGCTGAGTCCATACCTCCTTGCGGGGGTCCCTGGTGAACACCAGGGGCACGTTAGACTCCGTACCTTCCTCCGAGTAGTGCCAACGATAGCAGGTACGCTATACTCAGTCATGACAGAAAACTCTGGCCATGTCTACCGAAGGAACTGGTGAACCCTCAGCCCGGGACCTTCTCATTCACTTGGCTCAGCGTGTAGAACAGCAAGAATGTGTCCAAGGTATCGCTACACGCTTCAATGCTTTACAGGGCTCTCTGCCTGCCACTCCAGCCATTACCTCCTCCTCGGTGGCGTCCTCTAGTGTGGTTACCGTATCTACAGCAACCTCAGGCATGCGTATCCCTGCGCCCGAGAAATAGGACGGAGATCCCAAAAAGTGCAGGGGTTTCTTAAACCAGTGCTCTATTCAGTTTGAGTGTAATGCAGGAGCATTTCCTTCAGAACGTATGAAGGTGGCATTCATGATCTCCCTCCTGAGTGGTCAAGCACTAGCCTGGGCTTCGCCTTTGTGGGAGAATGGAGACCCTCTTCTTAATAACACTGCCTCCTTTATTGAAGCCTTCAGGAGAGTCTTCGATGACCCTGGGAGAGTAGCCTCTGCTGCCACCAGTTTGCTGAGTCTGCGTTAAGGCAATTTATCTGTTGGACAATATGCCATCCAGTTTCGGACCTTAGCATCAGAGCTGAAGTGGAACAACGAGGTGCTGGTCGCAACATTCTGGGAAGGTCTGATTGACCGTATTAAAGACGAACTAGTTTCTCGGGATCTTCCC
The DNA here is from genome assembly GCF_038048845.1 of Mixophyes fleayi. Lineage (NCBI taxonomy): Eukaryota > Metazoa > Chordata > Amphibia > Anura > Limnodynastidae > Mixophyes > Mixophyes fleayi. The sequence goes on from NC_134406.1 coordinate 190,674,745, forward strand.
TCTGACCTTGATACCCTGATTGCGCTATGTATCAAAGTAGATCTACGTTATCAAAAACGCACCCAAGAACGTCCTGTCTCTAAGCGGGTTGTTCCTCGTCTGGCTCCACAATTTCAAAACCCGGTGTTGCCTATGGACGAACCCATGCAAGTAGGACGCTCTCACCTATCCCCAGAAGAAAGAGAGAGGTGCTTCAGGCAACGCCTCTGCCTTTACTGTGGCGATGCTGGACATCTTCTCAAGGTCTGCCCTAAGAGACCGGGAAACCCGTCCTCCTAAATGGTAGCAGGGAGGCCGGTTTAGGAGTATCCACAGTTGCTCCCTACTCTAAACACACTCCTGAGCTTCTTATGGCAGTCACCCTGAGCAACCCTAGAGGTCCCTTCTCCACCACTGCCTTTGTGGATTCCGGCTCCTCCGGGAACTTCATTTCTGCTACTCTTGTTGCTTGGCTTCAAATTCCAACACTCACCTTGCCTCAACCATTATCGTTAACGGCAGTGGATAGGAACCGTGTCAGCAGTGGCTCCATCTCCTCCATCACCTCTCCCATTCGGTTGATGGTAGGAGCCCTTCATAGCGAGATGATTCAGTTTTTGGTGTTGTCAAAATCCATTGATCCCCTTATCTTGGGGCTACCTTGGCTACGAAAACATTCTCCGCAGATGGATTGGGATCCTGCTCAGGTTACCCGTTGGGGTACAGGATGTCATCATAGATGTCTGTCTAGTGTTCTGTCTTCCGGTTCTCAAGTTATTGCTCAGTCCACTGTTACGGAATCAGTCCTTCCAGCAGCATACGCCGAGTTTCAAGATGTATTCAGTAAGACCGAGGCCGAGTCGTTACCTCCCCACCGGCCCTGGGACTGCTCCATTACTTTGCTTCCCAATCGAGCTATACCAAAGGGGCGAACTTATCCTCTTTTTCGCTCAGAGACCTTGGCAATGTCTCAATATATCACGGAGAATCTCAAACGTGGGTTTATTCGCAAGTCTACCTCTCCTGCTAGGGCTGGATTCTTCTTTGTCAAGAAAAAAGACGGGTCCCTTCGCCCGTGCATTGACTATAGACCTCTGAATCGTATTACTATCAAAAATCGGTACCCGTTACCTCTTATCTCCGATCTATTTGACAGGATCAGCGGGGCTCAAGCATTTACTAAACTAGACCTACAAAGGGGGCTACAACCTCATTCGTATAAAGAAGGGTGACGAGTGGAAGACCGCCTTCAATACTAGGGATGGTCATTTTGAATACCTGGTAATGCCCTTCGGTCTTTGCAATGCCCCTGCCATCTTTCAGACTTTCGTTAAGGACATCTTTCAAGATTTGTTGTACACCTCTGTAGTTGTTTATCTAGATGACATTCTAGTGTTCTCTATGGACCTGAGTTCTCATCAAGAACAAGTGAGGGAGGTCTTATGAAGACTACGCAAATACCATCTTTATTGCAAGTTGGAAAAATGTGTTTTCAAAGTTCTCCAAGTGTCCTTCCTTGGGTTTATCGTATCTGGCTCAGGACTACAGATGGATCCCACCAAGATGTCTGCCATCTTGGACTGGCCTCAACCTCAGGGCCTTAAAGCAATCCAAAGATTCATCGGGTTCACTAATTATTATCGGCAGTTCATCCAAGATTTTTCTTCCGTTATCGCTCCAATCACAGCATTAACCAAGAGATCTGCCAACCCGAAGATATGGTCTCCGGAAGCTATTTCTGCCTTTGCTACTCTTAAGAAAGCCTTCTCCTCGGCCTCTGTTCTCTCCCAGCCGGATCAACAGCGACCTTTCTTTGTGGAAGTGGACGCCTCTTCTATTGGCATCGGGGCCGTGTTGTTCCAAAAGACACCTTTGGGTACTCACTCTCCATGCGGGTTCTTCTCTAGATGATTCCTCCCTAATGAGATTAACTACGGAATCGGAGATAAAGAGCTTCTTGCTATCAAAGCAGCTCTGGAGGAGTGGCGACATTTACTAGAAGGTGCTTTATATCCTGTTACCATATTCACAGACCATCGAAATTTAACATTCATTCGTGAAGTTCGCTGTTTGAATCCTCGACAAGCCCGCTGGGCATCCTTCTTTGCTTGCTTCAATATGACTCTTTCTTTCTGTCCAGGGGCTAAAAATGGGCGAGCAGACGCTCTATCCCGCTCTTTTGATGATACGGACCCCCTGAATCCATTGATTTCTCAATGCATCATCGATCCTTCTAACATTGTGGCAGTTACCAATACTGTTAAAGTTGTTCCCCCTACAGGGCGATCATTTATGGAACCACAGTTTCGACTCAGGGTGTTGCGATGGGCTCATTGCTCCCGTATTGCGGGTCACACAGGAATAAAGAAGACCACATTCCTCCTCTGTCGACGGTTCTGGTGGCCCACTATACGTACTGACATACGTGATTTTATTGCAGCCTGCACAATCTGTGCCCAACACAAGTCTTCCAGGAAGGTTCCTGCTGGATTGCTTCGTCCTTTGCCCACGCCTAATGCTCCTTGGGAAAGTATAGCCATGGATTTTGTCACTGATCTTCCCTGCAGTTCAGGATTCAATACCATCTAGTTCGTCATTGATCGGTTTTCCAAAATGGTGCACTTTATCCCTCTCTCTGGTCTACCTTCGGCCAGTCGCTTAGCCGACACATTTATCAAAGAGATCTTCAGACTACATAATTGTCCTAAAGAAATTATCTCTGACAGAGGGGTCCAATTCATTTCCCATTTCTGGAGGGCCTTCTGCAAGAAGTTGGGTACAGAATTGAAATTCTTGTCGGGTTACCATCCCCAGACCAATGGTCAGACCGAGCGAATCAACCAGGACTTAGAGACCTTTCTTCGTTGCTTTACTGCTGATAATCAAAGCAGATGGTCACAATTTCTTCCTTGGGCAGAGTTCTCGCACAATCATCACGTCCATGAATCCACCGGCTTCTCTCCATTTTTTATTGTGTCTGGAGCGCATCCTATGATTCTAGATCCTTTTCGGAATTCTTCCTCCTCAGTTCCAGCGGTGGACGCCCTTTATCGGGAATTTTCCCTCATCTGGGCCAGAACTAAAGCGGCCCTGCAAAGGGCAACACAGCACCACAAGTCTTTTGCGGACCGTCACCGTAGAGCTACTCCTCTATTGAAGGTAGGGGATCAGGTATGGCTTTCCACTAAAGATTTGAGACTGAAGGTACCATCTATGAAAATAGCTCCACATTTTATTGGTCCCTACACCATCTCACAAGCTATCAATCCTGTGTGTGTCAAGCTAAAGCTACCTGCTTCCTTACAATGTCATAATAACTTTCATGTGTCCCTACTTCGACCATTGGTGCTTAACAGGTTCTTTGTACCTCCATCTCGACCTCCTCCTGTTCAAACCTCCTCTGGAGCAAAGTTTGAGATCAGCCGAATCCTGGATGTTCATATCCGCTATGGTCGCCAACCGTCCAACAGTACCTTGTTCACTGGAAGGGATTTGGTCCTGAAGAGAGATCCTGGGTGGACAAACCAGACCTTCATGCTCCTCTCCTACTCAAAATATTTCCCCAATCAAGGGGAGGAGGAGGAGGGCATACTGTCAGGCACCACCTGTGAGATCGGGACGGATGTCCCGCTGTGCCTAGCAACCAGACGCATCACTTCCGCCCCGCTCGGCCGCCCGGCTACAGATTCAGTAGTGTCCCCGTTGCTAGGCGCTGTATTGCGGAAGCGCTAAGAATATGACAAGCGCTGCAGCGCTGAGCCTCATTGGCTAATGGATACATTTAAACCTCTCTTTGGTCCAACTCCAGTGCCAGAGTTTCAGGTCCTCCTGTCCTCCAGCATTTCCAGTGCATTCCTGTGATAACTTATCTCCTGACCTTTTGCCTACCTCCTGAATATCTGCCATTTGCCTTGACTACCCTTTTGGATCTCCCTTTGTACCTCACTGCCAGAACGCTACCGACCGGCTTGACTCACCACCCCTTCGGATTCTCCTTGTGTACCTGCATTGCCCGCACCATTGCTGAACCGGCCTGTTTGACATTTCTCTGGTGCTCCTTGCAGGGGTCACTGGTGAACACCAGGGGCATGTTAGACTCCGCACCTTCCTCCGAGTAGTGCCCACGATAGCAGGTACGCTATACTCAGTCATGACAGGCCACAATAAATCAACAGGAAGCTCGTGTTTTTTGCTTTTCGCTATTGCAAGAACACAGCAAGCACAGACCTGGAGAGAATGAAGAAGAAAGAATTGGACTTGTTGGACCAAGGAGTGGTTCCAGGGGAGAGACTCATTTTTACATATACCCTTGCTACTGGAGATACGGGACAACAACCCTGATGACTTTAGGAATTTCCTATGAATGACTGATCATTGTCACACAAAACACAGAACCTTCAAGCAGTCCTCACAGACTGGACTTTTCTGGGTTTTAAAGTATCACCAGTATCATGCTGTGAGACAGTCATGTTTCACTGGGTCCTAATTCCCAACAGTTTCTGGGTATCACATACGCACCATGCGCCTTAGCAGTCGTTCACCACACTCTGTGATTTTACGTGGTCTTCTGCTTCGTGTCTGAGTTGCTTTTGTTCCTAAATGCTTCCACTTTCTAATAATATCACCTACAGTGGATCATGGAATATCCCTCAGGGACGAAATTTCAGGACCATGTTATTGCAAAGGTGACATCCTATCACAGTACCACACTTGAAGTCACTTAGCTCTTCAGAACGACCCATTTTATATCACAAATGTTTGCAGTAGGTCTGATTGAAACACCTCAATTCAATAATTAACAGGTGTTGTCAAGTCCTTTTGTATATATATATATATATATATATATTAATATATATATATATATATATATATATATATATATATATATATTGTATTAAACAAAAGTGAATACACAGAGGTAAAAAAAAAATAATAACGAATTTTCTTCATACTTGCCAACTCCCGGAAACAAGTTTCCGGGAGAGGGGGCGTGACTGGAGGGTGAGAGGGGGCGGGGTGAGGCCAATCGTGTCATTTTGGTCCCGCCCCCCGCGAAACCGTAATTGGCATTGTGGAGGGCGGGGCCAAAATGATGCGAGCCTCGCCCCGCCCCCTCCCGCCCTCCAAAATGGTGTGATTTGACGCGATTCTCGGTGATATCCAGGATCTGGGAGAAATGCCAGCTCGCCCGGGAGACTGACCCAAATTTCGGGAGTCTCCCGGACTTTCTGGGAGAGTTGGCAAGTATGATTTTCTTCAAGTATTTCAAAACGCTTTGGATGATTCCCGGTCTACTTTTCTGTTCTGAAGCACTAAGGTGCACTGTTTATAGTTTATATATAATGTCTATATAGTGGCTATATAGTAATTATGATTTCCATGGCGATGGTTGCAGATTTTGCCTCTAAATCTGCATCCATTCCGCCAGCATTTTAGATGATGAATGAGAATCATCATATTGTGCTTTAGTTCATTTGGGAGGGACGAATCAATAGTGCATAATGCTTCCTTGGATAATCCACATATATTCACTTCCTGCTGACATCTGTTGTTGCTGTTATATGCATGTGTCACATCACAATCATACAAATCAGACACCATAATACCACAAATAAACATCTCAGCATAGCGGTTACTACTGTTGTAGATATAATTGTTACCATTAATTTAGTCACTTCAGCGATTCACCAAATAACAAATACTGAAAGATGTGTTCTATGGAAGAACACAAAGAAGGAAGAAATGTTTCATGTTATTATTATCATTATCCCAATTTACGATGCATTATAAACACAAGGGTAACGTAAAAGCATACAATGTAATGGAGAGCTATTAACAACGAGTTAATTGAATGGCATAAAGCCAAATTATAAATGAATAAAACCATAACAGCACCTTTCTCATATGTGTATTCATTTCAATCTTTTTAAAGATCTTTATTTTTTATCCCACCTTAAGGGCCCCTTGTTTCATGGTATTATAAATAATTCCTCTATACTATTGACTGCAATTAAAGGGAAGCAATAGACATAACGTTCAGTCAGTAATTTCTTTATTAAAAGAAATAAGCAAAATAAAAGAATTAACTGTTTTCTAGATGACAGATGTGATCTGTCACATGAACTGAAAAAGCTGTATCAAAATATTAAGGCAAGCTTTTTATTTTACGTCAATGGATGAGTAACTGGCATTGTAAATTAGGTTTCATCTCTGTTCTCTGATATAGATACACAGGTTCTGTTGCAGAATTTGATCTATCTCCATGGTCTACACTATGGGCCTGATGTAGAGATGGATGCAATTCACTCTTAAATCGTAAGTGTAAAATTGCATCCTGTAATTTACATAGAATTTCGATTCACACGTATCATTAGGCCCATGCGACTCAGAATACTATGCAAATTGCACAAACCCACCTCTTTATCTGCCTTACGGGCTGGTGCGCATGACACACTCAAGTGTATCAGTCGCAGTGGCCCTGTAAGGCAGATCAATCAATCAAACAATAAATAAATGTATAAACTAAAAAGTGTGACACCCTCCCCCCCAACAGCTTAAAAAAAACATTTTGTTCTTTGCGCACTACAGGTCCCAGGTGAATATGCCGATTTGTTCGCATCTGACACTTGTGTCTCCTTACGACTGGTAAAGTAAGGCGGGGTTGAGAAGAGATGGGAACAGTAAGTGTGCATTCTCATATTTGCAAGTATAGCAGACCTACACAGAAACGCAGATACGTCTGTCAGTAGCAGTGTCACTTCCAGGCGCCGGAGTTGCACCGGCCTGGTGAAAATACACACTGATGGGCAGCATGGTGGCTAAGTGGTTAGCACTTCTGCCTCACAGCGCCGGGGTCATGAGTTAAATTCCCGACCATGGCCTTATCTGTGTGGAGTTTGTATGTTCTCCCCATGTTTGCGTGGGTTTCCTCCGGGTACTCCGGTTTCTTCCCACACTCAAAAAACATACTAGTAGGTTAATTAGCTGCTATCAAAATTGATAGTCTGTCTGTGTATGTTAGGAAATTTAGACTGTAAGCTCCACTGGGGCAGGGACTGATATGAGTGAGTTCTCTGTACAGTGCTGCGGAATCAGTGGCGCTATATAAATAAACGGTGATGATGATGAGGGTTGCCTCTAAATCTGACAGTGCCTTCTTCATTGATCATGCTTATATTATGTGATTTTGTGGGTGTATTTTAGCACTCATTTTTTGCTACTTTAATTCGTAAAACAAGAAGGAAGATTTTACCTGCCGAAATATAGAGGTTTTTTCTTTAATTAAAAACCTAATAGTGAATGCATTTTTTGCTTTTGTAATCAAAAAATTGTTAAAAACTTAAATCTTGAGATGCCACAGATTCAACTTATGGGCATAGATAAGTTCTTTTTACGTGCATTTGTTATGAGCAATTTTTTTAATGCATATACTCCCAACTCAGCATCAGGTCCACTATATACGTTATTGCACCACAAGCGTTATTTACTAACATTGCTGAATTGTGCAAATGTGCACTAAAGCCTTAAGAAACCAGCACCAATTAGCTTTTATCTATCTATGCAAGTTCAAGCAATGAAAACAAACGTCTAATTGGTTGCTATTAATTTAGTACAGATTTGCCATTTCAGCAATGTCAGTGGATAATTCTTAGAGGGTATTAATGATGCTCCATATGTAAGAGTGGGCTTCCTCTGAACCTACAGTATCAACTGTTTACTAGGCAATACTAACTAAGCAGTCATACAGTATAACAGATCAACTAACAAAACTTTGAAAAGGTCCAGGGGAGAAAATAGTCTCAAGCTTCTAGTGAATAAAAGAAACTGAAATGAGAAAACAAAATATAAAAAAACACAAAGGGTGAATGAATAGTTAACAATCTGATTATTGCACATCAAAATTACAAAGCCTTTAAAGACAAACAGTTTGTAATGGCTTTCAGGTAGAGCTATTTATTTATGCAATTAAAAGCAACATGCAATTTCTAATAATTAGTAGATAATAGTTTCTGCTAAGTACTTTGCAAAATTGCCTTCTGCGCTGCATTCATTCTGCAGGGAACCAGTAAAAAATAGACAATAAAATGTTTGGAATATGCAGTGCTAACAACATTTCTGGTATTACTGTAGGGGTTTTTATTGTTAAGAATGAATACTGTAGGTAGACTATTTTAAGAAGGTATTCAAGTGTCTAACCTACTTTATAAAGTCAATTGTTTCCTATAAAAATGTTTCTTATTTTAGTTTTATCCATGTGATGTCTTCTTACATTAATGAGAACATGCGGCAACTGGCTTTTATTGAGAATATTTAAATAGCACTTTATTCAGTCCAGACACAATCTACAATGTTGCATTAGTATATTAGGCAATACCTTTAATTAACTTAATTTTTATTTTTTATTTTCTGAGGATAAGTTTGATATATTTAAGTGGAAATTGCTCTGTTTGTTTCTGTAAAATCAGAAGGAACTTTTTCCTGAATGTAAATCATAGTGCTGTGGCTGGTTGAAATAATTTGGCAAGTTCAGGGATTGTAGAGACTTCAGTGTTTAGGAGCCACAGAATAATGTTATACATTCTGGACATTTTAAGGAAAATATGTAACATTTAAAAAAAAAAAACAAAAACAGCATTTAGGGATTAATAACATGGTTTGAGATTTCAATAACAACTTCCCTAGGTGCCATTTCTAATTCCTCATCTCAGTGCACATTGCTGACAGAGAAGAATTGTGCTGCTGATTTAATTAACAAGTGCTACCAGCATAGACTGCTTGACAAGTTATGAGGGCTACTCTTACTGCTGGTACCATGTTCTACAGAGGTATATTAAGTGGAAGAAATTTGCACACTGCCTGCCATTCTGCCATCATCATCTTTGTCCTTATTGTTTGTTTTAAAAAGAATATACAAGGCTTGTGTTTATGTGGCAGCAGGAGTTATAGATAATTGAAATCACAATTGTATAGTGTGGCAAAAGGGGCAGTTTGCCACACACTGGTAAAGGAGAGACTGGTGGCTTCCCTGGGAGCTGCACACACACAGCACAGGAATACAGGTGGAGCACCTGGACATAACCAATTAAGGAATCAGCTAGTGCAGTGCTTGGGAGGAAGCATAAATAGCTGACTTGTGCTCTGGGTGGGAAGACTGGTGCCAATGTTAGGGATATGGGACTTTGTAAATATTTGAATATGTTTGGTGCGATTGCTGAAGACACTGCAGAGGCTGTATTATGCATCCTGACAAGAAAATAAACAGAAAAGTGGTTGAGCAAAACCTGTGTGAGGAGCAATTTGTTTGGCATGCTTTTCACAAGTGGTGTCATAGTTAGATGTGCAAAAGACAGCTAGATCTTGCTGTCCCCCAAGCCAACAAATCCAGGGTCGTGAGTTATGTAAAACCTCTTTGCTTCAAATATATTTGCAGCATGCAAAAGGCGTTGCAATCTTTAAACACAAAAGCAAATGCATAAAGTTTTTTGGGGGGATTGTCAGAAGTGCAAAAATTGTTAACTATAAAAATCTTTGCAAATGTGAGGAATGCATAGGTGATTCAAACCTTAATCACAAAGCAGATGTGTAAAATTGTTTGATGGTTGTGAGTGTCAACTACAGACGACATAAAACCTTTTTCACAAGCAAAACTTTAATTTATGCTTAGGGAAGCAAAATTTCACTTTCCTTCACACCAAAACAGCAATATGAATGAACTCTTGAGGCCTTTGGTGAATGTGGACACAATCTAGCAGGAGCAGCAGGGGGCATTGCTGGATGCAGCTGCTAAGCAACAAGCGCAGTAGACCCAAATGCTGCAAGTTCCAGAAGCCCAGATAGAAAATACAAAGCTCATGTGTAAAGAGCTAGCTAAAGTGAGGCAGGAGCATGATGTGTCTGAGGTGTCGGTCTTACAGAAAATAACCGCCTCAGATGATGTGGAGGCATATCTCTTAGCTTTCGAGAAAGTCGCCACAAGACTTAAATAGCCGCGAGGAATCTGGGGGGGAAAACTGACGCCATATTTGAACGGTGAAGTTGATTTGTCTGATGAGCAGGCTGCTGTCTATCAGCAAATAAAGGCTGAGATTTTGGCCCAGATAGGTGTAACTCGAGCTGGGAGAGCTCAGCACTACTATGACTGGTGTTATCTACCAGGAAAAGTGGTTTGCTCACAGTTGGCTGAACTCTCTAAAGTGAAAAATAGTTGGTTGCAGCCAAATACCAATTCACCTGCCCGTATGGTGAAGATGCTGGCAATTGACCATTGTGTCTGTGGGTTAGATAGGAGCTTACAGAGTTGGGTGCTACAAGCGGATCCGCAGTCTTACAAGGGACTTGCAATGTCAATAGACCGGTATTCGGCCCTACAACACATGTCTAAGGCTCCAGAGCGGAATCCAAACCTGTTGTCCAAGCCAAAGTTGACACCATGGCTGGCGGAGCCAGTAAGGAAAGTTTCTTCACCTCTGCACTTTGAATATGCCAGACTTGGGCATTTACGTGCTGAATGTCCAAAGCAACAGGAACCATGGATTGTGCTTTCCTAGTTGTTGCAGCATGTCTTCCTCCACGGGGAATCCGTTACTATTTCAGGTGACTGTCTTAATAAATCAACATGCTGTTTTGGCTCTGGTAGACTCAGGAAGTGAGTTACCATTGATCTCCATTTCTGTGTTTCAAAAATACATAATGACAACGTTACCTAAAGTGAAGGTGCTAAGCATCCATGGAGCTACTGAGGAATATGAGCAGACTCTCCATCCTATTACCCTAAAAGGCCAAACTGTTAAGGTAGTGGCTGCCATAGCCTCTAAACTACCATACCAGTCCAACTCTCCCTGGATCCGGGAAAATAAATAAATTACAAAACTGTCGCCAATGGATGCTGAATACAGGTCCGCAACTGCTAGTCATCCCAAGTTTCGCCCTAGGAAACAAAAGGAGCCATTGAGACAATCACTTGCCGGTGACACTGTCGTGGAGAATTTGGGGCCACCAGACGAAGTTAAGGACTGGTCCTCAATTCCAAGGCTGATTTCATTACAGGGCTTTGTTAGAGATCAGCTTAATGATGCCTCTCTAGAAAATGCATTTAAAACTGTTGTGGAACTTAATGGTGTGGTAAAAGCTGTCAAGCCGGCAGATGGTGTACCTTATATTTTGTTAAAGGGGAGTTGTTGCATAGAGCAGGGGTTGTTTAGGAGAAAAATGTTCAACAACTGTTAATACCGCTCGTACACGTACCTTTAGTATTAAAAGCCGCACACACACATAACATCAAGTACTATAGCAAAGGAGCTACTACTTCTTTATATGAGGTTGGGGATTCCGAAAGAAATTCTAACAGAGCAGGGCACCCCTTTTATGTCGAAATTGATGAAGGAGGTAAGTCAGCTACTTGGCGTAAAAGCTCTCAGCACATCAGTCTATCACCCACAAACGGATGGACTGGTGGAGCGCTTTAACCGTACTCTAAAACAAATGATTAGGAAAATGGTGACAAAAAAAATGAGATATTGGGATACACTTCTACCTTTTCTAATGTTCCCGGTATGGGAAGTACCACAAGCCTCAACAGGGTTTGGTCCATTTGAACTCTTATATGGATGACAACCTGGGAGCATTTTGGATATCCTTAAGGAAGGTTGGGAACAACAAAAACCCAAAGAGCCAAATGTGGTTCAGTTTTTCCCAACTGTATAAAAGAATGTGACAAAAAGGACCTCTAGTGAATGAACAGTTAGAGGATGCCCAGTAGCGTCGGAGAAAGCATTATGACACTTGGGCTGTAGTTCATTCCTTCAACCCAGGTGACAAGGTTTTGGTTTTTGTTCCCACACTGGAAAGTAAGATCTTTGCACACTGGCAGGGACCTTATGAAGTCATAGAGGCGGCTGGCACAGTGAACTATAGGGTTCGCCAGTTGGGTAGAAAGTGAGAAGAACAGATTTACCATGTCAATTTACTTAAACCTTGGCTTGAGGAGAATCTGGAACTTCAATGCTAGCTGTTAAAACAGAAACCTGTGAGGTATGCATTGAGACCTCCTTGACGTCCCTTCGGAAGCAACAGGTGGTAGAAATGGTGGCTCGAAACAAGGATTGTTTTCTCCTGTCGCTGTGCGCACCGCTCTGATAGAGCATGATATAGTCCTACCCTCTGGGGTGGTAGTTAAACACTGGCCCTACCTTATACCAGAGGCCAGACAAGCTGCGGTGAAGAGGGAAGTTGAAAGCATGCTTCTACTGGTCGTTGTGGAAGAATCCACCAGCGAGTGGAATAGTCTGATTGTGTTGGTCCCAAAGCCAATGGGACGATACACTTTTGCAACGACTTTAGACAGTTAAATAAGGTCTCCCAGTTTGACACAAATCCCATGCAACGAATAAATGAACTGGTAGAGAATTTAGCCGAGAGTATGTATTTGTCCACATTAGACCTCACAAAGGGTTATTTGCAAATACCCCTAACAGCCTCTGTCAAGCCAAAAACTATGTTTTCTATGGCTGAAGGCTTATTTCAATATAAAGTATTGCCTTTTTGGACTGCATGAGGCACCTGCCACATTCCAGAGGGCTATGGATAACATCTTAAAGCCCCATAGAACATGTGCCACTGCGTAGTCAGATGACAGTCATTTATGCTCGTGATTGGGAGTCACATTTTCCCAGAGTGGAGGCGGTGTTGGAATTATTGAGGGCACACGGCCTTACGACCAATCCCGGAAAATGTGCAATAGCCATGCCATAAGCAAAATACCTGGTATAGTTGGACGTAGGAAGGTCAAACCACAGGTCGACAAGGTGGAATCCGTAAATAATTGGTCCAAGCCAGAGAGGAAAAGAGCTGGTCTAAGGCTGCAGAAGCTGCCTGGGAAGACCTAAGGATGGCTTTGTGTACATCACCTGTGCTACAAGCACCTAATTTCACTAAGAAATTTTATCTGTAGACTGATGCCTCGGGAGTAGGTCTGGACACGGTATCGTCACAAAAAGTAGAAGGAGAGGAAAACCCCATTCTTTTTCTAAGTCGTAAACTCTTACTTAGAGACACAAATTATGCGACTATTGAACAGGAGTGCCTCGCCATCAAATGAGCTGTGAAAGCCCTCCGATACTACCTTTTGGGTAGGGAGTTCACGTTAGTGACTGATCATGCTCCATTAAAATAGATGCAGATAAATAAGGAAGTTAATGACACAGTGACCTGGTGGTTCTTGGCATTGCAGTCCTTTCATTTCAGCATAGAGCATAGGCCAGGAGCTACTGTAAACATGCACACCCCTCAGTATCCGCTTTGACAAAACTAAGGTGAGGGGTATGTGGGTATGTGGCAATAGGGGCAGTTTGCCACACACTGGTAAAGGAGAGACTGGTGGTTTCCCTGAGGATGCAGAGAGGGTTAGGTCTGCACACTAGTGCAGTGCTTGGGAGGAAGCATAAATAGCTGACTTGTGTTGTGGGAGGAAGACTGGTGCAACAAGTCTCCAGTGTCCATTTAGGGATCTAACTGTATAGCCAGCGTTAGGGCTATGGGACTTGTAAATATTTGAATATGTTTGGTGTGATTGCTGAGGACACTGCAGAGGCTGTATTATCCATTCTGACAAGAAAATAAACAGCAAAGTGGTTTAGCAAAATCTGTGTTAGGAGCAGTTTGTTTGGCTTGCTTTTCCCAATAGATAAAGCAGACAAGAAGAAGTCTCCCTTGATTAAGAATAGCTTGGTACAAACTACAGAACATCACTGCAGATGTAGGGCAGCAGGGTGGCTTAGTGGTTACCACCTCTGCCTCACAGTACTGGGGACAAGAGTTCCCGACCATGGCCTTATCTGTGTGGAATTTGTATGTTTTCCCCGTGTTTGCATGGGTTTCCTTCAGGTTCTGCGGTTTTCTCCCACACTGGTAGATTAATTGGCTGCTACCAAATTGACCCTAGTCTGTGTGTGTTTTAGGGAATTTAGACTGTAAGCTCCAATGGGGTTGTAACTGATGTGAGTAACAAATATTCTCTGTACAGGAATTAGTGGCACTATATATATAGATGATGAAGACAGGATTCTGTAGCGATTTCACAGGCGACTGAAAGTCCCGATGAGCATGCAGATTTATTTGTACACACCTACACGATTTACCTTTAGATCTATGCTCTTCATTGGTCATAACAATCTGCTAAAAAGATAGTGACACTGCACACTCTATAGATATCTGCTTACACTGCTGGTCGTGAGTGTGTAATCACTTCCATATTTGCCCGTCATTCCAATGCAGATAGTGATTTTTAGTTTGTTTATAAAATAAAATCAAACAATACAATGTGCTTTGGTACGATAAAACATGATCGTGGGAGCGTACACACTAATGCAATATCAGACCTAAGTCACAATAAAATTGGTTGAAAAACTTTACTCTATTTTTTAAGTATATATATATGTGGCTTATTTTGAAAATTCAGATGGTAATCTTAATCAAACAGCATGATTGACAATATCCAAAAGATGTCAAAGACTGCACTGTTTTTTAACCTCACGTCATGCCAGCTGCTTACAGTCATATTTGAGATTGATTAGCTAGAAATAATTTTTATTAAGCACAAGTTCAACATGTTCTCCTTCTTTATTTAAGTCTACTTAATGTTAGATTTTAGTTCATACTTCGCTGGAGACTACTCTTCAGTAGAAAACTAATTGAATGACCTTATTGTTTTCTTATTACATGATGAGGAGTGGACACAGTAAACTGGAGTAATTTAAGCTGGGTTCTCTTTAATTGCATTGCTTTTAACAGTGATGCTGGACAGGAGCTGGACCTTGTGCTGTATATTTTGGAAAGCCGGTTTTTGCTTAAGACACAGAAAATCTGAGGTATCAACTATAATCTTGCACCTCACATATCATAGAGCTGTCACCTCTCAGATTCTCTAATCAAACAAAGGTTTTTAGTTTCCCTTTGCGTACAAAATTTGCAGTCAACAAAATACATATTTACTCCTCTATAACTTTAGAAATTAAATTTGATAGATAAATGGTTGCATTGTCTGTAATTACCTGCAGTTGAGAAAATATATCACTATTTTTATAACAATGTTATAAGTAGAAAACAAAAGCAAATTTAAAATAATGAGAACAGTTATGGGCATTTTTAAACTATATCATTATTATTATTATTATTATTATTATTATTATTATCGTTTATTTGTAGGGCACCACAAGGTTTCCGCAGCGCCGCACACAGTACAAACAGTAGACTATACAGTAGACTATACAGGGTAGAACAGTACAAAACAATAAACACACAGTACCAGTGCGTCAGAAACTCCGGGAGGGCAGATACAGTAGAGACGGAGCAGAAGAACAGGTATTGAGACTGGAGGGAAGAGGGCCCTGCTCATTCAAGCTTACATCCTAAGGGAGGGTAAAAAAAGTCAGGCACAAAAGGGAGCCAGTGAATCAAAGGGGAGAGAGAAGAGAGGTCAAGGGAGGATGAGCAGAAGAGATGAGAGGTTAAATGGATGGTTGGTAGGCCTTAAGGAACAGGTGAGTTTTAAGTGTCCGTTTGAAGGAGCACAGATTGGGAGAGAGAAGGATGGAGCGAGGGAGGTCGTTCCAGTGAAGGGGGGCAGCACGGTAGAAATCTTGGATTCGAGAGTGGGAAGAGGTGATCAGTGTGGAGGAGAGGCGGCGATCATTGGCGGAGTGCAGGGAGCGGGCAGGAGTGTGAATGGAGAGGAAGTTAGAGATATAAGGGGCAGTAGACTGGGAGAGAGCCTTGTAAGTAGTGGTAAGGAGTTTAAAAAGGATTCTGTAGGGGAAGGGGAGCCAGTGTAAGGCTAGACAAAGTGGAGAGGCGGAGGAGGGGCGGCGTGAGAGGAAGATGAGTCTTGCAGCCGCATTGAGTATAGAGCGGAGGGGGGCAAGGTGGGAGTGGGGGAGGCCAGTAAGGAGAAGGTTGCAGTAATCAAGGCGGGAGATGATGAGAGCGTGGATGATAGTTTTGGTGGCATCCTGAGAGAGAAAGGGACGGATGCGGGCAATGTTACGGAGTTGGAAGCGACAGGCTTGGGCGAGGGATTGAATGTGGGGGCAAAAGAGAGAGAGGAGTCAAGAGTGACACCCAGGCAGTGGAGTTGGGTGACAGAGGAGATAGTGGAGTTATTGACAATGATAGAGAGGTCATGGTGGGATGGGAGTTTTGGCGGGGGAAAAACGATGAGCTCAGTTTTTGAGATGTTAATTTTAAGAAAGCGTGAGGACATCCAGGAGGAGATAGCTGAGAGGCAGTCAGTCACACGAGAGAGGAGGGAGGAGGAAAGATTGGGAGACGAGATGTAGAGCTGAATATCATCAGCATAAAGGTGATACTGAAGACCAAACGAGGAGATGAGAGCACCAAGGGAGGAAGTATAGAGCGAAAAGAGTAAAGTTGCCGAGAACAGAGCCCTGGGGGACTCCTACAGGGAAAGGGGAGGGGGTGGAGGAAGAACCAGATGTGGATACAGAGAAGGAGCGGTTAGCAAGGTATGAGGTGAACCAGGTATTGACAGAACCAGAGAGACTAAGAGAGAGAAGAGTTTGCAGCAGGAGGGGTGGTCCACGGTGTCAAAGGCCGCAGAGAGGTCGAGGAGGATGAGTATGGAGAACTGACCTTTGAATTTGGCTGAAAGGAGGTCATTAGTGACTTTAGCCAGGGCAGTTTCGGTGGAGTGGAGGGGGCGGTAGCCGGATTGGAGTGGGTCAAGGAGGGAGTTGTCAGAGAGGTGACTGGTGAGGCGGCTGCAGACAATCCGCTCAAGTAGTTTGGAGGCATAGGGGAGAAGAGAGATAGGGCAGTAGTTTGCAAGAGCGGTGGGGTCAAGATTGGGTTTCTTGAGGATAGGGGAGATAAGAGCATGCTTGAATGAGGATGGGACTACGCCAGAGGAGAGTGATAGGTTAAAGAGGTGTGCGAGGTAAGAGCAGGCAGTAGGAGAGAGAGAGCAAAGGAGGTGAGAGGGGATGGGATCAAGAGGACAGGTAGAGGGTGGAGAGGAAAGAATAAGGGAGCGAACTTCTTCAACTGATGTAGGGGTGAAGGAGCACCACAGCTGGTTAATGGAGGGAGGTGAAGCGATGAGGGTGGTGGGAGAGGGATAGGAGGAGGAGATGTTCTGTCTAATGGCTTCAATTTTGGAAGAGTAAAAGGTAGCGAAGTCAGAGGCAGAGAGGGAAGGCGGGACAGTGGGAGGGGGGGAGAGGAGGGAGTTGAATGTGGCAAAGAGGCGGCGGGGATTGGAGGACTGAGAAGAGATAAGGGACTTAAAGAAGGATTGTTTAGCGAGGGACAGGGCAGAGCAGAAAGAGGAGAGGATAAATTTAAAGTGAAGGAAGTCCGCCAGGGAACGAGATTTCCTCCAGAGGCGTTCAGCTGTGCGAGAGCACTTTTGGAGGGAGCGGGTAAGTTTGGAGTGCCAGGGTTGGGGAATAAGGCGACGCCGGTGATTATAGAAGAGGCCGGGGCAACAGTGTCCAGGGCAGTAATGAGGGAGTGGTTGTAGAGAGAGGAGGCTTGATCAGGGCAAGCCAGAGAGGGAAGGGGTGATAGGAGAGTTTCAAGAGAGGAGGAGAAGGAGATGGGGTCAATGGCGTCAAGGTCGCGCCTGGTGAGGGTGGCTTTAGGCGAGGAGTGAGGGGGGAGGAAGACAGAGTGAAGGAGAGGAGATGGTGGTCAGAGAGAGGGAAGGGAGAGTTGGAGAAGTCAGAGAGATTGCAGAGGTGAGAGAAGACAAGGTCGAGGGAGTGACCAAGACAGTGGGTGGGGGAGGAGGTCCACTGAGTGAGGCCCAGGGAGGAGGTATATCATAGTAATAATATTAAAATATGCAGTTCATTTCTGAGAATGCCTACCAGATTACAAGTTCTGAGTCCACTGTAGACTGTTCTACCTGTCTCTAGCTTATCAGCATAAGGATGGTTGTAAATGATGTAGTGTTGTAGAGGCAAACTGGTCAAACGTTAATAGTTAGAGAAATTGTTATACTGCTTGCTACTGACAACATGCAAATAAGTAACTCCATTGTAGGAGGAGTCAGTGTAGGAGGGGTTTCCTTCTGGGAAGAGTGACACGCATAATAAAAACAGTTACTACAGATGTCTGCTTAATCCAGAGTCGGAACTAGTGAGCTGTGGGCCCTGATGCAAGGAAGCAGGCTGGAGGGATCCGGGGCTCACAGCTCTCTAGTTCCTCATGCAGTGGGGCCCCATTATCTTCATGGGTCCCGGTGCACCACACCTGCTGCACTAATGATAATTCCATCACTGGCTTCATCAAAAACTCTTTCTGTGTTATGGAGATAATACATCCTTATTTGCAAAGTGTTGAAAAGAAAAACAAAAAATTACACAATGGTAAAAACAAGGAGAAACATACTTGCTTTGAAATTAGGGACAGTTATTTAAGGATAGTCAGTGCAAATTAGTCAACTTAAACAGCAAAAATGGGGGGAAACAAATTGGGGTTCCCAGCTGTCAGCTCAGGATAATGTAAAACAGAAACATAACCTTTATATGATAGTACAATATAAAACATGCATTTAGAACACTTAAAAATCAATAAAGATATAACCTTAAATTTTGTTACAGATATCAGTACGAAACAATTAACTTTCAGCTTCATACAAAGAGTCTAAACTGAATGGCTGTTATAATGTTTCGAATCTGTGACACTGTGATATAGAAATTAAAAATCTAGAATAAAAAAAGAACATACAAGTAGCCATGCAGATATAAAATAAAAAAGCTAGGGCACATAAAGTACCGCTTTCATTGCAGATTTAGAGACAACTTCTTTTGCTGAAGGTGTCTGAGCATTGTGGATATTGAGATTATGAGCTGTTCTTGGATAGACTAGTACAGCATTGATACTGATTAACAAGAGGTACCTGGTGAGACAGGCCTCCTTCCCACTTCAACATAAAAGGGGGTTTCGCCTCTCAGGTGAGACTATTATGTTGAAAATAGAAGAAAGAGTTTAGCTCCCTATTTAAAGTAGAAGTTCTACAGAACACTTTAAAATATGATTCTCTAGTTAACATTTTTACAAACCCCAGTAAAGTAGTGGTAAATATGTAAGAGGTAAGCAATCATGATTGTGAAAACTTGACATTTCTCTTTCTTTTGTGGTATGGACAGGAGCTTAACAAAAATGTACCCAGCCTAAGGAACTTGTCTTGCTATAATGCAAATTTAGAGACTGCATGCATGTAAACACTAATACTTTCTCAAAAACATTATGGGGTATATTTACTAAACTGCGAGTTTGAAGAAGTAGAGATGTTAACTATAGCGACCAATCAGATTCTAGTTATCATTTATTTAGTGTGGGTGGTAGGGACCCTTTTGGGAGGGCCTACCTGGGACGTCTGCGCTTTGTTTCGTTTTTGTGATGGTTGGTGCTGCCTTGACGGATGTTCCGGATGTTCCAGTTCCGGTTTTTGTTGGTTGCTTCTTTGTTTTTTCCGTGGCGCGACCTGTGGGGAGATAAGATGGGGATATGGAGGGAGAGAGGGGGGGGGGGAAGAGAGAGAGGCGAGACAGTATACACGATATCGGCCGTCAGGTGGCTCTTTTTGAGTGGGAGATGTTTATAGCTCCTTTTGCAGTTTTGTTTATAGCTGTTTTGCCTAGTTTATAGCTCTTTTGCCGTGTATACTGGGGCGACTATATGGGTATGCAGAGTAGTAGACTCTTGGGGGGGCCGGGCAGAGGGATTACGGTGCCCGGTTTAAGCCTCTAGGGTGAGAGCTTTGCAGTAAATCTGCTAATTATTTGCTTGCTTTTCTGGAATAGTATATTGTGTTACTGGAGGGTGAGGGGGTAGTGCAAGCTTTATTTTAAAAGGAAATTTGGATGTGTTCCCTTTTTAAAGGGAGATATGGTTTGTGTGTATTAGGTATAAATATGTATAGGTGGATGAGGGGAGGATATGTGGGGAGTTATTGCTAACAGGACATAATTATGTGGTTGTTGCTGTGAGTGTATATGTGACAGTTAGCGTTTTTGCTGAAATGCTCTAAAAAGAGCAGTTATGTGTACAGGGTACCTGGGGTGGGCGGGTTGGCTCCTGCTCCAGATTCTGGATCGTAGCGCTCGTGGTGGCTGCGGCCCAGCGGCTTTCTCCCCGTGCTCTTGGAACGCAGGAGCGCTCCAGACGCCTCACTTCCTGTTTTCTTCTGGAACGCACAGGCGTTCCACTGCAGGGATCAGTTCTCCGCTCGTGACTCTCCTTCTTGCGGTATGAAGTTACTTTCTCCTTGGGTCTTGATGCTTGGAGGATCTTTTGTGTGGGTGAGTGTTTTCAGGGTAGTTGAATCCAACGCGTTTCGTGCGGGCGGACTTAGTCAGGGATATGCCTTGTCTTTGTCAGTGGGTCTTTTTATGTGTGTCCTTCAGTGTTTCAACCAATGGGATTTGTGATGGGAGTCGGGGGGAGGGATTGTGGAGGTGGATAATGAATTTTCAGTTGCTGTGTATTTTGTATAATAATTTTATTGAGGTGTTTATTTTAATGGTATATACTTATGTGTTGCTCTTTATTTTTAATTATGATGTGTACTTGGGTAGCGGGTGGGACACGGGGACGGGGGTTATGTGTTTTGCGGGGCGAGATTGGTGTGGGTTTGTGGACTCGGCGCTTATGTGTCATTACAGACTTATGGGACTAATTTAAATGTGTGGGGATAATGGATTCTAAGTAGGATGCTATGTGGACTTAATGTTTTTATTATTATCCATGGATAACTGCTAAAGGGCACGGGGGTGTGGCTATTATGTGGTAGGGGGCGGGGCTTAGTTGCTCTATCGTGGTGCTATTTTTGGGTGGGGGGGAGGGCATGTCAGATGCAATTCTCTTTGTATAGAATAGAATATGTTTATTTCTATATCTCAGTATATTGAGTATGGGCTTAAATATAAATTTTAGTTATGGGGGGCGTGGGGGGGTTAGGGGGGGGAGGGGAGGGCATAAATTCCGATGGTGGAATAATTTTGTGGCGATATATGTGTCTTATTTGCTGGCTTGGGGTGGTGCTATGCCTTTTTATCTTGGGGTCTAGTTGGGCTTGGTAATTGGGGGGGAGGGGTGGGGGGGAGGGCTGGCTAATTTTTGGGTATAGGATGTTTGGACTGGATATGATATATATTGTTGGGTGGTGTTTATAATGAATTGGGGGGGGTGGTGAATTATACTTTTACTAGTTTTCTTTTAGAGATATACTTGTGATGGGTGGGAGAAGTGGGGGTATGCGGATAGGCGGTTTAAATACTTACTCACAGGAAACTTCCCAGGTCGAAGTCGATGTTGAGGCCTCTTGGTGTCATGGTTCCTAGTTTGTGAATCCATTTTGCTTCTTCCTGTGAGATGAGTTTAATGTAATCTCCTCCTCTCCACGGTTTGGGGATTTGTTTAATGCCCATGAACTTCAGTCCTGCAGGGTCTTGCTCGTGGGTCACTCTGAAGTGTTCAGATACGCTGTGGTTCTGTACTCCTTTTCTTATATTCCTTATATGCTCCGGAATCCGTGTTTTGAGGTTTCGGATGGTTCTTCCTATGTACTGGAGCCCGCAGGGGCATTCTAGGAGATATATTATTCCCGTGGAGTCACATGTCATTTTTTCTTCTATCTTGTGTTTGCTTTCACCCTAGAGGCTTAAACCGGGCACCGTAATCCCACTGCCCGGCCCCCCCCAAGAGTCTACTACTCTGCATACCCATATAGTCGCCCCAGTATACACGGCAAAAGAGCTATAAACTAGGCAAAACAGCTATAAACAAAACTGCAAAAGGAGCTATAAACATCCCCCACTCAAAAAGAGCCACCTGACGGCCGATATCGTGTATACTGTCTCGCCTCTCTCTCTTTCCCCCCCCCCCCCTCTCTCCCTCCATATCCCCATCTTATCTCCCCACAGGTTGCGCCACGGAAAAAACAAAGAAGCAATCATTTATTTAGTACATTCTACAAAATGACAGCTAGAATCTGATTGGTTGCTATAGGCAACACTTCCACGTTTTCAAACCTGCAGTTTAGTAAATATACCCCTATGTGATAATCTCTCTTCATCTTTTCTAATTTCTCTGATGGGAGAATTCTTGTTCTTGTTTAGAAGGGTAACATTTGCATCAAACTCAAATTTGTGACCTCAGTGCAGGGGAGCTAGGGTCCACTGTAATATCCATACCCACTTCCGCAATTGCCTCTTCCCAATATGGTTTATAAAAGGGCACATTAGAGAATCAATAATAAAGCTTTAATTGAAAAAATATGGTCCATATACACTGTATAGCAGGAGTTTCAGGACATGTAAGTGGTATCGACACTTTACTAGAGAAACTATTTAGAAAACATTTACAGACCGGAAAGGGGTTATATTTGCACATTTAGCCACTAAGAGAAAAAGCTCCAGGAAAGTGGTGTAAGCTTTTTAACCTACCCTTTTTGGTGAATGATTGCAAGGGAGCAGCTCACTGATGTCATCACAATTTACAGAATTTATGAAAGGCTGAATTTGGTGGACTTTTGTCTTTTTTTCAACTGAGCTAACTTTTTAACTATACATTGGTATTCAGAATTGCAATGTCAGCTATGTGAAAATCTTACAAAAGAAAGAGATTCATAGTACAAAACCATTGCTATGGGGACTACAAGAAGGTTGTCTGCAGTGTGGAAAAAAGAGCAAATCCACATTGCTGCAATCCACCATACTACAACAGAGCCGTAGCGAGGGTGGTGCGGCCGGTGCCGCCGCCCAGGACCCAAAGTCTAGGGGGCACCACGGCCCCCCCTGTTATTAAACAAGTCACAGCCCCAGGTACACATCTGGGGCTGATGCAGAGTCAGCGCTGCAGATCGCGATATAAGCAGTGCGGGGAGGTGGGAGGCGCCATGCTGCAGAGGCACTCCAGCCTCTATTGCCACCTTACAGTCAAAATACACTAAGGAGCTCCTGTGCAGTTCAACACAGGACCCGCCTACAAGAAGCCGATCTGCCTGCTCACTTTGTGTTGAGTGACAGCAAGCTGAAAGAGGCGCCCCTCCCCCTTGGTCAGCCCTTCAGCTTGTCCAGCACAGCAAGCTGCCTGCTACAAGTATCGTGACTGCTCAGCAGAGGACCCTCCGCCCCCTGGACAGCCCACAAGCTTCTGTTGCATTTTACACCAGCCTGTACTCCAGCTATGTAGGTAAGTAATAATCAGCATGTGTTTCTTACCCTGTCTCTCTTTGTATTTGAATCTCTCTCTCTCCCCTTCCCCCTATCTCCCCCTCAGCCTGTGTGTGTGTCTCCCCCTCAGCCTGTGTGTGTGTCTCCCCCTCAGCGTGTGTGTGTGTATCTCCCCCTCAGCGTGTGTGTGTGTGTCCTTCAGCCAGTTTGTGTCTCCCCCCCTTGAGCCAGTGTGTGTCTCCTCCCCCCCGAGCCTGTGTGTCTCCTCTTCCCCCTGCCCCCCCCCTGAGCCTGTGTGTCTCCTCTTCCCCCTGCCCACCCCCTTGAGCCTGGGTGTCTCCTCTGCCCCCCCCCCTCTCAGCCTGTGTGTCTCCTCTGCCCCCTGCCCCCCCCTTCAGCCTGTGTGTCTCCTCCTTCCCCTGCCCCCCCCTTCAGCCTGTGTGTCTCCACTTCCCCCTGTCCCCCCCTCAGCCTGTGTGTCTCCTCTTCCCCCTGCCCCCCCCTCAGCCTGTGTGTCTCCTCTACCCCCTGCCCCCCCCTCAGCCTGTGTGTCTCCTCTTCCCCCTGCCCCCCCCCCTCAGCCTGTGTGTCTCCTCTTCCCCCTGCCCCCCCCTTGTCTGTAGTTTTAAAAGAACCTCAGTGTTTTGTTTTCAGTATTCACATCAGCGATAGCAAACCAGTATTTTATGATCTCTTTAAACTTGTTTTCAGCATCTTTGCTGCTTTATAAATTAACAATTGTAAAGGGCAACAGAACTCTATCTATCTATCTATCTATCTATCTATCTCTCCCTCCCTCCCTCTCTCTCTCATCACTCTCTCTCATCACTCCCTGCCCCATTGGGGCTTACAGTCTACAATTCTTTAAGACACAGTTTTGCTGCTCTTATTTCAGTATTAAGTGCATAAAAATTAGAATACCTATCGCTATATATTTTTTGCATACTTTAAATGGTCATATTATATATATATATATATATATATATATATATATATATATACAAGTTAACCCATGCATGATACGCATGCATTCTAGTCAAATCAAGCTACTTAAGGTGTTAAAAAGGTTCTTGTCATGCATTTGGGCCATAGCCCAGGTGTCACTCACCGGACTGTGAGTGCTTCTTCCCGGACATTTAGGAACCGTGGCCGTCCTCCATCCTGAGGGACTGCGCATGCGCAGCCCTTTCTATACCTCCAGTGTATGTTCCTTTAACTTAATTGGCAGATCAGGCAACCTCCCTATATTAAGCACCTGTGGTCATCACCACATTGCCTGATCTAGGAGTCTCATTCCCCATGAGTCTCTGAAGGTGTTCCTGTGTTTCCTCGTTTATTCAGCCCAGCTGATTCCTGTGGTTTCCAAACCACTTCTACCTCTGTGGTTTCCAAACCACTTCTACTACTGTGGTTCCCAAACCACTTCTACCATCTACTGTATCATCGTGACTGTGAGCTGATTCCTATCCGCTGCCTCCGTGCACTACAGTCTTCTAACCACTTCAACTCTACCTTGTATCATTGGGACTGTTAGCTGATTCCTATCCGCTGCCTCCGTGCACTACAGGCTTCAACCTGCAACTCGTCTGTGTTTCATCATCGTGACTGTTTGGCTGATTTCTATCCGCTGCCTCCGTGCACTACAGTCTTCAACCTGCAACTCGTCTGTGTTTCATCATTGTGACTGCTAGCTGATTCCTATCCGCTGCCTCCGTGCACTACAGTCTTCAACCTGCAACCTGTCTGTGTTTCATCGTGACTGTTTAGCTGATTCCTATCCGCCGCCTCTGTGCGCTTCAGTCTTCAGCCCTTGTCAACTCTCCTGTGTTTCCTTGAGTCTGCTGCCACTATTGCTACCCGCTACTCTCCGTGATCAACTGTTCCAGTTCAACTCTGCTCTGGTGTCCCATCGTTACTGCACCTGCTGGTTGCTATTGGCTACCTCCGTGTTCCCGCAGAGACCCGCTGCTGTTACTTCTCAGCGCTACGCATCCATCTACTGCTGATCCGCTCTCCACGCCTTCCTGGGTTCCCTGCTGGTCTATCTACCTGTGCGCTGCACCTGCTAGACCACCGCTTCACCCATCCAGGGACTTTGCATCCTGCCGGCCTCCTGCCGTTCAGGTATCTCTGCACTTCTGTCTGACTGCCTTCTCCTGAACCACGGTATGCATACTTCCCATTGACTGTGCTGTGTATTGCATACCTTGCTGGACTGTGTTGGTTCTCCTCTGGAGTGTACTATCCGCTGAGTCTATTGCCATCATTGACTGTGTTATCTCATGCTGGATTACTTCAAGAGACTTTCTATATTGGCAGTGTTGTTCAGTCATTTATACATTTATATTGTGCATATTACTGTGGATCAAAGTCAAGGTGCCCGTGTATATATTGTGTTGCAGTCTCTCCCCGTGCACCTCCTCACATATATATTCAGTGGTACAACTTGCTAGTGGCAGACCACTGACCCCTGTTTCCAGTTTCACCTGCTCCAGTATCCTCTCACATAGCAGTGGTACAACTTGCTAACGCAGACCACTGACTCCCCGGATACCTCCGCTTGGATTCCATTCCTTCACTCAGACAGCGGTACAACTTGCTATCCGCAGACCGCTGACTCTCATCACCTCCTCGTTTCTGTTGGACATTCCTCCTCACTATAGCAGTGGTACAACTTGCTACCGCAGACCACTGACTACCTTCACGTGTCCTTTGTCCATACAGTTCCTCGTGTATTACTACCTCCATATTGCCAGTGCTGCTAGTCATAGACTTTCCTGAGCATCTCATCATCTGCTATTTCCTGTTCCGTGATCACCCTGCTACCAGAGTACCATATTACCACCTATACTGCTCTGGTAAGCCTATCACCTGGTGATCCCTGGGTAAAGACTCCTAGTGCCCGTGACAGTAAGATCAGGCCATGACAGACCCAGATACGGAACCTACCGCTAAAGAGATGCTGCAGCATCTGGTCAGCCGTGTGGAGCAACAGGATGCTCGCCAACAGCTGTTACTTCAATGTTACCAATCATTAACCTCCCAAGGAACATCTGGACAGACTGTTACAGCTAATATTGAAGCTCCTGTGCTTTCCTCCGTCTCCCCAGTGCCATCCCAGGTGTCTACAGCTTCTACGCTTCACCTGCCTACTCCGTCAAAATATGACGGGGACCCCAAAACTTGTAGAGGTTTCCTTAACCAATGTTCAGTCCATTTTGAACTCCAACCTCAAAATTTTTCTACCCATCGTTCCAGAGTGGCCTATCTTATCTCATTGTTTTCGGGACAAGCCCTGGCTTGGGCCTCCCCCCTGTGGGAAAGAAACGATCCAATTCTACAAGATAGTGCCAAATTCATTTCCACGTTCCGAAGTGTGTTCGATGAACCAGGTCGTGTGACCTCCGCTGCTTCCAGCATTCTTCGTTTGCGACAAGGCTCCCATACAGTAGGACAGTATGTCATTCAATTTAGGATCTTAGCCTCTGAACTTCAGTGGAACACTGAAGCATTAGTTGCCACCTTCTGGCAGGGGCTCTCCGATAAAATTAAAGATGCACTGACTACCCAAGAGCTTCCTTCGTCACTAGAAGATTTGATCTCTCTTTGCCATCGTGTAGATATGAGATTTCGTGAAAGAGAGTCTGAGAAAACAACAGCTGTCAAAGCACCTCTTCGTTTAAACCCTCAATTTCGTCCAGCTCCATCCTCTGTGATTCCCATGGAGATAGGACGTTCCAAATTATCTTCAGAGGAAAGGAAACGAAGAGTAAAGAATAGACTCTGTATCTATTGTGCTGATTCCACGCATATGCTCAGCTCTTGCCCTAAGAGATCGGGAAATGCCAGGCCCTAACTAGTTCTGGAGAGGTGAAGTTAGGGTCCCTGGAGTCCTCTCCATTGTCTATGAAATCTAAAGTCTGCGCTTTTGATGTTACGATTTCCTTTGCTACCAAATCCTTTGAGTCACAGGCATTGATTGATTCCGGAGCAGCAGGAAATTTCATTTCTAAATCACTAGTGAATCAATGGTCCCTACCAGTGATCACTTTAAAAACACCCATTACTGTGACGGCTATAGATGGATCACGCCTCATCAATGGTCTCATCACCCAGAGTACGTCTCCAGTAACCCTTCAGATTGGTGTATTACACCATGAAGAAATTTCGTTTTTAATTCTTCCAGTTACGACAAGTCCGATTGTCTTAGGCCTTCCATGGCTTCAGTGTCACTCTCCCCAGATTGACTGGCGCACCCCTCAAGTTATGTCTTGGGGGTCTGAATGTCACCATCGTTGTCTCTCTCAAGTTATTCCTCTTAAAGTACAGCGATCTTCCATCTCATCTTCCTCCCCGGGACTCCCTCCTCAGTATGCTTCATTTGCCGATGTGTTTGATAAAGCTCAGTCTGAACGTCTTCCTCCTCATCGTTCTTGGGATTGTCCGATCGACCTTCTACCTGGCAAGACTCCTCCCAGGGGTCGGGTCTATCCTCTCTCGTTACCTGAAACTCAAGCCACATCTGAGTACATACAGGAGAATCTCCAGCGTGGGTTCATTCGACCTTCCACCTCTCCCGCTGGAGCTGGGTTCTTCTTCGTCAAAAAGAAGGATGGATCATTACGCCCTTGTATAGATTTTCGTGGACTCAACGCCATTACTATCAAGAATCGGTATCCCATTCCGCTGATCACTGAGCTATTTGATCGCATCAAGGGAGCTCGGATATTTACTAAGTTGGATCTTCGTGGTGCTTACAATTTAATTAGAATCCGTTCCGGTGACGAATGGAAGACCGCGTTTAACACCAGAGATGGGCATTACGAATATTTAGTAATGCCCTTCGGGCTGTGTAATGCCCCCGCTGTTTTCCAGGGTTTCATCAATGAGATCTTTCGGGACTTATTATATGTATGTGTCGTTGTCTACCTAGACGACATATTGATCTTCTCACAGGACCTGCCTTCTCATCACCAACATGTGGCAGAGGTCCTCTCCAGACTACGGAAAAACTCATTGTTCTGTAAATTGGAAAAATGTTCATTCGAGTTACCCCAGATTCCATTCTTGGGGTATATAGTTTCCGGAGTTGGCCTGAAGATGGATCCAGACAAAGTAAATGCTGTACTACATTGGCCTCAGCCAACTACTCTTCGTGCCATCCAGCGTTTCTTAGGTTTTGCCAATTACTATAGACGCTTCATTCAAGACTTTTCATCCATTGCATCTCCCATTGTGGCCCTAACTCGGAAAGGGGCTAATACTAAGCAATGGTCATCTGAGGCTCTCCAAGCCTTTCAAATCCTCAAAGAGGCCTTCTCGTCTGCTCCCATTCTGCGACAGCCTGATGTGACTCTCCCCTTCTTCCTAGAAGTAGATGCCTCTAATGTGGGCTTAGGAGCTATTCTCTCCCAACGCTCGGAGCAACAAAAATTACATCCTTGTGCCTTCTACTCTCGGGGTCTTCTGCCCGCAGAGAAAAATTATACTATCGGGGACAAGGAGTTGCTGGCCATCAAAGCTGCATTAGAGGAATGGAGATACTTGTTGGAAGGAGCTCGCCATCCGGTGACGATCTTCACGGATCATAAGAACTTGTCATATTTGCAATCTGCTCAATGCTTGAACCCTCGTCAAGCAAGATGGTCTCTTTTCTTTTCCCGTTTTGAATTAATTATAACCTTCAAACCAGCCGCTAAGAACAAGAAAGTTGACGCTCTATCTCGAGCTTTTGTGACGTCCTCTGATGTAGAAGAGGTTCCCAACCATGCTATTCTAGACCCCAAATGTATTTCTCTGGCTGCTTCATCCACCAAAATGCTACCATTTGGGAAGACCCTTGTGCCTCCTACTCTGAGGAGGAAAATCCTTTCGTGGTTCCATGCCTCTCGTTTTTCTGGACACGCCGGTGAACACAAGACCTTTGAGATTCTCTCTCGTAGTTACTGGTGGCCTTCAATGAGGAGAGACGTCAAAGAGTTTATTGCTTCCTGTGATCTATGTTCTCAGTTCAAATCCTCCCGCAGAACTCCAGCAGGGTTGCTGCGACCACTACCCATTCCGTCCAAGCCTTGGACCCATATTAGTATGGATTTCGTTACTGATTTGCCACCAAGTAAGAATCACAATACTATTTGGGTAGTGGTAGACAGATTTTCGAAGATGGCCCATTTCGTCCCTCTGTCCGGTTTACCTTCCTCGTCTACTCTGGCTGAACATTTCATTAAAGAAATCTTCCGCATCCATGGATGTCCGTCTGAGATTGTGTCGGATAGAGGAGTACAATTCGTTTCCAGATTCTGGCGGGCCCTTTGTAAAACCTTGGGCATACGATTAGCACTCTCATCGTCTTACCATCCGCAATCTAACGGACAAACGGAACGAGTCAATCAAGATCTTGAGACTTTTATTAGGATGTTCTCTTCAGCCAACCAAGACAACTGGGTAGAATTGCTCCCTTGGGCTGAATTCGCCCATAACAACATGTACCATGAGTCATCATCCAAAACTCCATTCTTTGTGGTCTACGGTCACCATCCGTCTTTTCCGGAATTTCCTGCCCTCCCGCCCACCCAAGTTCCTGCTGTGGAGACTGCTTGTCAAACCTTCAAAAATATCTGGTCTCAGGTCAAAACCTGTTTAAAGAAGACATCTAATAAATATAAGTCTTTCGCAGATAAGAAGAGGCGGGCTATTCCACCACTAAAAATTGGAGATCGTGTCTGGTTATCTACCAAAAATATTCGTTTGAAGGTTCCATCTATGAAATTCGCCCCTCGTTTTATTGGTCCATATAGGATCATTCAAGTTATCAATCCAGTATGTGTTAAACTTCTTCTTCCTAAGAATCTTCGGATTTCCAATGCCTTCCATGTGTCCTTGCTCAAACCTCTCATCATCAACCGTTTCTCGACTCCTCCCTCAGCACCGCAGCCAGTTCAAGTTCATCAGGAGGAGGATTTCGAGATTACTGAGGTATTGAATGCAAAAATTTCGCGAGGAGTCCTCCGTTTCCTCGTTCATTGGAAGGGCTTTGGTCCTGAAGAGCGTTCATGGATCAAAGCTGAAGATCTTAATGCTCCTGCCCTTCTGAAGAAGTTTTATTCCAAAAATCCGGACAAGCCCGGTTCCAGGCGTTCTGTGCCCACCTTTAAAAGGGGGGGTACTGTCACTCACCGGACTGTGAGTGCTTCTTCCCGGACATTTAGGAACCGTGGCCGTCCTCCATCCTGAGGGACTGCGCATGCGCAGCCCTTTCTATACCTCCAGTGTATGTTCCTTTAACTTAATTGGCAGATCAGGCAACCTCCCTATATTAAGCACCTGTGGTCATCACCACATTGCCTGATCTAGGAGTCTCATTCCCCATGAGTCTCTGAAGGTGTTCCTGTGTTTCCTCGTTTATTCAGCCCAGCTGATTCCTGTGGTTTCCAAACCACTTCTACCTCTGTGGTTTCCAAACCACTTCTACTACTGTGGTTCCCATACCACTTCTACCATCTACTGTATCATCGTGACTGTCACTCACCGGACTGTGAGTGCTTCTTCCCGGACATTTAGGAACCGTGGCTGTCCTCCATCCTGAGGGACTGCGCATGCGCAGCCCTTTCTATACCTCCAGTGTATGTTCCTTTAACTTAATTGGCAGATCAGGCAACCTCCCTATATTAAGCACCTGTGGTCATCACCACATTGCCTGATCTTGGAGTCTCATTCCCCATGAGTCTCTGAAGGTGTTCCTGTGTTTCCTCGTTTATTCAGCCCAGCTGATTCCTGTGGTTTCCAAACCACTTCTACCTCTGTGGTTTCCAAACCACTTCTACTACTGTGGTTCCCATACCACTTCTACCATCTACTGTATCATCGTGACTGTGAGCTGATTCCTATCCGCTGCCTCCGTGCACTACAGTCTTCTAACCACTTCAACTCTACCTTGTATCATTGGGACTGTTAGCTGATGCCTATCCGCTGCCTCCGTGCACTACAGTCTTTCATTCACATCCACTCACCTGTTCATGATTGTGACTGCCAGCTGATTCCTATCCGCTGCCTCCGTGCACTACAGGCTTCAACCTGCAACTCGTCTGTGTTTCATCATCGTGACTGTTTGGCTGATTCCTATCCGCTGCCTCCGTGCACTACAGTCTTCAACCTGCAACTCGTCTGTGTTTCATCATCGTGACTGCTAGCTGATTCCTATCCGCTGCCTCCGTGCACTACAGTCTTCAACCTGCAACCCGTCTGTGTTTCATCGTGACTGTTTAGCTGATTCCTATCCGCTGCCTCTGTGCGCTTCAGTCTTCAGTCCTTGTCAACTCTCCCGTGTTTCCTTGAGTCTGCTGCCACTATTGCTACCCGCTACTCTCCGTGATCAACTGT
Source organism: Mixophyes fleayi (assembly GCF_038048845.1). Taxonomy (NCBI): domain Eukaryota; kingdom Metazoa; phylum Chordata; class Amphibia; order Anura; family Limnodynastidae; genus Mixophyes; species Mixophyes fleayi. The sequence continues at coordinate 190,706,298 of NC_134406.1, forward strand.
TCCAGTTCAACTCTGCTCTGGTGTCCCATCGTTACTGCACCTGCTGGTTGCTATTGGCTACCTCCGTGTTCCCGCAGAGACCCGCTGCTGTTACTTCTCAGCGCTACGCATCCATCTACTGCTGATCCGCTCTCCACGCCTTCCTGGGTTCCCTGCTGGTCTACCTACCTGTGCGCTGCACCTGCTAGACCACCGCTTCACCCATCCAGGGACTTTGCATCCTGCCGGCCTCCTGCCGTTCAGGTATCTCTGCACTTCTGTCTGACTGCCTTCTCCTGAACCACGGTATGCATACTTCCCATTGACTGTGCTGTGTATTGCATACCTTGCTGGACTGTGTTGGTTCTCCTCTGGAGTGTACTATCCGCTGAGTCTATTGCCATCATTGACTGTGTTATCTCATGCTGGATTACTTCAAGAGACTTTCTATATTGGCAGTGTTGTTCAGTCATTTATACATTTATATTGTGCATATTACTGTGGATCAAAGTCAAGGTGCCCGTGTATATATTGTGTTGCAGTCTCTCCCCGTGCACCTCCTCACATATATATTCAGTGGTACAACTTGCTAGTGGCAGACCACTGACCCCTGTTTCCAGTTTCACCTGCTCCAGTATCCTCTCACATAGCAGTGGTACAACTTGCTAACGCAGACCACTGACTCCCCGGATACCTCCATTTGGATTCCATTCCTTCACTCAGACAGCGGTACAACTTGCTATCCGCAGACCGCTGACTCTCATCACCTCCTCGTTTCTGTTGGACATTCCTCCTCACTATAGCAGTGGTACAACTTGCTACCGCAGACCACTGACTACCTTCACGTGTCCTTTGTCCATACAGTTCCTCGTGTATTACTACCTCCATATTGCCAGTGCTGCTAGTCATAGACTTTCCTGAGCATCTCATCACCTGCTATTTCCTGTTCCGTGATCACCCTGCTACCAGAGTACCATATTACCACCTATACTGCTCTGGTAAGCCTATCACCTGGTGATCCCTGGGTAAAGACTCCTAGTGCCCGTGACAGTAAGATCAGGCCATGACAGACCCAGATACGGAACCTACCGCTAAAGAGATGCTGCAGCATCTGGTCAGCCGTGTGGAGCAACAGGATGCTCGCCAACAGCTGTTACTTCAATGTTACCAATCATTAACCTCCCAAGGAACATCTGGACAGACTGTTACAGCTAATATTGAAGCTCCTGTGCTTTCCTCCGTTTCCCCAGTGCCATCCCAGGTGTCTACAGCTCCTACGCTTCACCTGCCTACTCCGTCAAAATATGACGGGGACCCCAAAACTTGTAGAGGTTTCCTCAACCAATGTTCAGTCCATTTTGAACTCCAACCTCAAAATTTTTCTACCCATCGTTCCAGAGTGGCCTATCTTATCTCATTGTTTTCGGGACAAGCCCTGGCTTGGGCCTCCCCCCTGTGGGAGAGAAACGATCCAATTCTACAAGATAGTGCCAAATTCATTTCCACGTTCCGAAGTGTGTTCGATGAACCAGGTCGTGTGACCTCCGCTGCTTCCAGCATTCTTCGTTTGCGACAAGGCTCCCATACAGTAGGACAGTATGTCATTCAATTTAGGATCTTAGCCTCTGAACTTCAGTGGAACACTGAAGCATTAGTTGCCGCCTTCTGGCAGGGGCTCTCCGATAAAATTAAAGATGCACTGACTACCCAAGAGCTTCCTTCGTCACTAGAAGATTTGATCTCTCTTTGCCATCGTGTAGATATGAGATTTCGTGAAAGAGAGTCTGAGAAAACAACAGCTGTCAAAGCACCTCTTCGTTTAAACCCTCAATTTCGTCCAGCTCCATCCTCTGTGATTCCCATGGAGATAGGACGTTCCAAATTATCTTCAGAGGAAAGGAAACGAAGAGTAAAGAATAGACTCTGTATCTATTGTGCTGATTCCACGCATATGCTCAGCTCTTGCCCTAAGAGATCGGGAAATGCCAGGCCCTAACTAGTTCTGGAGAGGTGAAGTTAGGGTCCCTGGAGTCCTCTCCATTGTCTATGAAATCTAAAGTCTGCGCTTTTGATGTTACGATTTCCTTTGCTACCAAATCCTTTGAGTCACAGGCATTGATTGATTCCGGAGCAGCAGGAAATTTCATTTCTAAATCACTAGTGAATCAATGGTCCCTACCAGTGATCACTTTAAAAACACCCATTACTGTGACGGCTATAGATGGATCACGCCTCATCAATGGTCTCATCACCCAGAGTACGTCTCCAGTAACCCTTCAGATTGGTGTACTACACCATGAAGAAATTTCGTTTTTAATTCTTCCAGTTACGACAAGTCCGATTGTCTTAGGCCTTCCATGGCTTCAGTGTCACTCTCCCCAGATTGACTGGCGCACCCCTCAAGTTACGTCTTGGGGGTCTGAATGTCACCATCGTTGTCTCTCTCAAGTTATTCCTCTTAAAGTACAGCGATCTTCCATCTCATCTTCCTCCCCGGGACTCCCTCCTCAGTATGCTTCATTTGCCGATGTGTTTGATAAAGCTCAGTCTGAACGTCTTCCTCCTCATCGTTCTTGGGATTGTCCGATCGACCTTCTACCTGGCAAGACTCCTCCCAGGGGTCGGGTCTATCCTCTCTCGTTACCTGAAACTCAAGCCACATCTGAGTACATACAGGAGAATCTCCAGCGTGGGTTCATTCGACCTTCCACCTCTCCCGCTGGAGCTGGGTTCTTCTTCGTCAAAAAGAAGGATGGATCATTACGCCCTTGTATAGATTTTCGTGGACTCAACGCCATTACTATCAAGAATCGGTATCCCATTCCGCTGATCACTGAGCTATTTGATCGCATCAAGGGAGCTCGGATATTTACTAAGTTGGATCTTCGTGGTGCTTACAATTTAATTAGAATCCGTTCCGGTGACGAATGGAAGACCGCGTTTAACACCAGAGATGGGCATTACGAATATTTAGTAATGCCCTTCGGGCTGTGTAATGCCCCCGCTGTTTTCCAGGGTTTCATCAATGAGATCTTTCGGGACTTATTATATGTATGTGTCGTTGTCTACCTAGACGACATATTGATCTTCTCACAGGACCTGCCTTCTCATCACCAACATGTGGCAGAGGTCCTCTCCAGACTACGGAAAAACTCGTTGTTCTGTAAATTGGAAAAATGTTCATTCGAGTTACCCCAGATTCCATTCTTGGGGTATATAGTTTCCGGAGTTGGCCTGAAGATGGATCCAGACAAAGTAAATGCTGTACTACATTGGCCTCAGCCAACTACTCTTCGTGCCATCCAGCGTTTTTTAGGTTTTGCCAATTACTATAGACGCTTCATTCAAGACTTTTCATCCATTGCATCTCCCATTGTGGCCCTAACTCGGAAAGGGGCTAATACTAAGCAATGGTCATCTGAGGCTCTCCAAGCCTTTCAAATCCTCAAAGAGGCCTTCTCATCTGCTCCCATTCTGCGACAGCCTGATGTGACACTCCCCTTCTTCCTAGAAGTAGATGCCTCTAATGTGGGCTTAGGAGCTATTCTCTCCCAACGCTCGGAGCAACAAAAATTACATCCTTGTGCCTTCTACTCTCGGGGTCTTCTGCCCGCAGAGAAAAATTATACTATCGGGGACAAGGAGTTGCTGGCCATCAAAGCTGCATTAGAGGAATGGAGATACTTGTTGGAAGGAGCTCGCCATCCGGTGACGATCTTCACGGATCATAAGAACTTGTCATATTTGCAATCTGCTCAATGCTTGAATCCTCGTCAAGCAAGATGGTCTCTTTTCTTTTCCCGTTTTGAATTAATTATAACCTTCAAACCAGCCGCTAAGAACAAGAAAGCTGACGCTCTATCTCGAGCTTTTGTGACGTCCTCTGATGTAGAAGAGGTTCCCAACCATGCTATTCTAGACCCCAAATGTATTTCTCTGGCTGCTTCATCCACCAAAATGCTACCATTTGGGAAGACCCTTGTGCCTCCTACTCTGAGGAGGAAAATCCTTTCGTGGTTCCATGCCTCTCGTTTTTCTGGACACGCCGGTGAACACAAGACCTTTGAGATTCTCTCTCGTAGTTACTGGTGGCCTTCAATGAGGAGAGACGTCAAAGAGTTTATTGCTTCCTGTGATTTATGTTCTCAGTTCAAATCCTCCCGCAGAACTCCAGCAGGGTTGCTGCGACCACTACCCATTCCGTCCAAGCCTTGGACCCATATTAGTATGGATTTCGTTACTGATTTGCCACCAAGTAAGAATCACAATACTATTTGGGTAGTGGTAGACAGATTTTCGAAGATGGCCCATTTCGTCCCTCTGTCCGGTTTACCTTCCTCGTCTACTCTGGCTGAACATTTCATTAAAGAAATCTTCCGCATCCATGGATGTCCGTCTGAGATTGTGTCGGATAGAGGAGTACAATTCGTTTCCAGATTCTGGCGGGCCCTTTGTAAAACCTTGGGCATACGATTAGCACTCTCATCGTCTTACCATCCGCAATCTAACGGACAAACGGAACGAGTCAATCAAGATCTTGAGACTTTTATTAGGATGTTCTCTTCAGCCAACCAAGACAACTGGGTAGAATTGCTCCCTTGGGCTGAATTCGCCCATAACAACATGTACCATGAGTCATCATCCAAAACTCCATTCTTTGTGGTCTACGGTCACCATCCGTCTTTTCCGGAATTTCCTGCCCTCCCGCCCACCCAAGTTCCTGCTGTGGAGACTGCTTGTCAAACCTTCAAAAATATCTGGTCTCAGGTCAAAACCTGTTTAAAGAAGACATCTAATAAATATAAGTCTTTCGCAGATAAGAAGAGGCGGGCTATTCCACCACTAAAAATTGGAGATCGTGTCTGGTTATCTACCAAAAATATTCGTTTGAAGGTTCCATCTATGAAATTCGCCCCTCGTTTTATTGGTCCATATAGGATCATTCAAGTTATCAATCCAGTATGTGTTAAACTTCTTCTTCCTAAGAATCTTCGGATTTCCAATGCCTTCCATGTGTCCTTGCTCAAACCTCTCATCATCAACCGTTTCTCGACTCCTCCCTCAGCACCGCAGCCAGTTCAAGTTCATCAGGAGGAGGATTTCGAGATTACTGAGGTATTGGATGCAAAAATTTCGCGAGGAGTCCTCCGTTTCCTCGTTCATTGGAAGGGCTTTGGTCCTGAAGAGCGTTCATGGATCAAAGCTGAAGATCTTAATGCTCCTGCCCTTCTGAAGAAGTTTTATTCCAAAAATCCGGACAAGCCCGGTTCCAGGCGTTCTGTGCCCACCTTTAAAAGGGGGGGTACTGTCACTCACCGGACTGTGAGTGCTTCTTCCCGGACATTTAGGAACCGTGGCTGTCCTCCATCCTGAGGGACTGCGCATGCGCAGCCCTTTCTATACCTCCAGTGTATGTTCCTTTAACTTAATTGGCAGATCAGGCAACCTCCCTATATTAAGCACCTGTGGTCATCACCACATTGCCTGATCTTGGAGTCTCATTCCCCATGAGTCTCTGAAGGTGTTCCTGTGTTTCCTCGTTTATTCAGCCCAGCTGATTCCTGTGGTTTCCAAACCACTTCTACCTCTGTGGTTTCCAAACCACTTCTACTACTGTGGTTCCCATACCACTTCTACCATCTACTGTATCATCGTGACTGTGAGCTGATTCCTATCCGCTGCCTCCGTGCACTACAGTCTTCTAACCACTTCAACTCTACCTTGTATCATTGGGACTGTTAGCTGATGCCTATCCGCTGCCTCCGTGCACTACAGTCTTTCATTCACATCCACTCACCTGTTCATGATTGTGACTGCCAGCTGATTCCTATCCGCTGCCTCCGTGCACTACAGGCTTCAACCTGCAACTCGTCTGTGTTTCATCATCGTGACTGTTTGGCTGATTCCTATCCGCTGCCTCCGTGCACTACAGTCTTCAACCTGCAACTCGTCTGTGTTTCATCATCGTGACTGCTAGCTGATTCCTATCCGCTGCCTCCGTGCACTACAGTCTTCAACCTGCAACCCGTCTGTGTTTCATCGTGACTGTTTAGCTGATTCCTATCCGCTGCCTCTGTGCGCTTCAGTCTTCAGTCCTTGTCAACTCTCCCGTGTTTCCTTGAGTCTGCTGCCACTATTGCTACCCGCTACTCTCCGTGATCAACTGTTCCAGTTCAACTCTGCTCTGGTGTCCCATCGTTACTGCACCTGCTGGTTGCTATTGGCTACCTCCGTGTTCCCGCAGAGACCCGCTGCTGTTACTTCTCAGCGCTACGCATCCATCTACTGCTGATCCGCTCTCCACGCCTTCCTGGGTTCCCTGCTGGTCTACCTACCTGTGCGCTGCACCTGCTAGACCACCGCTTCACCCATCCAGGGACTTTGCATCCTGCCGGCCTCCTGCCGTTCAGGTATCTCTGCACTTCTGTCTGACTGCCTTCTCCTGAACCACGGTATGCATACTTCCCATTGACTGTGCTGTGTATTGCATACCTTGCTGGACTGTGTTGGTTCTCCTCTGGAGTGTACTATCCGCTGAGTCTATTGCCATCATTGACTGTGTTATCTCATGCTGGATTACTTCAAGAGACTTTCTATATTGGCAGTGTTGTTCAGTCATTTATACATTTATATTGTGCATATTACTGTGGATCAAAGTCAAGGTGCCCGTGTATATATTGTGTTGCAGTCTCTCCCCGTGCACCTCCTCACATATATATTCAGTGGTACAACTTGCTAGTGGCAGACCACTGACCCCTGTTTCCAGTTTCACCTGCTCCAGTATCCTCTCACATAGCAGTGGTACAACTTGCTAACGCAGACCACTGACTCCCCGGATACCTCCATTTGGATTCCATTCCTTCACTCAGACAGCGGTACAACTTGCTATCCGCAGACCGCTGACTCTCATCACCTCCTCGTTTCTGTTGGACATTCCTCCTCACTATAGCAGTGGTACAACTTGCTACCGCAGACCACTGACTACCTTCACGTGTCCTTTGTCCATACAGTTCCTCGTGTATTACTACCTCCATATTGCCAGTGCTGCTAGTCATAGACTTTCCTGAGCATCTCATCACCTGCTATTTCCTGTTCCGTGATCACCCTGCTACCAGAGTACCATATTACCACCTATACTGCTCTGGTAAGCCTATCACCTGGTGATCCCTGGGTAAAGACTCCTAGTGCCCGTGACAGTGACTGTGAGCTGATTCCTATCCGCTGCCTCCGTGCACTACAGTCTTCTAACCACTTCAACTCTACCTTGTATCATTGGGACTGTTAGCTGATTCCTATCCGCTGCCTCCGTGCACTACAGGCTTCAACCTGCAACTCGTCTGTGTTTCATCATCGTGACTGTTTGGCTGATTTCTATCCGCTGCCTCCGTGCACTACAGTCTTCAACCTGCAACTCGTCTGTGTTTCATCATTGTGACTGCTAGCTGATTCCTATCCGCTGCCTCCGTGCACTACAGTCTTCAACCTGCAACCTGTCTGTGTTTCATCGTGACTGTTTAGCTGATTCCTATCCGCCGCCTCTGTGCGCTTCAGTCTTCAGCCCTTGTCAACTCTCCTGTGTTTCCTTGAGTCTGCTGCCACTATTGCTACCCGCTACTCTCCGTGATCAACTGTTCCAGTTCAACTCTGCTCTGGTGTCCCATCGTTACTGCACCTGCTGGTTGCTATTGGCTACCTCCGTGTTCCCGCAGAGACCCGCTGCTGTTACTTCTCAGCGCTACGCATCCATCTACTGCTGATCCGCTCTCCACGCCTTTCTGGGTTCCCTGCTGGTCTATCTACCTGTGCGCTGCACCTGCTAGACCACCGCTTCACCCATCCAGGGACTTTGCATCCTGCCGGCCTCCTGCCATTCAGGTATCTCTGCACTTCTGTCTGACTGCCTTCTCCTGAACCACGGTATGCATACTTCCCATTGACTGTGCTGTGTATTGCATACCTTGCTGGACTGTGTTGGTTCTCCTCTGGAGTGTACTATCCGCTGAGTCTATTGCCATCATTGACTGTGTTATCTCATGCTGGATTACTTCAAGAGACTTTCTATATTGGCAGTGTTGTTCAGTCATTTATACATTTATATTGTGCATATTACTGTGGATCAAAGTCAAGGTGCCCGTGTATATATTGTGTTGCAGTCTCTCCCCGTGCACCTCCTCACATATATATTCAGTGGTACAACTTGCTAGTGGCAGACCACTGACCCCTGTTTCCAGTTTCACCTGCTCCAGTATCCTCTCACATAGCAGTGGTACAACTTGCTAACGCAGACCACTGACTCCCCGGATACCTCCGCTTGGATTCCATTCCTTCACTCAGACAGCGGTACAACTTGCTATCCGCAGACCGCTGACTCTCATCACCTCCTCGTTTCTGTTGGACATTCCTCCTCACTATAGCAGTGGTACAACTTGCTACCGCAGACCACTGACTACCTTCACGTGTCCTTTGTCCATACAGTTCCTCGTGTATTACTACCTCCATATTGCCAGTGCTGCTAGTCATAGACTTTCCTGAGCATCTCATCATCTGCTATTTCCTGTTCCGTGATCACCCTGCTACCAGAGTACCATATTACCACCTATACTGCTCTGGTAAGCCTATCACCTGGTGATCCCTGGGTAAAGACTCCTAGTGCCCGTGACACCAGGCCTCAACCACCAACCACTCCCCACTGTCACCCCCGGCAACCACCAACCACTCCCAACTGTCACTTCTCCTTCAAGATATATATATATATATATATTTTTTAAATCTTTATAAACACTTTCAACAATTAACAAATTAAATTAACAAATTACAAAACATCTCAGTATACCAAATTTCAGCCCTTTCTGATTTTTTTTCCACACACACACTAAGAATTTAGTAGGTCAGTGTATAACTCCGCCCAGCAGGTGGCGCTGCAGCTTGGTTTTATTTTTTTCCACACACACACAGACAGACTAACACACGCCACTAGACATTTATATTATAGATATATAAGAATTGTTTCAGTAAAGTGCTAGCCACACCCACACATTATGTTTGCCACTCCCACTTAGATGGGGGGCGCCGGTGCCTTGTCTTGCCCAGGGCACCAAGATGTCTAGTTACGGCACTGTACTACAAACTCTAGTGCTTATAGCAAACAGACAGCTAAGTCAGCATCCTAGTCTGGTCTTCCCTGCCCCTTTCTGAATCTATGGCCTAAACCCCAGGAAACGGATGAAGAAGTGGAAAAATGAACAGTTCTTTCCTCCTCAGTTGTCCCACGTCAGCCATACCCATTCCTCCAATTGTTCTTATTGCCATATCATCAAAGTCACCATCCCTCAAAAATTCAACAGATAAAGAATGTTTACTTTAATTTTAAAACATTGTTGCTTATTAAAAAACTGGTGAAAATGCTAGCTATGGAGGAGAAATCCTGAATTATCATGGAATCTGAGTCATTCCGAAAAGAAACCTCTCTTTTTCTTTAGCTACTTTAGGCCAGTCATATTCCATGGCCCCCCTCACTGTAGTGTAAACTACCATTGTAATGAGGTTTCATTAGTACAGGGAAAAAGCTCAAAGAGAAGGAATCTTTTCTTTCCAGGCATTTTTTGATACACTCTGCTATAGAGTGTATCTAAAAGCTCTCAAAGATAGAGAAGTGTAATATGAATGTTTAGATCTTTAATAAATATTGAGATAATAAACAAGCACACAAAAGTCATTTTCTGAGAACACTTGAGCTACAGTTACATGGTCTTCTCTACTTCTTCAAGACATATTAAAGTGAATTGGGGATCCTGGTTGTAAAAAAAAAATCAATATACATTAAAGAAAAAAACCTTGACTCTGTGTGTTTCTCTTAGTGGAGTGTGTAGTTTCCTATGTAAAGAAGAAATGGCCCATCACTGCAGCAGGTGAAACAATATCAACTGTGTTTTCTGGTTTTAGGTATGAATCAATTAGTCTCTAGTGATAAAATATCTGGCACATTCTCAATTGAAACTTGCTCAACTTTCGTAGGTCTCTAAAATTGAACGTAAAATTTAAGACATGCAACAGTCAATAATCTTGGGTGCAATATTTTGATAGAAAGAGTGACTTAAGAAGTCAAATGCATTACAATAAATTTGTTTTCTCTCTGCAAGAGAATTGAAAACCTTTAAGATGTTGAATAAGAAAACTGATACCACTGCTTATCTGTCTGAAAGCTAGCAGTGTTAGAAAACCTGGTAATTGAAAAATGGATAGCATTTGTATTTGAAGCTTTTTATATAACCTTTGAAGTGTAAGCCTTTTGGGGAATAAATTGCTTTTTGTAACAAGAACAATGTCAGATTTCACATTTGGAAAGCATGCACTTAATTCATTTTCAGACTGAAAAACTCATGTTGTCTTGTTGGGGAAAACATTGCAAAATGGATTAAGCTTCACCCTGGAGAGATGATAACCTAATATAAATAACTACAGGCTGATCTTTATTAGTTACTGAGCAAATATAGCTAGCTAGGACAGGCAACCTTCAGTGATGATTGATCAACAATATTGTCTCCTGAGAGTAACTTTGGGGTATTTTGGATATTAAAGTTCATTCGGTTGAAGGGAAAGCAGTAGAACCTTTAAGTAAGTGTAAATATATCTTACTTAGTGGCAGTGCATACAGATAACACACAGAAGAATAATGATACTATATTATGGGGTTTTACTGCTCAATCTATCACAATAAAATCACAAAAGGAGATACTAACAATATCTTTAAATTAAAAAAAAAATGCTAGCTATTTGAATAAAACAAAATACTATTATTATTTATATGGTCAAAACATATTACACTGCAAATAGATTAACTATCTCATGAACATATGGTTTATTCTTCCTGCTTACTTGGCCAAGACAAGTTTCAAGTTCGAGGTACTCCTGCCTGATAGGGAATAACTCTTTTTCTTTTGTTTTAGTTTACCACAGTATTTATTAGTTTTCTCAGAAAATATAGAGCTTTGTTTTGGTAACATATTGGAATAAATATGTTTTTATTAAGTCCATTATATGGGAGCTAATAGGCTAATTTATAAAATATACACCGATAGATTCTGATAATAGATTCTGCTATTTGTTATTTTAGGTAGTTAGTGCAAGCTCATGAATTTACCTAAAAATCTATTACCTGGTCCAGTGTATAGCAATATTTAGTGCATTGTATTTTAAATTTGAATGAGTAATAGGTTTTACAAATCAACTTGTATTTTCATTTTTGCTTTTAAATTATTTATATTTTTTTAGGTTATAGTTTTATTATTCTTTCCTTTAACTTGACTAATACCTATTTTATTTGATGGGTTTCCTCTTCTGCCAGCTCCCAAAATTTCTGTGTACACTAGATAAAATAGAACTGCCTCTTTTAGATCCCATTTACATGGTCAGACAGTAATAGCAGGCAGGAGAAACCTTACACATGTCTCTCCTACACTGCCCTTGGGTTGCCCTCTGCTGGGGAACTGCTTATGATGTCACTGCAGTGATTTTGCAAGATTTCCTGTTGACATGAGGAAGCAGCACATAGCATTCTCTTTAAATGCTGTATGCTGTAATTGCATACTTACCTACTCTCTTGAAATGTCTGGGAAACTCATGAATTCTGTGTAGGTCTTACAGACTCCCGGGAGAGCAGGCCATTCTCCCGCATCCTGCCCACTTCCTGGTAAAGAATGGAAGTATGGGAGCATCCATTACGCGATTTGTGGTGAATCACATAATTTTGGCCCCATCCCCACATCAAAATTACACTTTCACGTCACTGAATTGCCACGTCCCCTTCTGCCCTCTTCACCTCCCACGGGGACTTTCAGGAGGGGAAGAATAACATTTTGGCAAGTATGTGTAACCGAGGATCCCCACTGTCATTGCAAGCCCAGACTAGTTGTGTCTGAACTTCTTAAAGGGAAACTTATTGCACCATAGAACGGAAAGAGCACTTAATAGCAAAGCTCCTGAACAGAATCTGCAGAATCAGAATTAAAAACAAGGAATGGGTTAAAAACAACTATTTAGCAATCTGAAACATGTGAATATTTTCTGGGAAAAAAAGTATTAAACTATATAAAATGACAAGGGCATATTTTCCAAAAACCAGTTACAGCAGGGAAACTGTTCTCAGAACCTTATTCAGCTTTGTGTGGGAAAATGAAAACTTTGAACTAAAGATGAAGAGGCACTTCTTTAAACATACTTCCCAAACTCAAAGTAAGGTAGGCAATTCTCCCAGATCCAGCTTCACTTTCTTCTGTAATTGGTGGAGCATTGATGGCACAATTCAATGCAAATCACGTAATTATGCTCCCTCTGTACGATGATGCGGGGTGCGGGCCATGGTGACACAAAATACGTCATCATGCTCCTGTACTTATTCCTTTCCAAGATTTCCCAGAGGTTAGGTCCAAAAACTAGGCAATTATGTAATTGCTTATTAGTCAAACTTCACCAGTATCTACCTGGATAAAATACTAGAGGAACTCCTAAATTATCTTGCCCATGTAAGTAATACATTTGGCAAGATGCTAAAAGTATTAATTACAGTTAATGTGGCAGAGTATCCAAGTGACCAGATTCTAGCCATACTACAGGGTGATTCAAAAGTCGCAGTACACCCTTTTATTTCAAAAACTCTACAGGAAATTGGGAAACCTGAATACTCCAGTAAGGTATGGGTGACGTGGTCTATCTTTTACGGTATGTACCAAACATGGGCGCCATCTTGAAATCGGCCAATCGGCCAAATTCCTGTAGAGTTTTTGAAATAAAAGAGTGTACTGCGACTTTTGAATCACCCTGTATATACTAGCTAAATTATTTAGAACCGTGGGAGTCTACACCAAGCTATTGACTTGAACAAGAAGGGGTTCCTAGTTGGTATGGTGGACTTATCATTTTAAATCCCTTGGATTGAAGAGGATGTTGCAACACCCAGCTATTTGCTCGTGTAGTAGCACTAAGGCCTACACATATACAGCACACCCATAAAATTCTTAAGTGTAGGAGATTTAGAAAACTGAACCTAATGCCACAGTAGAATTAGGATTTTTAAACCCTTGAATTAAACAAGAGTAAGAAAATAAAAAACCCATCTGTTTGCTTATAGGGTAGCAATAGGGCAGACACAGCACACCAAACACAACTTTGAATTTCAGGAGATATGGAAAACCATACCTTAGTCACAAAAGAAGTAGCTTTCTAAAACACCCAGCTGTTAGTTTATATGATAGCACTAGGGCATCAAACACAATTTTGAAAATTAGAAAATTAACAAACTTAAGATAGTGCCACAACAAAGTAAGAATTTTTTAAATATTGCAGGAAAAAGAGAAAGAAAATGGAACACCCAGCTGGTTGCTTACACAGCAGCACAAGGGCAGACATAGTGCACCAAACACAATTTTGAAACTTAGAACCCTTGGAAAACTGTACCTAATGAAATCACAGCATTAGCATTTATTGAAACTCTGGGTTTGAAGAGGAAGTTGTTTTCTACATGTACTAGGGCCTAAATATACACAATACACTCATACACAAGTCTTACCTTTAGGAAGATGGTAGCACTAGGGCAGACACAGCCAAGGGTGGATTGGGGACTTAAAGTGGCCCTGGAAAAAATTCTTGAAGTGACTTCATGTGGACGGGACCTAATCAAATGTGGGTGGGTCCAACACAAAATTAGGCATAATTTAGTACTACTGGAATTTGGTTGTAGTATCATTTAGGAATACCTAGAAGTGATGACTTAACACACAGTGGGTCACTTCTAAAGCAATGAAAGGAAAAGACTGCCAGTCATGTGTTATAAAAATACATGAATCCTTTTGCATGATCTGCAACTGGTTTATGCCTCTCTGATCAAACTTGTTTAGTTGCCTACTAACACATTCTTACAATATTGCTTTCATAGAAACATCTTACTTTGTTTAGTAAGTTTAACTATTATGAAACATGTTGGCACAATCGTATCTGATTAGTCTGCCAGAGCAGCATATGAGCACCTCACTGCACTTTTGCATCTTTCCCTGAAATAATGAGCTGCAAACTAACAGTCAAATCTCTCTTTTAATATATAAAAATGTGTACTGTATGTTTCAAAAAATGCATTCAAAATAATCCTTATAATAAATGGTAATCCAGTGTGATCACAACAAAGGTGAAATGCTTCAAGCATCTGCAAGAAAACACTTTATTTGTAACAATTGTGTATGAGCCCTAAATGTGCCCAGTGGTTGGTGGTGGTTTGAATTAATAACAGTTCAAGGAGGGTTTGCACACAATGGTATAAGTGAAGGGGAGAGCTATTCCAGGGGTTTATGGTGATATAATAAGTGCAAAGGAGGCAGGATTAATAATATTGTCATTACAAAGGGGGCTGGTCGTATGTTCAACAAAGTGATCTGAGATTGGGATCAGTGCAAGGTAGAAGGCAGGCAATGGAATCAATGCAAAAACCACTAAAGTATGACCAGAGCTGGAATAAGGCTTTTGGGGAGCCCGGGGCACTTAAAACAGAAGGGTTATCATTTTGGGTACATTTTAGACAAATTCACAAGCAAAATTGTGTGCACTACTGTTAGGTGCACACAGCTCTGCCTTCATGAGCAGTACAGTGTGAAGTGGGACATACCTCCCAACTGTCCTCGTTGTCGGATCAAATCGTGACTAAGCAAGACAGTCACCCAAATGCGGGACTGCCCTAACAGATTCAGAACAGTTGACAGACTGTCCTGCTCTCTCCTACCTGTTCTTTTCACTTTCACCACCTGTGGCTGCTGGTTTCTTTAGATGAGTTGCTGCTTGTCTGGATCCTGGAATGTTGGATGCCCTATTTGGAAAATATAAATGGGTACATGAAATTTAGAAAACTTCAACCATCCCCTGTGTCACAAACGCCCAGCCTGTCACCTTAGTCACTGAGCAATGATTACCTCTTTTCTGCCCCCACAAAGGATTTATTATGGTGTTCTTACGTTCACCAAAACCACTTAGTAAGGCTTCACACTTAAATCACATACACATGTAGCATGAACCTCCCTGGGCTTCGCAAGTTCACAAAGAATCACAGAGAATACACTAGGTAAAATTTATTTAATCTGAAAAATGTTTCCAAGGCTTAGTTACAAAAAAGTTAATAAACAGACATACAATAAGTTTCAGAAATAAGTTTCAGAAATAAAATAGGAAATAAAACCAGAGTCACTGCTTACTAGTTAAGACTTGGCGTGTGTGAGGGAACACAATTGAGAAACATAGGACATTTCAGTCTTGATAGACCCCCTTATGAAAATGCACAATGTAATGTCTAAAGCAGAAGATTTTAAACCCTTCTCACAGGCTCTTCACCCCCACCTTAGGAATTACTATTTTAATTAAATCAGAATAATTCCCAAAATGACAGAGCTTTCCTGAAATGAGTTATGGATGTCCTGAGATCTGAAATGTTCACAGGCCTGAGTTCTCACCTCTGCTCATTTTGCTTGGCGGTCACATCCACATTTTCTGCATACAAAAAAACTCCTCAGAGATGCTTATCTGTCCCTGGCTAATTTCAAAATATTATTGACACTTGCCAGACTCATGTCATTTAGCAGAGCACACCTTGAGATTACATTACAAGGTTACATACACTATAAATTGTTATACCTGAATATTAAGGGAAAATAACAATAGTACATAATCGTCACACCCGACATTAAATCATTAGCACACACATTTAATAATTAGGCCTCTCTCCAGACCCAACATTAAAATAATAGTGTTCTATTATCCCTGCGCAAAACTCGATGCTGGTGCCCTCTGAAAGTAATAAGTGAGAAAATGATGGTTCCGAAAAATTTATTAAATGTGGTGTATATCAATACATGTAAACAATTGTACAATGCAGAAAGATTGATCACTCAATATGGTTAAAAACAATACAAACAAAACAAAAAACAGCAAGACAAAAGTATAAATGAACATAAATGGTTATGATCAATAAGCATGAATTACCACAAAGTGGAAAGAACGCTGTCCAAATGCGTCCAAGCATGAGAAAGTGAATGGTAGGCACTCAAAATAATAGTCCAAATATGCTAAAATACGTTGTATGAACCAAATCAGCGATGACCGTCACAAACACAAAGAAAGTCCAAGCGTGCTAAACTAATATGAATGTGAATCAAACATGCTTCTCGTAGTCGACAGAGCAATGTGAATGATGAAGGAACATGGGCAAAAATATGCGGTCTGAGGGTATGGGGATGCAGACTTACCCCTTTCTTAGGTCAATTAGGTCCTAGACTCTGTTCAAGTACTGACTGCACACCGTCTTCTCCTTCCAGATGTATTAAGTAGTTCCCGACAGTGTGAAAAGTCTATGGTGCACATGCGCATGCGTTCATAGCGGAAGTATGCTGTAAACACTTTCGTAGGATAATAGAATAAATCTAAGATGGTATTGTGGTATAGCAAATCATTTCAGTATATAACCCTACAAGTTTCGGCCTAGTTGGGCTTCCTCCGGGATATAAGAAGCAAATGTCAGTCATTGACTAATCTGTACCATAATATAGTGGTGTCCAATTAACATATCTACTCCACGATTGGTTCTTTGCGCTTGAGTGAAAGGGATGGAGAACCACCTAGTAGTTCCTCATTAGTCTAGTTCACATACTTGTAAATAAACTAACTTTCTACCTTGGTCTCAGAAATAACGATTTCCTATATCAAAATATACACAATATCAAAAATAAGTACATTGGCAATTATATAAATAAGAGCCCTGCGCTATTTCCTTTAAATAAATGTATACCATAAGTTATTTATAAGTGATCCAATCACACTCCTCCCCCCTGTCCATGTGGCAAACAGTGTGCCATGTCCGAACGATTTGGCACCTGGTCCGCAGTCCCCTAGGGTTACCGGAGGTGACCCGGAGGATTCGACTCTTCCTGCCGAGACAGTCCATCCACATTGCTGTGAGTCTTTGCTTGCTTGTGAATTATGTCAAAGTCATAATTTTGAAGTGCAAGGCTGCAGCTCAACAAACGGGCAATTTCCACTGCGGCGTGCTGTAGCCATTTTAAAGGATTATGATCAGTCACCACAGTAAAATGTCATTCATACAAATAAGGTTGAAGTTCTTTCACTGCCCACACAATAGGCAAACATTACTTAACACTTGTGGCATACCCCACCTCCCGGTTTAGAAGTTTCGCGCTCAAATAGGCCACAAGGTGCTCTTGCCCATCTTGCACCACCTGGCTAAGTACTGCTCCCAGTCCATACTGTGACGCATCACTTTGTACAATAACATCCTTGTTATAATTGGGCGCGAACAGTACTGGAGCACGTACCAGGGCTTCCTTTAACGACTGATATGTCAGCTCACAAGCGGGAGTCCAGTCAACTACTTTGGGGAGTTTATTCTTAGTGAAATCTGTCAGGGGCTTCGCTACAGTGCTAAAGTCTGGAGCAGAACGTTTGTAGTCCTATGCATTCGTTAAGAATGCCAGTACATGTAACTGTTCAGTCTCGGATTGTCACTATCTTAGCTGGTTCTGACCTAACCCTTCCTCCCCCCACACGATCACCCAGGTACTCTACCTCTGACATCCCCATCTGGCACTTCTCTGCCCTAACAGTCAAACATGCCCACCCAATCTTCCCTAACACCAGCCCTATTTGCTCCAGATTATCTATCTAAATCTTACTGAAAATGGAAATGTCTTTATAACCCCCGAACTCTGTCCAACTCATTTACAAAAGCGTTAATATAGGGCAAGGGGTAGGTATCAGACATGGGCACAGGCAGGGGACCTACTATGTCCACAGCCACTAGCTGAAAAGGTTCCCCAATTATTGGCAAGGACCTGAGGGGAGCACAAACATTGGGGCGCCCGAGACGCTGACACACATCACAGGACCTACAGTAGGCCCGGACGTTTTCCGACATTCCAGACCAGAAAAAGTTCTGTGTCAGGTGCTTCAGTGTTCGGTCTCTGCCCTGGTGTCCTGCCATAGGGATTTCATGGGCAACTAACATAAGTTGCGCACGAAAGCCCCATAGTACCACCAGTTGAACTTGTTCCTGGAATGGTCTATCCCCATCTACCTTCCTAGCTACACAGTACAGCAACTCTTTACGCCAGGTCACACTCCCCACCTTCATCGCTGGATGGCTGCTGCCAGCATGGTGCCTCATGCCTTCCAGTGAGGGATCAGAGAGTAGTGTTGTCCTGAACTCTTCCCTGCGGCCCTCACTATCTTCTAAGTCAGGATATGCTGCAGGGGGGTCTATGTTGGGGTGACTAGGGTCTGTCAAAGTGGGGTCAGTCAAGGGAAGGTCATTGTGGTCAGCTATACTCACCGCTCGAGCTGTCATACTGCTAGGGACAGGAGCATCACCGGGCACCCCCACAAGATCAGGTTGGCAAGAGACAACATCCTCTGCATTGCTAGCAGATGTAGTGTTTCCAGGGGCAAAGGGCTGGCTGTTTCCTGAAGAAATGGCAGATGTGGTCTTTTCCGCTGGGCTGGGTTGTGCAGGTGTAGATCCTGAAGACTGTAGCTTAGCAGCTTGGCTCCGGGTAATAGAGTTGAGAAACGCGGTCACAATTCCACCCCCAACATTGTTGCCCAAAATCACATCAGTAGGGAGGCCATCCATAACGGCAACATCTCGCAACTCATGGCCATCTCCCCAGTCCAGATACACCCTTGCTACAGGCAATTCTTTCTCCAGTCCATCTGCCATGGTTACTTTGGCAGTGCGATCCTGCAATACTGCAGCAGGATCAATAAGATGTGGACTCACAACAGTAATTGAGGGCCCTGAGTCTCTCAGTTCTTCACCCTGCAGGTGTCCCACTTGGACCAGCTGCAGGTTCCTCCACATGTTTTTGGGGGGTCTTTTGGACACACAGGTGACTCTCCACTGAGTCACCTTCAGACATACCACACTCCATTGGGCTGGCAGGGGTGGAAACAGTCTCTAATGGTTTACCTTCGCCAGTTAAGCAAGTCAGCCGTGCCTCAGGACTCGGATTAGGGGCATGAGTCTTGGGTGCTGGGGCTGTGGGACAGTCCATCCTTAAATTACCGCTTTTCCCACAATTGTAGCACTTCTTCTCCACACTGGGCTCTGATAAATTCCAGGGACAGGGCGGGGCGGTGGCTGGCGAGTGGTACCCGAAGGGTTAGGTACTTGCTTTTGGGTTTGAGTAGAAGAGGAGTGTCCCCCTGTTTGTACAGTCCTTTGGGGATGGCTGTTGACTTGGCACTTCTGGCAGTGTGGCCTCACTGACACATACTGATCCGTCAACTGGGCCTCTTTTTCCAGGTTTGCTGGGCTACAGTCCAAGACCAACTCCTTCACCTCCGGCGCACACCGGCGGTGAAATAGCTCTCTGCAAATTAAATCCACTAATTCTTCCCAGGACTTGGTGTCCGATCCATTAATCCATCTTATTGCCGACTGTCGCAATTGGTTGGTAAATTCGGCATGGCTGATATGGGTGCTTTTAGCCAAGTTCCGAAACTTCTGCCGGTAGGTCTCCAGGGTAATAACATAGCGCTTAAGGAGGGCTTGTATTACCATGTCTTAGTCCGCACAGTTCTCTGGGGCAACTCCGCGATAAGTTTCCACTGCTCGACCTTGTAGCGGGGGAACCAGTTACTTTACCCACTCCTCTTTGGAGGCTACAAGACATTTCAAACACCTGCAAATGTCCATAAATATCTTCAACAGTGTCATCAAATTTGGTAAAGTGAAGAGATCCCAGTCTGGATGCAGCAGATGACATTTCACGGGCTGCTTCAGGAGATGGTGCCCACTGATTGCCCTACAACTTGATGATAAGCAACCTCTCTGACTAGTTTTGTCTCCCAGGGACCCCAGCTGCTGCATTAGTACAGAAAAGTTACCCTCATCACGCTGTTGAACTTGCATCACTGGTTCACTCTGTGGGAGGGGACTGTTGCTGGAAACAGGTGCTGTGTTATGGGATGTTACTGCAGGTACCTCTAGGTGTGAAGTTAACATCTCCTCCAGGTCACTGTCAGCTTCCTCATTTGCTGACCTAACCCGTACTGCGCATCCCAGGCTCTCAGCGCCTTTTTTTATTTTTCTCCTTGTCGCTATGTAAGAAATTTCCAACTTCTTTCCTTGGCACAGTATCTCAAGGTCTGCCTTGGATATTTTATTGTACTTTGACATCCTGTGCATTCTCCTGGCTGCAGTTATTCCTCTTCTGAATAACTCGGCTCTCCTGACTGGTGCACGAAAAGCCTTGCGGGGTTATTCCGCCCCTTGCCACCAGAAATCTGTGACAGGATGGACTGCCTATGCCACCCTGTCTGTTCCTGCTGGGAACCGGCTGGGCTTACTTTGCCACCGTTCCCATTCATTATCCCAAATGCGCCCTCTTGCCGCAGTAGGAGGGCGCCACAACTGGACTCCTTACCGGCATCCAATACCGGGTTTCTTCTGGGTAAGTGTACCTTGTTACTGGCGCACCTGGGCTGGTATTCCTGGCCTCTTTCTATGGATCAGGGGTGCTGTGGATGGATCCCCTTGGCCTATCACACTGACCAGTGCTGCAGAGTAGCAGGCAGAGCGGTGGTACCGAAAAAGCTGGGTCCAACCTCAGAAACAGCCGGAGAACTTATTAGATTTTGGGACTAATCTGCAGGTCACAGGATTACAGCAATATTGAAGAAGTTGTCAAGCAGGGTCTTGAAGCAAAGAGTGATGTTTTATTTCACTCAGGTGCCCTGACAAGGACAGTTCCACTGATTAAAGGTATCAGTGGTCATTTCAGATGGAACATCAGAATGATACATTTCAGTGTACAAGACAGTGCTTTTTATACTGATTTGAACACAGGCTGTTTTTAGAATCAGGATGCAATGTGTTTACACAAACATGGATTTACATGCATTGCAAAGCTAACAATATTTGCGCTTATCTGTGCTATCTTAAAACCTTGCTTTGATATCCTGCAGCTTACAGTTGAGAGCAAGTCTAATTACATCTTCCTATGACCCTCACACGTCAAAAGGTCTAATAAGCATGAGATTAGCATGAGTCCTTCTTCCAACAGTTGCAGAAAACACATTTCCTCCAAAGAAAAGAATTCCCCAGGAAAAGTTGTAAACCCCAAACAAGACATTTCCTTACTCCAAGATATACTAAAGGTTTTCAAAACAAAGGCTTATTGTATCAGAAATAAGGCATTTCCTCTAGAAAGATTAAAACAGAAAAAATAATTTTCTACCCTGGTCTCAGAAATAACAAATTCCTATATCAAAATATACACAATATCAAAAATAAGTGCATTGACAATTATATAAATAAGCGCCCTGCATGATTTCCTTTAAATAAATTTATACCATAAGTTATTTATAAGTGATCCAGTCACAAAGAGTAAATTGCCCTACACTGATGTTTTATTGTATGTTAGCACTAGGATAGACACAATGCAGCAAACACAATATTGGCATTTAGAAGGTTTAGAAAACCATGCCTATTGTCACAGCAGACTTTGAAAATGTTAAAATTTGAAGTAAAGAAAAGTAAGAAGATGGAACACATGGCTGCTTGCTTGTGGTGGTAAATGCTTCAACGATCATGAGAAATCTGACACAGACAAGACCTACAAAAAAAAACGATTTCAGGAAAAAATTACTGAAATCTACACAGACTTACCTGAAAAGCGACTCTGCAGATATCCGATGGCAGCAGAAGGCTGACAGGACCTCCTTCCGAATGGACAGCTCTCCGGCAGTAGTGTCTGACGTCAGTGTGACCTGCATGTATTTTAATTTAAAGTGGCAATGTCAGGACCCCACTAGTTAGGTTAAGCAGCAGGGTCCTGACATTGCCACTTGCCACAGCAGAATTAACTTTTTCAGTAAATAATGGTAAGATGACGAAGCACTCATGTTACTGCTTATACAGTAACACATGTCAGATACAACTGCACCAAGCACAATTTTTAAATAAAGTGCACTTATAAAAGCATGTCTAACGCTACAACCGAATTAGAAGTTTGAAAAGTAAAACATTGCAGTAAAGAAGAATAAGAAAGTGAATCGTTCAAACCGAGCCTAAAGTGGGACACTCAAATTGGCTTTTTTTGGTGGGTTTGCTTGAGTGTGTGAGGAGGAATGTAGTTGTCCACTCCATAAATAACAGAAATACTTAGGCTCTCAAACAATTGTGTGATGCAGAAGTTTTCTGGCATTATTTTTATTATACAGTGTATTGCAGGTGCCACTGATAAATCATAATTTGGTCTGTTGCAGGCCTTAGCTATCTGCTAAATTCATAGAACTGCCCAATTGCTTTCTCAAACTTGCAGCATTAAAAAAAAATTTTGGAAACCAATTGCAAAAATACAAATATGGGTATTGAAGGTAATTTTCTCCAAGGTATCTTGTCATTATACCACAATTCTGATAAATTTCTCTATGTCAATGGGCTTCTACTTGCTCCTTTTCAAATTTCAAATGGCACCGGGAAACGGTTGTTTACTTTCACCCTCGATTTTTGCCTTTGCCGTGTAACCGTTAGCTGTTAAAATCAGAGCGAATATCAGTATCTCTGGTATTTGTTTTGGTAGAAATGAAACTAAAATTGTTCTCTATAACGATGATGCACTTCTTGCCCTTACTACACCAGAAACTTCTCTCCCAATTCTACTTGGAAACCAGATCTACAGCTCACTTTCTGCTGATAAGTTCAATTCCTCTAAATCAGAAGTTTTAAACTTCTCACTCCCATAAATAAAAATCCATAAACACAAAATTAAAATTTAAATGGATTTTCAATATAATATATCTTGACATATATCTAACTAAAAATCATTATGAATTATATTCAGCTAATTTTATCCCTTCCGGAGGTAATATCAAACAAGATTTTATAAGATGGCAACCACTTTTTATTTCTTGGCTAGGTAGAGCAGCTACTATTAAAATAAGTGTTCTTTCAAAACTGTTGGATTTATTTCAAACCTTTCCTCTTGACATCCCTTATACATAAGTAATACCTCATACACAGGCTAATTTCTCTATGGTTAGAGAGTGTTAGGGCTAGATTTACTAAACTGCGGGTTTGAAAAAGTGGAGATGTTGCCTATAGCAACCAATCAGATTCTAGCTGTCATTTATTTAGTGCACTCTACAAAATGACAGTTAGAACCTGATTGGTTGCTATAGGCAACATCTCCACTTTTTCAAATCCGCAGTTTAGTAAATATACCCCTTAGTGTGAACAGCTGCTGGGATCTAAAGGTGTCCAAACCTTTGAATGCAAAACAGAAACAGGTAGATTCAGTGTTATATAGCATCAGTGATGTTCTCAGCTATTGTAACTGTTATGTAATGTAGCGTTATCAAACCTTTGTCATATGTAGAGGTGTATTCTTGGTTATGTGGATAGTCAGTACCTGGTAATACAATGATAATACGTATAATATATAATTAACATGGAATATACCAAATATCACAATATAACAGTAAATCAGGTGTAGATAAGGTCAGAATGCTGTATGGAAAACCTTTGTAAAATTGTGGACTGAAGCTTCTTTAATCTGTAACGTTCATCAACATTCCTCTTTTATCTAAATTTGCTCTTCTTCCATTCTTGATTTTGAGTATCAACAGATGTTATCCTAAAATTATTCTATATATCTGTGGTACTGCATTTTCTCAAAGAGCTGTTATATGGAAATCATCAGACCCACCCTCTATCCAAGCTGTTTTTAGCAAAGTTTGGTATGTCTGCAGATGGGAACATGTCACGTGATTTTCTAAATAATTTTTCTGAGTCATTTAATATTACTTGACTTGCCTGGCTTAATTATTTTAAGACTGATAATAAATTTTAAAATATTTTTTATCATGTATCTAACAGTATAATTTTGTCTTTTCGCTTGCCCATATTCCCCTTTCCAACATTATCTTGTTTTCCTTCCCATATCTGTATAAGTATTGCCAATATCTACTATTAGGCTCCATACCTTTACTCCAACATTCCTGTGCATACTCTTGTGACTGTTTCCAGTGTTACTGACCTGGTCTGTTCTTTTACCTTTCTCCTCTTTGTTGTTTTTGGTACTCCTGATTCTGATAGTGTTGCTGACTCATCTTGTCCTGACATGTTCCAATTAAGCTAGTTGGCCACTCATCTTCTTCTATGCTTGGCACCATCTTGTCATGCCAGGGGGCAGATAAGAGGGTTGTGATCTGAGAACCTATCAGCAGCAAAGCCTAAACTGCCAGCTCCTACTCAGGCATCCACCATACTGTCAGCACCCTCTCAGTTATATATTCCTACTCCACCAAATACAACTGAGATCCCAAGGCTTGCAGAGCCTTCCTGAACTAGTATGCTATTCAATTTCAGCTCCTTCTGGGGAATTATCCATCCAAAATAGTGAAAAGGGCATATAGTAATTCTTACTCTCTTGCCTAGATATTGACTGGGCTTTGCCACTTTGTGAACATAATGATCCCTTTCTGCAATATTGCATCTATTTTCTGGAAACTTTTCCAATGAAACAGGATGTAGTTCTTCAGCTGCTATGGGAATAATCTACCATCGCCAAGCTTCTCATATGGCAAGTGAAGAAGAGTATATATATAATCTATTATTTTAAATTTCATTTTATAATATATGAGCAGATTCAGCCATATTTGAATACGAACAGTCTCTCTGAGCAAAACTCCTGCCCCCACTACAAACAGGAGGTTTCTGCATGCTTTTGTAAGTCTTGAGTAATTGCTCAGCATTAGAATATAAAATGCTGTGATCTGTTTCAGGTGGAAAGGTAAACTCCACCCAGGAAAAAAGGTTTTGATCTCATGTAACAAGAGGAAATGAAGCTCTCTTGGTTGGCTACTTTGACCTGGATTGGACATGCAGAAACGGCTCCCAGGTGCTGGAAACTAATTTTAATGGAATAGTGGTCTGTATATGAGGCCTGGGAAGGCCCTGGCTAGCAAGAAAAATCTTATAATGGAGTTTTGAATGGATTGAATGGAAGGTGGTTGAATCTGGATGCAGATGGTTAGTGTGTGAAAATGAATGATCATTTGTCTTTGGTTTGAATATGGCTGATATATGGGAGTTTGTATACAGATGATAAATGTGAATGGAATTGTCTGATTTCAGATAAAATGGAGTTAGTGCAAGAGTTATTTGGAGTTTCTGTTTGTTTCAAAAGTTAGATTTTGTTTTGCAGATGCTAGAATATAGCTGAGATATGGGCTTTTGTAAACTATTAGTTTGTTAGATTATTTGGTATGGATAGTGTTACCTAACTGCAGGTCTAGTAATAGTGTTGCAATGCAGTGTAGATATAACATAGGTAATTGTATGGTATTACTCTGAATTGTATGTGATAGTGTTGTCTGATAAGAACTGGGTCCTGTTACTGTTGCTATGTTGCTGTTGCATTGGCAATAAATTAGGCCATTACAAGCACATGTGGTTAAGATGGCTGACAATGTGTTGACTCCTGTAATGCTACGCAGTTCCTGGAGTTCTTGCGATGTTTGGGGTGGATTGTTGGTTTAAATGGTAGCATTTGTGTATGTTTCAAAAGATATTTGGATTAGATGTCTTTTGTTTAATATGCCTTGCTGGCTCTCCCTAAATATATGTCTTTTGTGTAAAAGAGATATTTGTGGTGGACTTACAAGTATATTACGAGAGGTTTAAGAACTGGGCCCTGTTCATTGGTAGTAATTTAGGTCATTACAAGCACATGTGGTTAACACGTGCTTGTAGCTTGTAACAAAGCATTTTATGAAGTCGGACATTTTAAGTATTTTGAACTGTTGAGAGGCTAATGGAGATTGTAAATACTGTGTAATGGAGGTGTGTAGCTACAAGATGAAGCCTGCTATGCTGTTTGCTGAGTGTGGCTGAGATCTGGACTTGGATGCATAGTAAATGATAGGATTGTTCAGGAAGTGGTCAGATTATTTAGTATAAAGGTATGTTAGCATGCTTGGACAAAATGGCTCTGTTGCTGTGTTGCTAGAAGTTCCCAAGTAAGATGTTGTGAAATGGATGAAAAAGTGGGTTTTTCATGAGTGCTTAATATGGTGTCTAGCCTCTGTGTGTCACACACACGCACACACACACACATACACACACTACAGTCGCACACCTAGAACAATAGGTAAGCTGACTCTCACACACATCCTTACACATACACAATGAATTGTATATTTATAAAACAGGCAATGAATGTAATGTATTGTACGAAAATCTATACTATACCACCTATGTTTGAAGAGTAAACGAAATCTCTTGAGTTTGTATAAAATATTGTTACACTATCTACTGATTTATAATATATACATACATTTTACAATTAGAATGTTAATTAATAATATAACTCATTTTAAATGAAGCTACATATTGTGCGCGTAAGTTATTATGAGAATATTGGTCCAGTGGATTTAAGGGAAAATAAGAACTATATTTCTTAGGTTGATTCAGAATTACCTTTGTTAGAAGTTGATTGATGGTAATAGTAATAAATTACATTATTAAATGTTCATCCATACATTTGCCAGGCTATTTGGGAGATTAGAACCCCATACCCCTAGGATCACCCTTTTACAAAAGCCAATAAGCAGTCCAGTTTCGAAGTTTAGCTCCTGAACTACAATGAAATAGCGAAGCTCTGGTGGTGATCTTCTTGCAAAGTTTATCTGATCACACAAAAAGCCGACTTGGCATTTTGAGAGCTCCTGTCTTCTTTGGCTGTCTTCACTACGCTTTGCAACAATGGACATTCTTACTACGGTGCATATTCAAGAGAGAAACTTCCCATTTTCCTATGGCCAAGTTGATTCCTTGCTTCCAGATTCCAGTGGCACCTACCAAACAATCCATGTAAGTGGGATGTTCCTCTCTTACCCCGGATGAATATGAAATCCGAATTAAGAATCGCATTTCCATTTAATGTGTTCAATCAGGACATTTGCATGGGGCCTGTCCAAAATGCCCGGGAAACTCAAAAGCATAATTGGCATGGAAGAGGCAATGTTAGGTTCATACATTAACTCTCCTTCCTTTAATTCTTATGCCAGCTTCACTACCCCAGTCACCCTACACCATGCCATAAGGTCAGTTACTATATCTGCCTTCTTGAATTCAGGTGCAGCTAGTAATTTAATTTCTGACTCTATAGTCTCCAACCTGGCTCTTCCTATTTAATTCTATTGAAGACTCAATTTCTTTAATGGTTATTGCTCAAGCCGTCGTTCGGCTATGCCTCTACATTTCCATTACAAATGAGAAATCTTCATAAGGAGATCACTTCCTTCTATGTCATTCTTTCTGGGATCAACCCTATAGTTCTGGGACTCCCATGACTTTCACTGTCCAATACTAGACTGGTATTCTACACAGGTGATCTCTTGGTGTCTAAAATTGTGGGACATCTTATTTATCTTCAATATGCAGCTCTCTCTGATGTTTTAGTAAGTAGAGAGCAGAAGAATTGCACTCTAAAAGGCATCTGGTAAATATATAAATATATTCAGGAAAACTTGGGGCGGGAATTTATCCAAAACTCTACCTCACAGAGGTCTAAATTCCTGCATAGACTATTGAAAACTTAACACAATTACTATTAAAAATCAGTATTTCTTTCCTCATAGAGCCGAGTTAGTTGATTGCATCAAAGGTGTTTTTGTTTTCTATCATTTGCATGTTAGAATTCCCTATAGCCTTATCCGCATCAAATCAGGGGACAAATGGAGGACTTCTTTTAACACCAGGGGTGGGGATTATGAGTCATGTGATTCAGGTTCTGCAATGCGCCCACGTTCTTCCAAAACTTCCAGGATGTTCTATACCAAGTTGTGAGGTATAATTAGATGACATCTCGATTATCTCATACGATGTTAAGGTGTCATGTGGCAGAGGTGTTTTACCGATATCGAGTTCAACATCAGTACTGCAACCTAGAAAAATATTTCTTCGAGCAACATTAGTTACTCTTCTAGAGTTTTGGTCTCCAAATGGATTCTGGGAAAGTTGAAGTGATCTTGATTTGGCCCCTTATCAAAGCTATCAAATAAGCTATCGTTATCATCAACAATTCATCAAGGCACACTCTTCTCTGCTTGCCCCAATTACATCCTTGACATGAGTTATCGCTCACCCTAAAGTATGGCCTCTTGAGACATCTGAAGCCTTTCTGTGTCTGACACAGGCTTTTACTTCTGCACCTATCCTCAAACAACCAAACCTTACAGCGACCGTTGTTCTTGAACGTAGATGTTTCTTGTGTTGGAATAGGGGTGATTCTTTCCGAGTGAGCTGCATCTAGGAAACGTCATCCCTGTGTTTTTTTTTGCCTCACAAGTTACAAATAACAGAGAGAAAGTATATGAGTGGTGTTAAAGAACTAAAAGCTATTAATCTTGCTCTTGAAGAGTGTAGACATTTTCTTGAAGGGGTGTCATTTCCTTTTACTGTCTATGCCACACATACAAAATCTTCTGTACAGTCAATGGCTGTCTGGGCTTGCTGGGACTTGTAGATCCATAAAAATACTTAATCAATTTTTTTATTTTTCATGATTAATCTAGTACCTATTGTCCAAGGGATTTCAGGATGACCCCCAGAGCTTTTCAGCACATATCTGGTTTGCCCTGGAAGTGGCAGCATTATTTTGGACACAATTACCCTATAAAATCCCACTCTGTTCTGATCAGGCTGGAACTGGTTTCACATTATATCAGGAAGAACCCATCCTGTGTGTCTCCATGTTGTAGTGTGACTAGCTCAGACTTGCTATAGCACTGGAGCTGGTTACTTATTTTTGGTGGGATCACAATTTTTTATTTATAGATTTAATATTTCTATATTTAAAATGGCATTTACCATCATTGTCAAACTGATTTGGACAGCACAGTGGCACAGTAAGCCTTGCTGCCTCACAGTGCTTGGGCCACAGGTTTGATTATCTGTGGACACAGGACACTATCTGCAGTTTGTGTGTTTTCCCTGTGTGCATGGGTTTTGCACAGGTGCTCCAGTTTCTTCCCATAGCCCATAAACCATACCACCATACTGCTATTTTAATTCACTTCTGAATAAAATTAACTAACTGCATCTTAATGGTGTTTAAAGCGTATAGGTCAGTGTAGGACCTGCATATAATGTGGTGCCCTTGACATTGGCTTAAATGTTTTGATCAAAATATGAACTAATACCTCATGTTTTCATTTTGCTAGATACACACAAATATGCAGTGTTAAGGATAAGCGATTACAACAACTGTATTTTTGTTTTAAATGACAATGTTGGTCTTGCTTTTGGGGAAGTAACAATGGTGTGATACCTTACCCCTGGGGTTGGCGAGGAGTATGAGTGGAAATGAGGTTGGAGAGATATGGAGCAGTGGAATTAGAGAGTGCTTTATAAGTTGAGGGTGAGAAGTTTGAAAGGGATTCTGAAGTGGAGGGGGAGCCAGTGAAGGGTTTCACAGAGAGGGGAGGCAGATGTAGACCAGAGGCAGAGGTAGATAAGTCAGGCTGCAGCATTACGTGTAAGGGAGAGGCCAATGAGGAGGAGGTTGCAGTGATCAAGGTGGGAGATGATCAGAGAGTGGATGAGAGATTTGATGACCTCGGAGGAGAGGAAGGGTCTGATCTGGGCTATGTTGCATCGACAGGATTGGGCAAGGGATTGAATGTGAGGGCTGAAGGAGAGGGAGGATTCAATGGTGACCCCCAGGCATCAAATTTAGGGTGAAAAGGAGATGATGGTAGAACCAATAGTGATGAAGAGGGTGGGAGGGCGGAGATGAGAAGTTCGGATTTGGCCATATTAAGTTTGGGACATCCAAGAGAAATTGGCAGTCGGGCAGCAGGACACCTTACTTTAAATATCATTTTATTATATCTACAAAATGGAACATTTTTTGTATGCTGGACACTAAACTAACCTTCTTTTAAACTATAGTTCCTTTGTAATAATCTACAGGATATAATCTTATTATGATTCCATACCAGAAATGTTAATGAATTATTACTAGTGTAGCAAAGTGAATAGTTTGCCATGTGTGTTCAGCAGAGATCTCCTTTGCTGTGGCTGTGATGAGTCCTTAAGGACAGACAAACAGAGCACCTGTCCTATTCAACTTTTTCTAGTGGGGGTGGGTAGTGTCAATCTTAGGGAGGAATAACATGGGCATGACAGCTGTCAATCAGGAGAGAGCTGGGGAGGAGCTAATAGATTCTGACTCGGGTAGCAGTTATGGCTGTGGGTAGCAGCCAACAGTTCCATGACTGTCAGTTTGAGAATAAGGAACCAGTTAGGCCACAGTTGTGTGGTTTAACTAAACCTTAAGAAATGGCTTCAACCTGTAATTAATTCACCAGCATGAATCATTAAGCTCCAAGTGACAGATTACTCAGGTCTTGCCAGAGCTCTTCAGAAGTAGATTATGGAAACCGACCCACAAACATGTAATGAAAAAAACACTGGAATACCTGATTAAGCTCATACCAATTTCAAAAGGGGTATAAATGATCCCCTGTAGTTGAATGTGACCAATCTAAGAGTCATTCTGCATGTAAGATAAAGTGTTCATTGTGCTTTAAATTAGGAAATATGGGTCATATGCCAGTGCTGAAGGAGCCAATGGACTGTAGCCTGTCCCTTTCTGGTCCATTTCACTCTTGCTACTGCACTATGAACCAAGATGCAGGAAACCCTTGATTGTTCCGTATGATCTTAAAGGTGGATAGAAAAGTAGAATTGGCTTTGCTGCATTTAGGAAGTAGATTAACCCTTATTTCCAGTAATGTGTTCCCCAAGGCTGTGACCAAACAACTACTTAAGGTTTGGGTCTCCTGCATACATGGAACCACAAATACCTCTGACAGAATCCTGTTGCCAGTCACATGTGAAGGCCCTATGAGATAATGAAGCCCTTTGGCCTGGTAAACTAAAAGCTTCCTGAACTTAATAGGAGAAAATAAGAGCTAATATACCATGGCAAACTCTTTAAACCTTGGAAAGAGGAAACCCAAGTACCAGCTATGATTGGGATTAAAGTTAAGGAGCCAGAGGTACACATAGGGCCAGATTTGTCCACAGGCCAAAGGGTCCAAGCAGAAAAGCCGGTATGCAGGATTAGGGATGCCTTCTCCTTTTTTCCCAGACATACCAATATAATATCCTTAATATCATAGTATCCTTACTTCTCCTGGTGAGATTGTAAACCAGAAGCTGTACATGGTACTAGTGGCTAGACAGGCAGCCATAAAAGAGAAGATGAATAATAGACCAGGTTGGCTACATAGAAATGTCACTGTGAATGTCCTGACAAGAACATTTGAGCCACACATGCAGTCCACGTCACCTGACCTGGTTCTACTAGGGGCTGGGAATTGTAGCAAAGCGAATATCTTACTATGCTATGTTTATTTCACAGTCTAACACAATATCTGCCACATTGTTTGTGGTATTTTTCTGCACCTGGAGCAGTATGGGGCTGTGGAAATACATTTGTTATTTCTGTCTGGGATGTTTTGAGAAAAAAATAATAGCCTTCTGTTTCGTAATAATGATTCTAATCCTGGGAACTTATACCTGCTGTAGATACCCTCACTGTTGTGTTAGGATGATTTTCACTGTATCCTGGTGCAGGTAGAAACCTTGGGTACTTTAACATTCACCCTAGAAGTAGCTGTAAATTACACTTCCAGGGTTTTTCCAACTCTCCATTCCATAGGGGGATATGGCACCTATTAATGTTAAGTAGTAATAAAAAAAATCCTCATTCCAATTAACAAAACATTTTTCTTGATCACCACTACACTTCACAGGGCCTCATTTACAAAGCTCTCTGGATGCACTCTACAAAACACCTTGGTTCTGCACTGATGCACCTTAAAATGTGTATATAAATGTGAACACCTACTCTCAGAAAACTATAAGTCCTACCTTTTACCATTTCAAAGCGCCTTTTTTAAAAATATGTTTTTGTTTTTCTCCTAAAATACTGCTTAGTTTAGCCTCAATTATGGCTTAAATTGATCATGAAAGTAAGAGGAAAATGTTACTGTTTTTATTACATGTACTAATGTTTTGTGTTTAACACTTTCCATTATATTGCTCAGAGAATGCCTAAAAATGCCAAAAGAGCAAGATGAAGGCGCATAATGAATCCCACTAAAAGTATAAAATGAGACCTGAAGACCGTTGTGAGGGTACATGGTTCCCAAATCACTTAGACACGGAATTGGAGGAAAAATAGAAGGATGATTTATTCTGCAGAACAGGATTAAATACCGCACGGCACCCTTAACAATAGCAGGACCAGCAAGTGAGAAAATCAGTTCAAAAAGATCCAGTGGGATATGTTCCACAATGAATCTCTGGCAGAGCATCACCTCTTGGCCAAAGTCAGGCGCTCTGTTGCCCAGCTCTCAGGATAGCATCTTTTATCACTTCATAATCCTACCTAGTTGCAAAAGGTTTCGATTGGTGGGCTTCTCACACTATCCAGCCCCCTCCTTTACCTCCCCCCAGTGTCTTCTCCCCAGTGCCTTCTGGCTGCCTGTAGAGCTCACTAGTGGACATAGGGAGCAAACAGAAGCAACAATGGTAGCTTAATTCATTCAACTCCTCAGTGTCTTCTGTGGAGGTGGAATTTAACCCTTGAAGTGCTTTTCCAAGGAGATACTACATTTTCTTCACTGGTAAATGCTGAGAACAACAGGGCTAAAAAGTGCAGCCCAGGTATGGATTAGAATAAGGACTTGTAACCCTGGTTCCATACACCATGCCTGTTTCTTTACAACCGTCGTCTCTGTGCTAGCACAAAATTCAAGTCCTTTTGCCAAGCTGATCCTTCCCTCAAACCATAGAACACCACTAAAATGTTCCCTCTCCACTGTTCTCTTTTCAATATTCTCATTCTAAAATATAAAATCTAAATTTTTAAGTGCTTCACAAAATAAGTATATTGCAGTGTCTACTCTGTCGTCATCACTGAGTTCAGCTCCTCCCCTCAACCTGTAAAACTTTGGCTCCTCCACAAATGCTGCCACTTTTTTCCATAAAACCTATGCATTAAATGTGCATTAGTAATACTAAGGATTAAGGTTCCTAAAAAGGGGAGGTGGTGCTGCCACTGAGGGGAACCAATTAGGCTAAAGAAGGAGGATCTTAACTTCTAAAATTTGAATCACAATGGGGTGTGGTTTTTGGGTGCAAAAAAGCTAATTATGTGTGTATTGAAAATAAGTTAGAATATAATTGTAAAGGCAATAGATTAAATGTGCATTGGTTAAAATTTAGGTATCTTGTTAAAATCAAGATGCACAACAGGACCAAAGCTCACTTAGTGCATCTGCTAATTTGCACTTTGTAAACTATAAATGTATATTCTAAACATTAGACTGCACACTCATGTTGCAAATAAGTACAGAGTAGTAGCAAAAATTCAACAGCATTTTTATTCCTCATCTGCTACCATCCTACTTGATGATAGCTGGCACAAGCAAGAACCCTGCCTTGCACTAGACATGGACAATTTTGTATTATGTCCTGGTTCGACACTGCTTCAGGAAGGGCCAAGTTAAATCTCCCAGCATCAGAATATTATTATTCTCCACAGTGTCGTAGGAATTAGGTTAGTTATTCTATGCATTGGCCCTATATCATTGAGGCCAGGGTATATAGTATTACATGATAGTTGTATATAAAAAGCGGTCTGGGACTTCTTTTCCAGCAGCCTCAGTGCCAGCACAGAAAAGATGGTTTAAAAAATCTAGAATATCTGCAAAAATGGACTGCAATTTGCATACAATATACATAATTGCCGGATAAATGAAAAAAGTGTTTAAGTATATTACTGATTGGTATAACCTTTATACTTTCTGAACCTCTTCTAGAATGTATGTTGCAAAAAGTGAATACAAGTTAAAATTTAATAGCTTTTTTTTTAAAATGCATTTTGCTACATATTATACGTTTGAAAAGCTGAATGCATAAAATTTGGCTGCTAAAAACATAGTGTAAAAACATAGTGTTTGAAAGAAAATTGCTAAATAATAAATAAAAATGCTAAAATGATCAGCCTATGTTCATAACAACAATAAAAAATGTGCCAAATGTGATAAAATTAGTTTAAGTATTAAATAGTCATACAGACCCCATTGTCCCCAGGGTTAAGTTAAACTTTTTCTATCAACTGTTTTTTTTCTTTCTTTTCTTTTCATTTATGGTGCCCTAGACGGCATCCACGCATCGCCCGCAGTACTGGAATGCCAACCTGGCACTCTAGCACAGAGCAGAGCCAGCAGTGGTATAATCTACTAATGTCTTCTTTTCATTTCAGCCCTCCCTGAGAGACTCAGTGGCAGATTGTAGACTCAATTACTCTCATGTCAGGTGATTATCCTAAGTCTTAATGTAATCTTCCATTCACACATACCATATTTCAATTACGGCAGCTATGAAACAAGCTGTGTATTCAAATCACCAATCACCTTATCACTGCTGAACAATGTCAACTGTAAAAAACGCCAGCTGAAGGCAATTACACATGTGTTCAGAACCGATTATGATTACTCTCTGTGGTATTTGTGATGAGCTGGGGAATGTTCTGAAAATTTAATTTAATGACAATATGCTTGCTGTACAATCCATAATACCTTCTGAATCCAGCATGGGCCTATTAAAACTGATAGGAGCATATTATCACCAAGCTAAAAAGCAGGACTGGGATGGTTACTAGATGTCTCTACAGGGAATGGTAGGTAATTTCTCCACATATTTCTAACAGCAGAAGCAGACAGCTTACAATTCCAGCTGTACTCTGAAGGTGGTCCCTCCCTCTCCAAATCTGTGAGCTACGTTAAGGTGTTTTACTGTAACTGCTTTGAAGAAGAGGACTGAGAACGTATTGAAATCAGTGACAGCTACAACTGTTTTATGTTCTTAACTTTTGTGACCTTAATATGCAGCTATTTTGTTTATTAAGGTTTTTTCCCTTCAGCAGATCTAGTCACCACATGGGATGTCCCATCATTATGAAAAAAAAGATTATGACATATATACAACGTGGCATTAGCACACTGCCATTTGAGGTTGCACAGAGGTCTTTTCTAATGGTCTCCACTGCCTTGTACACCTATTGTTTCACCACTAAAACAGTTTGCCTGTTTAATCACATCTACTGGAGTTCTGGGCAGCCTTACATTTGTAATGAGCTCAAGAGCAGAAAATAGTGAGTGATTTACACAACATCTATCTGAATTTAAATGTCCCCTTAGCTCCGCTAATTTGATCGTTTCACTAAATCATACTTTTCTGTTTGCTTCTTAACCCCTTCCTGCAGTTTGATGTTTTTAAATACCGTGACTGGCAGTGCCACTCTGCAAAATAATCTGTCCACATCCCAAATAGACTGCGGCTTTTGCTTGCTTCTGCAAACACAAACATTGCTTGATCCCACTGGCAATGACAAACATTCTCTGCAGTTCAAGCCTTAATACCTTAATAGACCTAATGCTTTCACCATGTGACATTTAATGCCCTCATAATAAAATAATATATCCAATTTAAATAAAAGACCATGTGGTGTGTGTGTGTGTATATATACATATATATATAAATATATATACATATATATATATATATATATATATATATATATATATATATATATATATATATTTAGCATGTTGTCAATGGCACAAGTGCTTCAAAACTTAAAGGTGAAATAGTTGAGGTGCAAAAAAACATTCAGGGGCTCATATTGAATTAGACTCATTTGTGCCCTGACGGTAAGCATGAAAGGACAGATGAATGAAACGGCGCATTGTCATACAGATGTTCACTAGCAGATGCGCCAGGTTTATATCAAGAGTAAAAAGTGTTTATACTTACCACAACCCGATTGCAGATATATAATAAAGATGTGGCTTCATAGTATTAGCAGTTAATGCTAAAGTTGCATTACTCTATTTTTACACACTATAATAATATAATGAAGTAATGAGAAAATAGTGTATTAACACTATTAATAATAAATATCACTTTTACTATATAAAATTTAATTAAAAACAAGCATCTGTTTTCCTCTTGAAGAGATAAATGGGAATCTTCTTTCCTGCCACAGTCCAAATGGAAATATCAATTAAGAAATGTGAAAGCACAGTTGAATCTTCATATAATATAGCAGCTCACAAGCACCCACATGAGATACGCCTCCTGACAGGTGTATATACATCTGCATCCAGGTCTGCCTTGTAATTATGTGAACATGCCATTACTGTACTCGGCCTACGCTTGACACCATTTCCCTCCCCGATCTATCTCTCCAGTTGTAAAAGGTCACAACACCCAACTCAGCACCTTGACCGAGAGGGACCACATCCAACATACATATGTGGAGATTGGGAGCACATTGAAAGAATGGGACTGGACCAACTTGGGAAACACTGCAGATGTGTGATAAGATATAACCAAAAGGCTGTGCAATAAGGGAGGCAGATAATTACTGTACAGCTATTGTGGAGTTAAGCTATTTTTTTCGGAAGGATAAATTTAAACTAAGGTCTATAAATGCTTTTACCATATGTTGATTTGATCACTCTGATTCATAGACAATTGGGATCTTAAAGGGGGGAATTCACAGTATGTAAGGGGGAAATTCACAGTATTTAAGGGGGGAATTCACGGTATTTAAGTGCACTATTACCGTTATTACGGAAATTTCAAAGCTGGCCTTTTGCTTGCAGCTCCCTGAGGCACAAGCAGAACGCCGGGGATTTTACTAAAATAACGGTAATAGAGTTTTTGCAGCTAATCTGGGGTGAATTCAATTCCCCCAAAGTGTCACATAAATTGGTGCACCAGGAAATATGACAAAAAACATTAACAAGGTTACAGCACACTGTGATTTTTTAACAAGAACTGTACTTGGTATTTGAGGACTGTTAATTATTTGCTTTTAACAAGTTGAATGTTATGTGATATATATGGTTATTCGATTTAATATTTAATAATGATTGTCCACTATACACTTGCTACATTTTAGACACAAGTTTTACATATAAAACATTTGCATCTATTAACTATATATCTATAGGGTGGGTCACCATCCACCCTTTAGGCTGCATAATGGGGAAAGTGCTAGTAAATATAAATACTATTGTAAGGAAAAAGTAGTTGTAAGGGTAAAATGCTACAAAATATGCATATACGTGTTTTACATTCAACTCTACATGAGCCCCTTCAGTTGTCAAGTGATTAATGAAATAGCAGGGTTTTTTTTGTTAAAAAAATGAAATTTGACTATAAAGGTTTTACAAATTGTTAATTATGTCATCCTCTGGATTTTATTGTGACATAGTTCATAAAATCACATGACAAATTAAATCAATATGACAATGATAATGTCACACTTTAAGTCCCAACACAATCTATTAAATCACTGATCATGACTTAGAAATTCGGCAATTGGTTTGCTGGTTAAATCTGCTTTTCCTATAGAAAGTTCCTCTTTTCTCTGCTCCCAGAAATCTCTCTCTCTCTCTCTCTCTCTCTCTCTCTCTCTCTCTCTCTCTCTCTCTCTCTCTCTCTCTCAAGCATTGTTTTTGATTTTATGCTGCTTATTTTGTTTTTGCTACATGGATTTTTTTTTTCTTTAGGTAGATACCTAGTTTATAACTCAAATTTAATTATGCTGATTATATTAAACGAATTTCAGCCATGCAAGGATATTTAGAAGAAAAGACAATTTTAGGTGCGGGTGGTATAAAGTATACAACATTAATTTCAAACAAAGATACATTTATATGACAGGCACATTTCTATCCTTATGTGCATAATATGTACTACAATCATTTAAACCCAAGCATAATGGTGTACTAATTTAAGTGAAAAAGACATATGTAAAAGACAGGCAACTTAGTGTCTCAATTAAAATAAAGTATGTTAAAGTAGTTTAAACCATAGCTATTGCTGTATTTATTTGGGTGAAAAAGAGCTGTTTATAAGACAGGCAATTAGCTGGTCCAATTAATGTATATTTAAACACTCTGCACCATAGCTATTACAATATTTATTTGAGTGAAAATGTGGCATTTAGCTATGTTTGTGGGACGTTGTTATGAACTATATTTGAAAAATGTGAAACACACTATTATATTTATTTGTTATATTTATATATTTATTTGAATAAACAGATATGCTTAAAAATGTAAGCAAACTATAACACTCATAATGTATTGTGCTGGTGATTGTTAAGCAGGGAGAGTACATAGATACATGAGCTATTGCTCTCAAAACAGTATTAATATTTTTGTTTGTTTAATTTATGCAATATAAACATCAAATATTAAGTGTTTTCTACAATTTCAGGGTTTTCCATTATTATTATTATTTTTAATAAATGTCAGTATTTTAACATTCCACTGACAGCTCTGAATACTTTTTCTGTACACTTGCACATGGACATGTGCTTGTTTTTGTGACAAATTTTACTAATGCTGACAAACGGCTCAGCTTCTGAATGAATGTGTGCAGCATGCCCACCATAACAGATATTTCCTTTGGTTTTCATAGATTTTCTATGTCCAAATAAATTTCCCCTGTCATTCTTGTATTAAATCATACTATCTGAATATTTTGAAACTCACCTACTGTGTTATTTCAGAGAAGAAAAGGAATTTACACAATATGCACAATTTTCTGCTAGCACAATAGAGTACTTTTGCTGCCTTGAAACCCCCCATCCCCCATTGTGTGTAAATTGCATACTTAGCTGAATACAGTATATATCACTAACTTGAACACTCCCCATTGAGTGTTTTGTTCGATGCCACAATGCAGTAAGGTATAATGTCTGATTTGGAAAGGCACCTGCTGCATTATTTCAGCAAACAAATAAAGAATATTTTTGTCACAAGTACAATACAGTATTTAACTCCACTTAACAATGTCTGTATATAATATTTTAAATTAAATGAGTTCAAGACATCATTAATACAATAGCTTACACATAAAAACAATAGTCTGATATTTGTTTGATATATGGCCTTGTTTTTATCAGACTTTGGTAGTTATACAATATATGTGGTAGTGGTTATACAGTGGCTTTGTAGTGGTGAAATAATGGATGGGGCAATGGCTGTACACATTGAATTTAGTAGTATATTTCCAATGGATTCAACATTGACTATACAGTGGATGTAATAGTAGTTATAAGGTGCAAACATACTGTCAGTACAAAAGATACAGTAATGAATGTGCTAAAGTGATGACATACTTAGTATGGTAGTAGTTCTTCAGTGGATGCAGTATCGCCTAGACAATGGATCCATTAATAGTTATATAGGGCATGGGTTATGAATGTACAATTAACATGGTAGTAGATTTACAGTTTATGTTATTGTAGCTAAACAGTGGCAAGATGTTGTAGTAGCTAAAAAGTGAATATGGTGGTAGCTTCAAGGTGGATGAGGTTTTAGCTACAGTCTGACACTTATTTTCAGATCACATAAGAGGAATGCCCAACTGTGCCATACAATAACCTCTGCAGAGTGAGTTTTAATATCATAACGGCAAGCCCATATATCTCCCATGTATTCTTTATTAGTGAGTTGTCATTCCTTTTTTAGGATTGTTGTGTAGGTTGGTACCACTCTTAGAAAAAAATAGCAAGTGAGGAGCATGGTTCAGTAAGTTAAAAATAAATAACTTGTATACTCTTATATATTCTTTGAAAGCAATGTGTACTGTACAAATAAATACAGAGTCAGAAGATGTAGTGATTAGAGGGGCTCACCAATAATATTAATAACAACAGTAGAAATCCTTCTCCTGGCAGTCGGCATCAAAAGGTGGTAATTCAAGTACATGGGAAGTTTCTGGACAACTTGAAACTCCCTATAGGTGCGCAGCTGACACTCATCCCTACTGGTAATGCTATTCACAAGTACCCTGCAAGGTGCTACAGATTGATGAATGCCAATTCCTACCCTTTAGTCCCCCACATTTACTGCATGTAACTCTCTGCTTGCACTGGGAGAACAGGACAAGATGAAGAGAGGTGAAGAAGGGTTTGCTGAGAAATGTAATCTTTTCAGAAAATTATGTCAATTTGAAGACTGATTACACTTTCTACGCTAATACAGCAACTGATTATTTAGTCTGGTTTGGAAAAGTTTCGAAAAGATTATTTGATTTTTTTTACTTCTGAATGTTTTT
The DNA here is from genome assembly GCF_038048845.1 of Mixophyes fleayi. Taxonomy (NCBI): domain Eukaryota; kingdom Metazoa; phylum Chordata; class Amphibia; order Anura; family Limnodynastidae; genus Mixophyes; species Mixophyes fleayi. The sequence goes on from NC_134406.1 coordinate 190,746,550, forward strand.
CTCCTGCCGAATAAATGCAATGCTCTTTCTGTGTTTATATAAGCAGGCCGATAAGACACAAATCTGCTGCCTAGATAAAATGACCATCACATCCCACCTTCCCCAAGACTGCACATCCTACCTTCAACATTTATTGCAACCTGATAGTTTTTAAATATTTCAATCTATAAAATAATACACTATACAATTATTTAATCTGGTCTTTCTTTCGGATAAATTCTCAAAACCCATAAACAAACCTATCCCTCCTCAGGTCAGTAAAGTAAATTTTGTACAAAAGGCAACGTAAGCCAAATAAAATTAGCATAACATGTGCATGGCAAATCTGTTGCATACTACACACTGTGACTCTTCTTATATACCTGATTCATTATGGAAAGTAAATCAAAACAAGGAGTAACTTTGCATCTTGGCAAAACCATGTTGCATTGGAGGGGGAGGTAAGTTTATAATGTGATGGCAGATTTATAGTTGGGGTAGGGCATATCCTAGATCAACTTTAAATTTCAGTGTAAACATAAAGCTATCAAGTATTTGTGTGCTGCATGAAAAAACAGTCAGTATTTAACTTATGTGCAATATAATAAATTAATTTGTACCCCTTGCATTGTAGCATGGTTTGTCCAGAAGAAAATGTACTCCTTTTTTTGCCTTACTTACCTTAATGAATCAGGCCCCATTTTCTGTGTATTACTGGTTTTAGTTACACTGTAAATGAAGTCTTGCCCACACAATGTGAAAAGGAAAAAGTTTTAACCCACTTTGTATTCAATGCTCTGCACTTTTTGCCTATTTCAAAATCAGAATCTCAATGTGTATTCATATGGTGACCACATAGTATTTCAATCCAACACTGACTGCTTATATTACATGTGTATGTGCATTACTTCCTGGCCTGGCAGGCTAGGCAACTAACTGTTCATTGTTTTATCTTGACATTAATGTGGTAAAAATAGTGCTGAAGTTGTATTTATAATAATAGAATTTATTGTGTGCAACCAGATTTGCAATATTATTGTTATTATACTTATTGTTTATTTGAGGAATTGCTGGTAAACTACTGTGAAAAGCCTAGGAACTATATCTTATGCAAATAACTGTTTTAAGAAAGTAGATCAGTGAAGTGAATGCTGATTCACTGTAAACCATCCATGTGGCCTCTGTGATGACATCATTTTGTAAACACACACATCATTTGAAAAGTTTTTAAATTAGCCTGTAGTCCATTCATGAGTCTCTCTGTCTGCTGGGACCATGGAGGGAGAGATTGTATATGAACTACTGTGCTGCCCTTTGTAACTCTGTAACATAAAATCTAATCTTAAGTAAATCTATTTTATTGCAAAATCTACACTTGCATGGACAAAATTGAATTATTCTGAAAATCAATTTAACCATAGTTATGGAACTCCTTGGATTTTTGATTTTTTTTCAACTAAATGTACTTGTTAACAGTTCTGGCCCAAGCTACAGCCTCATTGCATTAGTCATCTTGACGTCCCACACAATCAAACGTCTGGTCTCTGCAGTGGCAACTGCATTCACAATCCTGCATGTCTGTGTGGCTCACAATATCAAACAGACATGCAGGATGGATGGGCTCTACTGGGTGCTGTGGTATAGGTATATCAGGAATGCATGTGATGGTGCATATAGCCGCTCGTCAGCTACACAGGCCTCACAAAATCCTGTGTGCCCTGATAGAACATGTTATAAATTTCCTCCTCTCATCCTGTGGCATCAGCTCTCTGCCCAGGGTACAAGAACATATCAGTCTTGGACTGCCTGTCAATCCACTTTAGGATACATTATAGAGGACATGACATTTTACTCAAGGTTATGTAACAGCATAAAGTTGTATACATTGTTAATATTGTTTAGAATTGTAAAAGGTTATTCATGCTGGGTTTTGTTCATTTTAATCTTTAAATGCAGCCTAACACTTCACACAACTTAGTAAGAAGAAGGTATACTATAGTGCACAACTGTCCAATTGATGATTTATGGATACAGAAGCAGCCCACCAATGTTATGATATCAGAGAACTTCTTGGAGAACACTGCCATATTTCATAAAAGATGGTACTTTTTTACCCTAATTATGAATTACACAAAACTATTAATTATCATCCCAACTCATCTCAACTAATAGAACTGTTGGGTTTTATGCTGCTTTCTATTTTCACATCCAAGCAATAATGTGTTTCTAACACTGAACACAACTATGACTCTTTACAATAAGCATCATTTTATTGTGGTTTAAGCTATCCATTAAGACAGTTATGAACAGAAGACAATCATTGGTCAGAGCTAATGATGTTCAATTTCCCTTGGCACATAAGTCAGTAGACTGAGTGCTTTTATGTATCAAGTCTGAGGTGATTTCTATTATCCATAATAATTTACACTAGAGGGGTCATCATATTATTTACATGAGGTTTTATATATACAGGGAGATTCAAAAGTCGCAGTACACCCTTTTATTTCAAAAACTCTACAGGAATTGGGCCGATTGGCCGATTTCAAGATGGCGCCCATGTTTGGTACATACCGTAAAAGATAGACCACGTCACCCATACCTTACTGGAGTATTCAGGTTTCCCAATTTCCTGTAGAGTTTTTGAAATAAAAGGGTGTACTGCGACTTTTGAATCACCCTGTATTAGCAGACCTTGTATATATATATATATATATATATATATATATATATATATATATATATAGAGAGAGAGAGAGAGAGAGACAGAGACAGAGAGACAGAGTTAAAGACAGAAAAGAACAAGCAGTGGAACCTCTGGGCGAGCCACATACCCCCTTCATTATGAAATACTTCCGTATCTACATATTTAAATTATATATTAGGCAGTCAGGACAGCACCATCTATTTAATCTATCCATGTGTATCTTTTGATGCTTGTAAATATGGGGTTAACAAACTCAGGATTGCACACAGTGATGTCAGGAACTCAGAAAGGGCAGCAGGCTTGTCTACAGGACCCCCAGGCTGCAGATTTGTCCTAAGGCCCAGAGTCCTGGGCAGCAGGAATAAGCAGACAGTATGTAGGCTGAAAATGGACATGGATCTCAGTCAAGGCAGTAGTCTGGCAGACCTTGGACAAGGCAGTCATCTCAGAGACCTCAGGCAGAGAAGTCATCTCAGAGACCTTGGGTATGGCAGTCGTGTCAGAGGTTTTGGGCAAGGTACTTGCTTTGGAGCCCTTGAGAAAAGCAGTCTGCCTCAGGCAGGTAGTCATATCAGAGACTTTGGGCAGAGCAGTCAGGGAAAAAAGCAGATACTGGACGTTAAGTGAAGGAGAAAATGACTGGACCCTGAGGAAAGGAGGTAACAGCTGCACTCTCAGGAATGCAGACATTAATTGTAATGTGCAATAGGTTGGATTAATGTGTCTCTCCCTGCTACTTGGTACTCATAGATCAGTTGTTAATGGCAGAAGAAATATAAGGTAACAAGTAGAAGGTACTAATTTCTCAATTAACGCCTGTATATAAGCAAACTCACTGTTAAATACTAAGCTAGTTTCATTGATAAGACGAGTGGCTTATTACAGAGTACATGAAAACACACTGCATTCCTTGTGTGCAGGAGTTTTGCCTGAAAATAGTGTACACATTGCGGTTCACAGTTTATTTATTGCACTTTACCTCCTGCAAAAGGCTTGAGAACTGATATAGCCTGTTGCTTAGGAGTCTGCCAAAATTCAAGCATACGTGTTGAAAGTGGGAACTCTCAAATGGGCAAAGTTTTACTAGCTCATTCTATCAAGATTGTCATGAATTAAGTAAAGTCAGACATCTTGTGAAAGTGCAGAAAACTTTACTATACTTTACTAAACCATACAAGAATTGACAATTGTTTAGAAGCTCTTAAGTCAGAGATATATATCAGGATTACACATTGGTAACAGAGTTTCAGAACTCAGGATAGCACACAGTTATCAGAGTGCCAGTAACTCAGACATGCACATGCAATCCATAGTGTCAGACACTCAGGACTGCACAATGGGGACAGGGTGCCAGGAACTCCAGATTGCACACTAGTGAAAGGGTGCCAGGAATTCAGGATTAGACACTTGGAACAGGAATCTAGGAACTCAAGATTTCATATTACTGACATGGTGCCAGGAACTTTGGATTGCATATTGGAAACAGGGTGGCAGAAATTTAAGATCGTTCTCTGGGATCAGGGGGTAAGAAAGTCAGGAATGCATTTAGTTTCCTTGACAACCCGTGAATCAGATGCTGGACATTCATTAGCATTGTGTGGACTAGACTAATTGGCTCTTTTTGATTTGTTCTGGGGAGTTTATTAGGCTATCAGTGACATTACTCATTGCCAGTTATATAGTTTAATACCCTAGTATCTGTATTATTCTAATCTTCCTGTGTTTTGAAGTTAAAAGATTACACTGTTTGCCACCTGTAATGATCACTGCTTGTTTTACATGTACTCTTGGATGCTACCTACACTGATTTCAGCTAGTTATAGGATATTCTGGTCTGATGCCTACCCTGACTGCAGTTGGTCTCAGTTATTCTGGTCTGCCGTGTCAGCTGCCGTCCCCACACAAACGGTAGGTGCCGGGGACGGTCACCTTCTCTTTTGCCCAGCCGCCCCATTGCTAGACAATGGAGCGCTACTTCCAGGATCCAGCCAGAGGTTCGGGGTCATGCGCCCGAACATCGCCTCTCCGTTGCTAGGCAATGGAGATGCGATTAGCGCTTTCTGTTAGCTGATCTGACCACCGACCCCACAGTCCACCAATGAATTACCAGCTGCCTGTGTTTAAACCAGACTCTGGGACCACTAGTGTGCCATTGTATCTAGCTTTCTAGGCTTCAGCACTATTATCCTGCATACCTGTCTATTTGGTTTCCTGACCCCTGCTTTGTCTGACTGCTTATTTGCATTCTCCTTTGGACCCATCCTGTTTCTCCAGTTTGACCTTCGGCCTCCTGACTATCCATTTGCCTTTTCCTTCGGTACCTGTATCTGCCCGCTCGGTTTGACCCTGGTTTGTACAATTCTGCATGTCTCAGCAGCTAAACTCAAATCTCCTTGCGGGGATCCCCGGTGAAGACCTGAGGCATGGTTAGACTCCGCGTCTCCCAACGTATCAGCGGCAATACTTGTAGGTAAAGCCATCAGGGTATCCCAGTTCGTGACAGTATACTCTGGCCATGACCTCTGTAGATATGCTCAGGCTACTTATTTGTCCAAATAAATTCTGGAGACCAGCGCTCCATGTGAAGAATACATTTGAATTATTGCATCTAAAAATCCAGGTCAAAATTACTACATCATAGCATAGCAGCATACAGATTGTAGCAAATTAGCTGCATAGCAATGATATTTTCATTACTAATGTACTACTGCTTGTATGCTGATATGCTACAATGGGGTAATTTTGACTAGGATTTTTAAATGCAATACTTAAAAACTGTTTTTATACGGAGTGCTGGTCTCCATAATTTATTAAGAGAAACACGGATGCAATTCTATTTTGACCAGGCACCCACTATTATTGAATTTGAGGTATTGTTCAGTTCTCTGAATTCTGTACACAAATATATATATATATATATATATATATATATATATATATATATATATATATATATATAAATATATATATATAAATAATTTTCTCCTCTTTATATCTAGATCCTTTCTTTCTGTCAGTTTTGATGTGGTAAAAACTGAATGGGTTTTGGCAACCTGATGAAATCTCAGGAAATTGTTGGAAATTCTTCTGCTGGCTGTATATCAGGCTTACAGTGAAAAAAGGGAAAGAAAAGCATAAAAGAAGGGCAAAAGGCGAAATGGTTTGTGTCCATTTAAGAAAAAATCAATAATAGCATAAAATTGATTTACCGCTTGTCATAAAACATAAGTAAGTGCTGGAAAATAGAGAAAATTGAGTCTCAATTTAATCTGCTCAAAAGCCACACTGTACTGATGAAGTGATCTGGGGAGAATAGCAACATAAAACGCAAAGACAGATACTTAATTGTCATATTAAAGACTCTCTCCTTTTCACGTATAAGTCGAGGGGCAAGATCTATTAATCATGTGGATAAGGGGCACTGAAATCAAATCTCAATTAAAATCTGTTCAATAATGTCTCTAATATGTTTTTGAAGCATTAATTTTTTTCCCATCGATTCTACACCTCATAAATCAGATATGTTGCAGTGCATGTAATAGTTTATGGAGGAGAGGATTATGGTTTTATGAAGTTAATGCAGCAGAACCATTTAATTTACACCGGAGAAAGTTTTATAGTGGTTTCTGATTTCTATTATTTTATCAGAGCAAAAGCCAACCGATTTTGTAGAAATAGAGGAAAAATATACTCTTGCTGTTATATACTATACAATATAAATATGTTTATGTAATGCCATTTTCTGGATTTTTAAAAAAAATATTGATAAAAAGATCTGATCCAGACAGGAATGCTAAAGTTTGATTGGTACTGGTGTCACTGAGAAGGTTAAAGTATATGTTTATGTGTAAGCATGGTGGTGGTTGGTGGTGGTGCAAAAAGGTGTTAAAAGTTTATGGATTAGTTAAAAAGTGATAAAAGTGTTAAAGGGCCAGGCACAAATATATACCAAGTAACTGAAACAGACAGTACCATCGCCTAATAATTTTTATTATATTCATATTTTGTCAGCTGATACCTCTGTGACCCTCACTTACAAATCACAAACATGGATAGACCTATGTGACCAGTTGTAACTACATTTTAAGTAGCTGTCCTAATTGTTCATTACTCTAGTAAATTTAAAAATATGCAAAATATAATCTGGATTTCATGAATTGACCCACACCATGCTTGTCATCCATGCATACATGCTTTACACCTGCAACAGTTTCTGCGGCTAGATTAAACACCACTTTATAAATCAAAGAACTTTGGGAAATACCATTGCTTCAAGGTCGTTAATTATTTGTTACCAAATTAACTTCTGTGGTCAATATTGAATTGTTTCCTTTAGTATGTATTTACAGGAAGGTTCATGTTTCTCAAACTGTATCCACAGTCATAACTACTTTTCTCTTTTTGATTGAGGAACAGGTCTATTAGGAACTTGGAGAGATCTTACATTTGGTCATATTTTTACGGTATCATCCTGATATGAAAGATCACGTGACATGGTGTCCTAGTTTCTGGTTTAACACATGGAGATATAGATATAGATAATGTGTAACAAAATGTAGACACTTTACTATGAAAATATGCAATATATAGTATGTGTTAAAGATTTCTGCATTTTCATTCAATTAGTTACACTGATATGTAGATTCCTTTAAAAGTTTGTGCTTCTTTTTGGTTTCTTTAAAACACTCAGATCTATTCAAGTTTAGCCATTAATCAAATTGTTTGTTTTAGGGAAAAAAAACACATGCATTGGTCTTGCAAATAAACACATGAGACACATCCATCCAAATAAATCTACGTCTAGATGTAGGGAATGCTGCTGTTTTGACTTGGTCTTCTTTTCTTTTATGCTCTGCCACAGACAATGTTTAGGGCTCGTACAGACAACCATTTAGGGCCTCATTTAGAGTAATCCAAGTAGAGGGCCCTATTTAGAGATAAGAGCGTGTTAAATATATGCATAAAAATACTGTCGCCAAAATTTCAAACTTAGATGTGTATGTTGAGTCACATTTATCACCAGATATAAGCAACCCAAAACACAGCAATATTTTTGCATCAGGCACACCACAGGTGTACATAAGCATGTAACTACGCCCAATAATATCATAGAGATGATGCTTGACATTGTAAGTAGTAAGTGCCAAAGTGGCATTACCATATTCACAATATATTGTAATAAATTGGCAGATACACAAAAGAAGTTACTATTTTGTGCTGCTGGTGTCATCGACATAATCATCATCATTATCAACATCATCACAATCATCATCACCATGTTCATCATCACAAATGTTTACACCAGGCCACCAAATTCCTCCTAAGTGTATTTGACGATGCATCCAAGTCTAATCAGGTAACATCTGCAGGGGACCTGCTACACTTACATGTACATCCAGTGCCGTAACTAGACATTTTGGTGCCCTGGGTGAGACAGGGCACTGGCGCCCCCCATCTAAGTGGGAGTGGCATTTGACAAGTGGGTGTGACCAACCTAATGTGGGTGTGTCTAGCACTTTACTGAAAGAATTCATATATATATATATATATGTATATATATATACACACACACACACACACACACACACATACACATACAGTGGTGGGATTCCAATAAATTAACAACCGACTCTCTGCCCTAATGACTATTTAAAGCATGCAAAAAATATATAGTCATAGGTATTCTAATATTTTATGCACTTAATACTCAAATAAGAAAGGTGATACTAAATTGTGTGTTTTATTTGTATAATGAGTCAATGTAACTGAAATACTACAGTATGGGTAGGTTGAAGTGAGTTTAATATATTGTGAAAAAAAATTGTGATGGCTTATCCTTGTCTCTGAAACAAACATTGGTGGTAGATGGAGTTGAAATCCTTAGGGAGGGGGAGAGGGAGAGAGGGAGAGAGGGAGAGGGAGAGATTTACCCTACATATGAGGACCTTCAGACACGGGGGGGGACAAACAGCAGACCTGAAGGAGAGCACAGACACGACGCAGCAGTGCATGGCAGCGGAGCCTTTCATTCAAGATGTGCCTTTGACTTCTGCAGTGGAACGCATGTGCGTTCCACAGACAGGAAGTTTGGTACTTGGAACGCAAATGCCGAACTTCCTGTCTGTGGAATGCACATGCGTTCCACTGCGGAAGTCAAAGGCTTTTCTTATCACTGGCAACAGAGCTAGGTAGCGGACGGCTGCTGCGCCTTCTTTGGGCTTGCGCCCTGGGCGATGGCACCGCCCGCACCACCCTAGTTACGGCTCTGTGTACATCCCCTGATTGGTACCCATTTATGCTTGCAGCCCATTTTCTGCCTCACCAGGTGTAAGGAGTTGCAAGTGTACGATACACTCAAATCTAGATACAAATGCATTTTAGAACACAGAGTAGTACAGAACTGTGTATATTTACACCACAAAATTGGACTCTAAATAGAGCCTAACTCATGCAAATTTGCTAAAAAGTTGGTTTGTTTTTTAAATATTTTGAAATGTCCCTAGAAACGAAAATATATAAATGAAGTGCTTTCTGTCTTTCATTTCAAAATTCAAACAGAAGGCAATTGTAAGAGAACAATTATTTAAAATAACCATAATGGCACATTAAAATAAAATTTGTCAAATACAAGCAATGGTTCAGTAGATGCACTAAAGTAGGTTACCATTTAGTTTACAAACATTTGTTTTCTCAGTTCCATTTGCTTTGGTAAAGACATCCTTCATTTATAGGCAATTTGGCAAACCAAATTTTGATATCTTTGCTTGAGAGAATCACCTATCTATAACCAGCAATTTCAATGTGGCTGGAAAGAAGAACATCATCAATAAGGTGTGAAAGTGTGCACACCCCCTAATTACTGAAAGCGTTTATACTTTAATGGTGAGAATAAATGTCTTAATTTTGCCATGTGTCACCTATACTCGGATTACAGATTAATGAAAATTGGTAATTTGATGGATGTTAGCCATTTTGGGAGTATCACTATAGAGGAAGTTCAATCTAAAACTGTGTCCACAATTACATTATTTTAACTTGCTAGAAGCATTGGAGCATGAAAAATGATGCAGATTCATGTTACTGCTCAGTTACATTCGCTCCTGCATGCCTGAAAGGAAAAAAAAATTCAATGTGGATGTAGGCATAGCAAATTATTTGAGAAGTCGAGTAGTTTAAAATTGTTGTTTAAAATTATCTTTCTTAAAAACAAATTAAATAAAAGATATAAGCAACAACATATTGAGCAAAATAACATTGCAAACAGCTGTTAAACCTTACAAGAGTAAACTTACTAGTAAAACATTTGAGATTTTATTATATCAATGTATAATTATTAGGCCAATATTAGACATAGGTATATTCAACTCTTACTAGGAATAACTTTTTAATGTAATATATTGTTTTCTTGGGGCAGATAAAGTTTTTTTGCAGTTTATTGGAATAAGTATCTTTTTATTTTTACATATTATTGAGAAAACAATTAAAAAAATATTGAGACATTAAAAATAAATTATTCTGCTTTTGGCTATTTTCATGTAGTTAGAGCCACCCCAGAAATCTACTATGAAATATAATCAACTACTTCTCCAAAATATAGGCATGCCAAATATGTGTATGGTTATCAAAATCTGACACAGTTAGGGTACATTCACATGGACAGTCAGACCATGCTTCTGATCCACCCTTAGCTGCATTATGTTGATCTAACATTTTAAATATACAGTCTTAAAAATAAAAGATCATTGATCCCTATAAGAATTGATAGAACTATTTAAAAAGCAACACAGGGAGAACGTTTCATGAAGCATAGACACGTTTTTTCACTATTTTTCATATATGATCTGTCTAACTGAATGGCAGTACGAATGACTCTTACGATCCTTACAGGAATCAATTATCCTCTTTTAAAGCCCTGCCTAAGCTCCCTTCTGTTCCATTCAATTCAACTGTAGTTCAACGGAACACAGCTCAGGTGGAGAGCAAACTGGGCTGACCTCTCCTGTCAGTTCACCCTAATGCATGCAGATCAAACGTCTTCATTTAAAATTATTATTTTATTTAGACTCATTTTCTTCATCAGGTGAGATATTACTGTTATGATTTACAAGTGAATTAGGCATACCTTTCCATGTGAGGTTGTTTATGAAGGGCAGGTGAAGCACTTGGGAAAATATCTTTGTTTTGTGCCGGTGCACCTCAATGGCCCACACAGTACATTCCAAGGAGTGCAACTCGTCTACACTCTCTGGAGCGGCCTCTGAAAGTTAATGCACATTGATGTATGGAGAGGCAGTAAAATCTGTAGAGGCACACTGAAATAATGACATGGGGGCAGGGCCGGATTTACCACTAGGCAACCTAGGCACTTGCCTAGGGCCCAGCGGTCCCCAGGGGGCCCAGCAGCAAGGTGAGTGTTGGGGTATGCTAGCCAATAAAAAAAAATATTGTGTCCGAGGGAGAAAATACAAAAAAAAATAAAAATCACATGGTTGCAGCAGCCCACGGCAGCCTCCTCCCCTCCTCCCTGCTCCGTTGTGTTCCACTGGATGTCGGACGTGAGTCATGCCATGTGACGTCATCACACCTGAGATCATATTCAGGGAAGACTCATTGTGGAGCAGAGAGGAGCAGCGCATGCGACGGGGCAAGAAAGAAGACAAAACAGAACAGAAGATGAGAAAACAGAAAAAAGAAAACAGAAGAGAAGAAAGCAATAGAAAGGTATGCATACTAACGGAGTCACAATGGCACACTATGATAAAGGGTAAACAACTTGTTTCAAACACAATTATGAAGGGGCACAGTGGTGATGTGAAGGGGCACAAAGGTGATGTGAAGGGGCACAGTGGTGATGTGAAGGGGCACAAAGGTGATATGAAGGGGCATCATGGTGATGTGAAGGGGCATATTGTTATGATGGAGGGACAAAAGGGACAATGAAGGGGAAAATGTGTTATTGTGAAGGGGCACAGTGTGATGATAGAGGGACAAAAGTTACAAGGGGCACATCCTTGGATTTATGCAAATTGTTCTTGCAAACAACTTAATAAGTATTTCTGTTCTGACTTAAATACTTATTAAGTTGTTTTGACCCAACTACTTAAAAAACTAGACTGCTCTGTAATTATTTAGTGTTGTCTTCTTCTGTAGGAGGGTGGCCTAGCTCTTTCCACATGTTAGGTAAGCCCCCAGTGCTGCAAGTCACGCCCCCAATGGTAAGGCCACCCCTCCTTTTGCGGCACATTCCCTTATACTGAACTATAGGGGTATATGGTATGCTATAAAAATATAGTGTTATGGATTGTTTCAGGTAGGGGGGCCCTAAACCAGTATCTTGCCCATGAGGTCTAAATCCGGCTCTGCATGGGGGACATGGTAAGTCCCCCATGCCTCTTTATCTCATTTCAATAATCCTGTTCTGTAAACTGAAATCTTGTTTCTGCATCGCTCTGCAAAATAAACCATGCTCCTGAGCTGAACTTTGCTCTTCATAAATTACCTGTATTGTGTCCTAGTTCATTAGGATGATGTTTTTTCATGATTAACATCTATATGTGTCCTTTTACCAAGGAGTGGAGACAGAGCCACCTTAACAAAATTATGGGCCCCCGGGCAAAGCAGTGCAGCGGGGCCCCTACCTCTATATATGTGTATCATATATATATATATATATATATATATATATATATATATAGATAGATAAATAGATATATATATATATAGATATAGATATATTTGCATGATTATTTATTTAACTTAAGAGCCCTGTCTATGGGGCCCCCTTCAGGGGCGCACGGAGGATTGTCGTGGGGGGGTTTCTCCCCACCGACCCAAAAAAAAAAAAAAACAGAGAGAGCTGCTGCGCATGCACAGCAGTTCCGTTTCGCCAGCGCTGTCCTAAACAGCAGCCACGGCGCTGTCTAAGAAGCATCTGTGGCGGTGCTGTATACAATACACAGCATCGCCGCGGACGCTTCTTTGACAGCGCCGCGGCTGCTGTATAGGACAGTGGCCACTTAGCGCAGGGGGGGGTTTCTAGAGACTCAGAAACCCCCCTGCGTGCGCCACTGCCCTTGCCTGTGGGGCCCCCGGGCACCTGCCCATCGTGCCCAATGGAAAAGATGGCCCTGAGTGGAGAGAACTAGTATGGCACCTTACAGGTTGTGGGTGCTCATCACAGCACTGGACGAGCAATGAGTTCAAACCTGGCAGTGTATAATGAGGAACAGTGATACTAATGCAATGGTGCTTTACTAAAGTGCAATAAACAAGCTAAACAATAGGTAAAATGTATCTCTCTCTCCTAGATCAGAGACCAATTTTAACTGAAAAAAAAAACTTTACCTGTGGGAGGATTCTTCCTTACCCCATCTGGTGCAGTAAGATGCCATAGGGATAGAACTGCCACATAACCTGGAGCAGTGGTACAATGAATTTATTCATACCCTATCACCGAGGGCCTTACCCTGACCTCCTGGAGCAGTAGTAGAGGGGTGTTACTAATCCTCACTCTGAGACAAAGTTGGGAAGAAAAATTAAAATGTTGTAATTAATTATGGAGGTGGACTTAAAGCGATAGGCATTAATGTAAAGTAACACTATAACTTTTCTGGCATGCCCATTTTAACTTTAGTCTGCAATTCTTCAATTGGTTTCACATAGTATCTGCATGGTGACCTTTCCCAAAAGCAGAGACTGACAATGCAAAAATGAATTTGCATATTTTCAGCTTAGAAGATGACATAGCCTCTATTCACCACTCTCACTATGCTTTTTGCATGGTACATACATTCAGAAATAGTAGTAGAAATCTATATTGTTTGCATAATATATGTATGGTAATATTAAGATGCTTAAATATATAAGCAATTTAGATCTGGATTATTAGAATCTGTAACATTTCAAAGTTATATGAGAAAATATACATTCTACCATTCATCCCAAGATTTTTCATTTCTTTTTAACATTGCCAGCAACACTTCAGTCAGCACTATACAGTCTCTGTCATCACTCATTTTCAGTGCGCAAAGGGGAGCAATTGGCGTGCATCAAATCATCATCAAGTAAACCAGCATTGACACTAGTTAAAAAGAGAGATGAATGGTCAGCTGGGTTTTGCAGAAAATATTCCTCTAAGTATCTGACCTAATTCCCTTGGTACTGGACTACAGCTTTTGTATGGAATTCAATGCAATTGACTGTATTTTTCATCAATCATAAGTTCATGGCATAAAAACAGCATTTTATTAAACACTATATATAATAAATAATAAATATAAGCTAATCAATTAATATCAGTTTAATTTAATAAGTTTTGCAAGATAGTAAAAATTGTAAAATAAATAAATATATTTAAAATTCTAGCCAGATTATTAGATTTATGTTGTTAAAAAATCAGAAATTTTAAATTTACTGGCATGACTGAGTCCTCTTCAATCCGGGATTCTTCCGGAGGATCCTGCAGCGCTATGCCTACTACTGCCGCTGCTGCTGTTGCTGCTGGTAGTCGGTCATCTTCACAGAGGGGAAGCCGTAAGACCGCTACGTCTTTCACTAAACAATTGACCGTACAACAGTTGTTTGCCATGAGCACGAAGTACGACAGTAGTCATCCTATGGCAAAGCGGATAACTGCGTTAATAACGGCTATGTTGGTGTTAGAGGTGCGTCCGGAGTCCGCCATCAGTGGAGTTGGATTTAGACGGTTGATGGAGGTATTGTGTCCCCGGTACCAAATCCCGTCTAGGTTTTGGGTTCTGATTAGCTTGAGGTTTTGGGATCTGATTGGTTTTGCCAAAACACCCCACTCAAGGTTTTGGTTCTGATTTAGGGTTTTGGGTTCTGATTTTTTTTTAAAAAAAAGCATAAAAAGTGCTAAAATCCAGTTTTGTTTTGTTTTTTCCACTCCTACGCTATTATTAACCTCAATAACATTCAATAACAATCATTTCCACTATTTTCCAGTCTATTCTGAACACCTCACACCTCACAATATTGTTTTTAGGCCAAAAGGTTGCACCGAGGTAGCTGGATGTCTAACCTAAGCGACACAAGTTGGCGGCACAAACACGTGGCACATCTAGTAGTGGCACTGCAGTGGCAGACAGGATGGCGTGCTGCAAATGGTGGAAGGAGCCACCTCTTCTGCTACAGTGATGGGAAGGTCAGGCTTCGCAACCACCAACACCCTTGGACTCGCCTTGGGGATTTTTGATGCCATCTCTTTAGAAGGCAGAGTTGTTTGCTGTGTTGTTGATGACAGTATAACTCTCTTAAATTTTTTAGAGGGGGGGAGGAGGAGGGCTTAGATCCTTGGGTGAAGCTGAACCACTAGCCCTGAACACGGGCCAGGGCCTAAGCCGTTCCTTGCCACTCCGTGTCGTAAAAGGCATATTGGCAAGTTTACGTTTCTCCTCAGATGATTTAAATTATTTTTTTTTGCTAATTTTAGTGAACTTTGGCTTTTTAGATTTTACATGCCCTCTACTAGGAGATTGGGCATCGGCCTTGGCAGATGACGTTGATGGCATTTCATCGTCTATGTCATGACTAGTGGCAGCAGCTTCAGCATTAGGAGGAAGTGGTTCTTGATCTTTCCTTACTTTATCCTCCAAATTTTTGTACTCCATTATATGCAGCACAAGAGAGCGTACCCCTAAACCACACAGACCCGGCAAAGGCTTTAAAAATTATATGCGGCACAGGACAGTACCACTGGACTGGAGTTATACAGCAGTACAAATTCCTTTATACTGCAGGAACAGTGACGTAGTTAAATATTTGAGTACTAATATTTCTGGACTACAGGAACAGTGAACATAGTTAAATATTGCAGTACTAATATTTCTGGACTGCAGGAACAGTGAACGTAGTTAAATATTGCAGTAGAATTTTTTTTTATACTTTTCTTATAATTTATTTATAAAAAAAAATTATAATTTTTTTATAATTTTTTTATAACAATGGACTTAGCAGGACAGAGCACTGGACACAACACCACTAAAAATTCTCATCTATGGTAGAGACATCCTGAGAGATACATGGGATAACCCAAGCGAACATATCAAGGGAAAAAATAAAGGAAGATTATATTTGTGCCAATTATTTGTCTACATCTAATGCCCACAAGAGAAAATACATTTACTCCAATATGCAAGTAAATGATAGCCTCCAGTCATGAAGGTGTTAACTGTTTTATATATGGTAGAAATATCAACCCCTTTTATCAGGATCAAACTCCAGCAACTCCTGTTGCACGCTTTGTTTTTAGTTTGTGTAGCCTCATTCAGTGATAATACTGTTTTTCCCCTTTCTACAACATCAATAGGCCGCCTTTCCTTATCTCCAAAACAGATTAAGTCTAAAAACCCAACCTCCCGCTTCCCTGATCAATGCCCGACTGAAGATGGCGGCGGCAAGCGGGGGATTTATAGAATCCGAGTCAGAGCCTCGTTTTCACTGTTTCTCCCCGCCGGAAATACCCGAACAGTGCTCGGATCTCCCTCGGATCCGCACTGTTCGGGATAATCCGAGCCCGCTCATCGTTAGTATTTACACCCCCAAAGTTAATACTCTGTGGAACCACATTTGGCAGCAAATCTATTTGGATTGCATATCTAGACATTGGAATTTTAGCCCATTCTTCTTAGCAAAAATACTTATGCTCCATCAAAAATTCTCAAGCATCAATTTTGGTGATTGTTGGTGAACAGCGATTTTTAAATGGTATTGAGATATGGGCTTTGACTAGGCTTCAGGACATTAACATTTTTGATGGTAAGCCGCTCTATGTTGTTTTTGCTGTATGATTTGGGTCATTGTCATGTTGTTAGATTAATCTTCTTCCAAGTCCAAGTGCTCTTGTAGACTACAGTAGGTTTTGCTCCATGACTTTCTTGTACTTTACTCGGTCAACATCTATGTCTATTTTCATTTGCTTTCCAGTTCCTGCTGCAGAGAAGCATCCCCATAATATAATGCTGCTGTCAGGCGCCGTCCCGCTGTCTCCCCGGGACGTCCGCCTGTGTCTGTGCCCAGTGCGCCTGGTTGCCTAGCAACCAGATGCGGAAGTTCAGGCCGCTCGGCGCGGCCTTCTGCGCATGCGCGTCCCATTGCTAGGCAACGGGACGCTACTCTCAAGTCCCGGCGGTAGCCAGGATTAGCGCTGCCGCCCATCAAGTTTCCTATTGGCCCCTGATACTTTAAAAGGCACTTCTTGTGACCTCATCAGTGCCAGAGTATCAGTTCTTCCTGCCTCCAGCGTATTGTGTGTGTGTGTACCAGTATCCTACTTTGTTCCTGACTATCCCTGTGCTGCCTGTGACCTTTTGACCCGGACCGTTTGACCACCCCTATTTGGATTCTCCCTTGTACTGCACTACCTGAACGTTTTCGACCCGGCTTGTTTCACCATTCTTCTGGATATCCTTGTGTACCGTGTACTACCAGAACGTTACTGACCCTGCCTGTCTGACACCTTCTAGTATCTCGCTGTTGACTCGTGGAAGGACCGCGACCTGTGTGTCCCTGCAGCGGAGTCCATACTTCCTTGCGGGGGTTCCTGGTGAATACCAGGGGCACGTTAGACTCCGCACCTTCCTCCGAGTTGCGCCAACAATAGCAGGTACGCATATAGTTGTGACAGCTGCCAGCATTATGGTTCGCTATAGGGTTTGTGTTTTTAATGTGACGTGTAGTGATAAATTGGCACCAAGCATATCACTTAGCTTTGAGGCTGAAAAGATAGATTTTGGCCTTATTAGACAACAGAATCTTCCTCTACATGGTCATATCTCCCGCATGTCTTTGAGTAAACTATAGCCGGGCTTTTGATGTTAGCTTGTTTCAACAACGGTTTTATTCTTGCCACCCTCCCATGCAACCCAAATTTATGAACCATGCATACTATTGTTGTCCCATTCACATTTACTCCCATCTCAGTCATGGTAAACTATAGCTCCTTCAGAGTTGACATTGGCCTAATGTTGGCTTCCTTTACTACAGCTCTTCCCACCTAGACACTAAGTTTTGGAGGATGACCTGTTCTAGGCAGATTCACAGTTGTTCCATACCTTGTCCATTTTTGCATGATGGACTTAACTGTACTTTGCGGTATATTAATAGCTTTGGAAGTATACTTGTACCCTTTTTCGTGATTGGTATTTCTCAATGTCTCTGTCCCAGATCTGCTTGGACTTTTCTTTTATCTAAATTTTGTTGTCTTTGCTTGGAAATGCACTAACTGGGGCAGGCCACAGATACAGGTGTATTTATGCTGTAATCATTTATTCATTTAACACATCTTAACTGCACACAAGTGAACTCCTATAAACTTTTAATATGACTTGTGAAGAAAGTTGGTTTCTACAGAGGAAATCTAGTATGGATATAGCAATATTGTTCATAATTAATTTGGACAAATGTTTGGATTATATATATACTTTTGGCACATTATTGAGTACTTTGTGTTCCATTTTGTAACACAGCAAAATGTGGAAAAGTCCAAAAAGGGTGAATACCTTTTATAGCCACTGTACATCAATTGTAAAATAAAATAGAGACACAGGAGGTCTTAGACAGACATATAGAAATGACTTCTAATAAACCACCTGTAGAAAAAGAAAAGTAGTGTTTGAATGTACTACTACTGTATATTGCAGTTCTGTAAGTAAAATTGTAGTTCTGCAGTTATTTGGAGTACCCTATATTAAGATTTAAAATTTATTCTAAGATTTAATCCCCAATAGGTGCTATTGTGCAGAAGGCAATTTGTTTCTAAACTGCACAGTAACTTGATATCTGCATTATAGGTAGTACAGGTACAGGTAAGCCTTATGCAATATACAATCATAACAGGATCATTGAATGTTAAAGGAATTGGCTATACCAGTGCTTCCCAAACTGTGTGCCTAGGCTCCCTGGGGTGCCTCAGCGATCTCACAGTGGTGCCTCGGCCAGGACCAGTGGTAAGCAAGGCGGGGGACTACTTGGTAATTATTTTAGCTTAGGGGTGCCTTGAAAAAATTGTGGTCTCCCTAAGGGTGCCTTGAACAGAAAAAGTTTGGAATCCATTGGGCTATACTATACTAACAAGATGATTTTCTTCAAAGACAAGCAGCTGCAGAATTTTCTTCCTTTAAGTACTTTACCTATGAACCTGTACCATCCAGAATTGTAATATTTTTCACACTATTATGCTATTAATCCATCAAGACAGTTCCTCTCATCAAATCTTCTTTTGACAGATACATATTTATGTATTTTGCAGTTAGCAAGTTAGCATAGTTTACAAATCAGGTGTAGCTCAAAAGATGAATTTATTGAATTCTTACTTTAATTCTTGCTTACTTTGAACATATATAACTGTTAAGGGAATTTCATTCCTACACATCATTTCTTAATAAAGGAACCTGTCCATTCATTGCACTACTGAGTATAGCTAAAATCAATGTAATAGTAATAACGTATATAATACTGTCCAACATTCCATAATCCTGTATATAATACTGTCCAACATTTCATAGTCCTGTAACCAAATTGATATTAATAAAATACGAGTTTGGGAGGATGCTTTCTCATAGAAAGAAACAGAATAGTGTGTCACAAAACAATACTAAGTTATTGACGTAGAATTATCGAGAGAACAATATTTCATCAGCTAAACAGAGCGATAGTCTTTTTTTATTGGAAAAATGCCTGAAATGGAAAACAAGGACATGCTACAGCTAAATGATGACAAATGGGTATCTTGCTAAAATGCTCTGAGGTACACACTAGGGATTACAGCTCGTCAGCTTGGCCTTTTCCCATTCACTTTATGGTAACTTGACAGGTCTTTCATTCACTTGTCATTTACAAATTTCTTTCGGATACTGGTGCTATTCAAAAGGCAGGACTTTAAATGACTATCTTTTTTACAAGAATTTTGAAAGCAGCATTTGTAATTCACATACTGCTATATTTTGTATCCTAATGTATAGCCCTATTATATAAACCCTGGATGGAGTATATTGTACAGTATGTATTTTTTAATTATTTCACCATTTTATTTAGTCAAATAGATTTTTAATCCAGATGTTCATAGAGCAGATTTCAATTCAAATACAACAGTTTTTCTATGTGTTAGTATTTTTAAAACTTACTTAAACCTACATTCATCTACTATATATCAGTTATGTTGGTTCAAATTATCTATGTCCCTCACTCTGGGCCTGATTCATTAAGGATCTTAACTTAAGAAAATTCTTATTTCAGTCTCCTGGACAAAACCATGTTACAATGCAAGGGGTGCAAATTACTATTTTGTTTTGCACATAAGGTAAATACTGACAGTGTTTTCATGTAGCACACAAATATCAACTTTAAATTTCAGTGTACAAATAAGCTATCAAGTATTTGTGTGCTACATGAAAAAAACAGTCAGTATTTAACTTATGTGCAAAACAAAATAGTAATTTGCACCCCTTGCATTGTAACATGGTTTTGTTCAGGAGACGGAAATAAGAAGTTTCTCAAGTTAAGATCCTTAATGAATCAGGCCCCCTATCACTGTTGGTGACATGCTTATCTTTCTCACATAGCTCTGTATTGCTACCTGACTGCTAATAGATCCTGTTCAAGTCCCACTTCTAGCAAATATCCGACGGTATTTCATGCTCTAACATTTCACTAGGTGCAATATTTATGATTTGCTTTAGCATCCACTGTATTCTATTTGAACAAGGTTGGTCACACACTGCAATCATATCATATCATATCTCCTTATCGACTGCATTTATGCTTCCTGAAAGTATTTGCTTGATCCTGTCTCCTGAAAATATATATATATACAATAAGAAGAGAGCATACTTCATACATCCTTGGATGGGTCCATTCAAACTGTTCAATAATGTGCCAAGTAATATGTATCAGGCTTAACTGCTGTTTCTGTTTTCTGAGTTTCTTTTCCTCCGAGTCTTTGTCTGTACATTTGAATATTGTTGCACAAGTACCATATACTAGTCTTGAAGGTGTGCTGCGTAGGTGTGCTGAGAATTGACTACTCTTACTTACCCACACTGTTCAATCTGATTATTTTATGCTTATAAATCACCCAAGTTTGTGTGGCTGCAATCTCTACTGTTTGTTACAGCCTTTGTAGGCTTTACCCATCTTACAGCAGTGAAAAGTGAATGCCCTGGAATTATAAGATTCCAAAAGAAAGATGAATGAGGAGCAGATCTTAGCAAAAAGTTTACAGATACAGATCAAGCTAAAAAAAAAAATTTAATTGACACTGGCTAAGTAAAGCCCATGGCAAAAAAGTCTTATATTTACTAAACTGTGGGTTTGAAAGTGGAGATGTTGCCTATAGCAACCAATCAGATTCTAGCTGTCATTTTGTAGAATGTACTAAATATATGATAACTAGAATCTGATTGATTGCTATAGGCAACATCTCCACTTTTTACAACGCACAGTTTAGTAAAAATACCATTTAGCCTCTGCGCTCAGCACTATATGTAGTAACCATTAACATATTTTTGAGTCAAGAGAATGCATCTTCAGTCACATACACAAATAAGCTTACTGTCTTGTTTTGGAACATATTTCTTGTAATATATCTTTATTTGGTTCTAATAATAATTGGTTATGGACCCTTAAATGACTGATTAACTGATGAAAACATTCTAAACTGGAGTACACACTGTCCATCGCACTGTCTACTTTATGTTATAATGGTGGCTTTATCATAGCTGTAAAATATACCTGTAGAGTATTACGAGTGCTGGGATGTCTCTTGCAAAAAGGTAAATTAAACCTCGCCTGCATTTTGATCCAGGATGTTGATATTGTTTTAAATCCAGGATCTGCCTCCAGGGGGTTGAATATATCCATGTCATTCTTTTTTAGTTTCATTGTATGTATCCATGTCATTCCTGTTTGGTTTCTGCTGGTTAAGTTTTAAATGAAAAGAAGTAGCTGTCCCATTCCCAAAGTCCAGCAGCATCCCTCGAAGCGGCTATCTCCTCCTGGTACTCGATTCCCTCCCATGCTGCCTAGGCACATGTCTGTACCTCTGTGCTTTGAGCTTTAGTTAGAAGAAAAGGCAAGTTGCAGTAATTTATTAAGAGTCAGGCAAATGATCACATAGCGAAGAAAAATAAAAAGACAACACTGGCTACATTTTTAAAAAATACCTACTTGTAATATAAATATTTATAGCAGATTACATAGTTAGGACAAATTACAAAACATAAATAGGTCAACCTGTCTTGAAGGTGTATGTCTGCATTAGGTTATCACCTAACTAACAGTGTTAGTAACCATATTGGGCTAAATAACTCAATATAAGTGAGAGAAGCCATGATGGTTTGCATAAATATTAAACAGTGGAGAGCAAAACTTAGCAGGAGGCTACCGCATATCCTCCAAAATGGTTTTTTACTCACTTGTGGGACCCAAGATCATACAAGGAAGACCATCCAGTAAAGCACATTCGTATTGCTAATTAAAAACTCAGCTCTTAATATTTGTATTTTAATCAGGTATTTTTTAGGATTTGGTTGAGGTCTGCTTGGGGATTTTTTTTCTTTCCTCAACTTCTTTCTAAAATGCCTATAGGTTCAGGTCTGCTGACATCAGCTGTTGCCAGCTTAAAAAGCTTTCTTAGTGCAAAGCATTGCCCGACCAAACAGTTATTTTGGATATTATGTGCTAGTATGAAGTGTTTTGTAAACTTCCCTATCTGACCAGGAATCCAACTATCCCTATTTTCTTGTGACCCTAACTTTCGGCTTGCTTCCTGTCATTATCCTTGCTGTTTGGCCTCATCTTTGGCCTGTATCTGACTAAATTTTGTTTCTGATGCATTTTTTTGTCAGCAGCTGCAAGGTGGGCAAACCAGCAGGGTCCCTTATGTAGACAGGGGAGCAACTTATTTACATGTAAATAATGATTGCAATGAGAAGTTGATTTGAAAATATCAGTTACATTTAGTTTAATTTTCTGGCCTTCTAAGTGTATATTGTTTAGTGTTCCTGTTTAATAATTGAGTTTGGGTGTTTAACCTGAGTTTGTGATTAGACCTTGAATAGCCAATTGAAAAGACTGACTCCTCCCATTGTTGTGATTGGTTTATGAATAGTATATGAGGAGTACATCAGGTCATTTAGAAAACAATTATTATTATTATTATTATTATCATTATTATCATTTATTTGTTAGGCTCCACAAGGTGTCTGCAGCGCCGTACATAGTACAAACAGTAAACCATACAGGGTTTAACAGTACAGAACAGTAAACACAAAGTACCAGTGCTTCAGAAACTCCGGGACAGACAAATGGAGTAAGGACGGAGCAGAAGAACAGGTGGGGAGACACGAGGGAAGAAGTGCCCTGCTCAAACGAGCTTACATCCTAAGGGAGGGTGGACGAAACAGACACAAGCGGGAGCGGTGATATCAGGGGAGAGAGGGAAGAGCGAGCAGAGTAGGTGAGGGGTTAGGTGGATGATTGGTGGGCTTTAAGGAATAGGTGAGTTTTAAGTGCTCGTTTGAAGGAGCACAGCTTGGGAGCGAGATGGATGGAGCGAGGGAGGTCATTTCAGTGAAGGGGAGCAGCTTGGGAGAAGTCTTGGATTCTGGAGTGGGAAGTGGTAATGAGAGTGGAAGAGAGGCGACGGTCAGTGGCAGAGCGCAGGGATCGGGCAGGAGTGTGAATGGTGAGGAGGTCGGAGATGTAGGGGGCAGTAGACTGGGAGAGAGCTTTGTAAGTGGTGGTAAGGAGTTTGAAGAGGATTCTGTAGGGGATGGGGAGCCAGTGTAGGGCAAGGCAGAGAGGGGAAGCAGAGGAGGAGCGGCGTGAGAGAAAGATGAGTAGTGCAGCCGCATTGAGTACAGAGCAGAGGGGGGCGAGATGAGAGAGGGGGAGGCCAGTGAGGAGAAGGTTGCAGTAGTCGAGGCGGGAGATGATGAGTGCATGGATGATGGTTTTGGTGGCGTCTTGTGAGAGGAAGGGTCGGATGCGGGCTATGTTGCGAAGTTGGAGTCTACAGGCTTGGGCAAGGGATTGGACATGGGGGGCAAAAGAGAGAGAGGAGTCAAGGGTGACACCCAGGCAACGGAGTTGGGTAACAGAGGAGATGGTGGTGTTGTTAACAACGATAGAGAGGTTGTGGTGGGAGGGGAGTTTGGGGGGAGAAAAGACAATGAATTCAGTTTTGGAGATGTTAATTTTGAGAAAGCTGGAGGACATCCAGGAGGAGATGGCAGAGAGGCAGTCAGATATGCGAGAGATAAGGGAGGAAGAGAGATCAGGAGAAGAGATGTAGAGTTGAATGTCGTCAGCATACAGGTGATACTGAAGACCAAAGGAGGAGATGAGCACACCAAGGGAGGAAGTGTATAGCGAAAAGAGTAAAGGGCCGAGGACAGAGCCCTGGGGGATGCCCACTGGGAGTGGGGAGGGGGTGGAGGAAGAGCCAGACATGGAGACAGAGAAGGTGCGGTTAGCGAGGTAGGAGCAGAACCAGGCATGGACGGAACCAGAGAGGCCGAGAGAGAGAAGAGTTTGCAGAAGGAGGGGATGGTCCACAGTGTCAAAGGCCGCGGAGAGGTCAAGGAGGATGAGTAAGGAGAAGTGACCCTTAGATTTGGCTGAAAGGAGGTCGTTGGTAACTTTGGCCAGGGCAGTTTCAGTGGAGTGGAGGGAACGGTATCCAGATTGGAGAGGGTCAAGGAGGGAATTGTCCGAGAGATATCTGGTGAGGCGACAGCAGACTATCCGCTCAAGTAGTTTGGAGGTGTAGGGGAGAAGTGAGATGGGGCGGTAGTTGGCGACAGAGGTGGGGTCAAGATTGGGTTTTTTGAGGATCGGAGAGATAAGAGCGTGTTTAAATGAGGAGGGTACTACACCGGAGGAGAGTGATAGGTTAAAAAGGTGTGCCAGGTAGGAGCAGGCAGTGGGAGAGAGAGAGCGAAGGAGGTTGGAGGGGATGGGGTCGAGAGGACAGTTGGAGGGTGGAGAGGAAAGAATAAGGGAGCGGACTTCTTCGCCTGATGTGGGGCAGAAGGAGCACCAGAGTTGATTGTTGGATGGGGGTGGAGCGATAAGGACAGCTGGTGAGGGTTTAGAAGCGGAGATGTTAAGTCTGATGGCTTCAATTTTAGAAGAGAAAAAAGTGGCGAAGTCAGCAGCAGAGAGGGACAGCGGGACCGGAGGGGGAGGGGGAGAGAGGAGGGAGGTGAAGGTGGCAAAAAGGCTGCGGGGATTAGAGGACTGAGAGGAGATGAGGGACTTGAAGAAGGTTTGTTTGGCGAGGGAGAGGGCGGAGCAGAATGAGAAGAGAATAAATTTAAAGTGGAGGAAGTCGGCCAGGGAGCGAGATTTCCTCCAGAGGCGTTCTGCAGTGCGAGAGCATTTTTGGAGGAAGCGGGTGAGTTTGGAGTGCCAAGGTTGGAGAATGAGGTGGCGTCGGCGAATGGGAGAGGCTGGGGCGACAGCATCCAGGGCAGTAGTTAGGGAGTGGTTGTAGAGACAGGACGCTTGGTCAGGGCAGGCCAGGGAGGGAATGGGGGAAAGGAGAGAATCAAGAGAGGAGGTGAAGGAGATGGGTTCAATCGCTTCAAGATTGCGTCTGGTGAGGGTAGCTTTTGGTGGGGGAGGAGCAGGGAAGGAGGACAGAGTGAAAGAGAGCAGATGATGGTCAGAGAGTGGGAAGGGAGAGTTGGAGAAATCAGAGAGGTCGCAGAGATGAGAGAAGACAAGGTCAAGTGAGT